>NW_028317706.1:737752-1037752 GCF_055824585.1 Amblyomma mixtum
AGCTTCGGGACTAGTAGAGCAGGGGCTCGGATAGCAGAGTAAAATTTGTGAATTGGTTTTGGGGGAAACGAAATGCGCCGTATCTGTTATCATGAGCTTCGGAACTAGTAGAGCGGGGGTTCGGAAAGCAGAGGGTCAAATTTGTGAATTGGTGTCTGGGGAAAAGAAATGCGCCGTATCTGTTGTCATGAGCTTCGCAACTAGTAAAGCGGGGGTTCGGAAAGCAGAGGGTCAAATTTGTGAATTGGTTTTTGGGGAAAAGAAATGCGCCGTATCTGTTGTCATGAGCTTCGGAACTAGTAGGGGAGGGGCTCGGAAAGCAGAGGGTCAAATTTGTGAATTGGTTTTTGGGGAAAAGAAATGCGCCGTATTTGTTGTCATGAGCTTCGGAGCTAGTAGAGCGGGGGCTCGGAAAGAAGAGGGTAAAATTTGTGAATGGGTTTTTAAGGAATAGAAATGCGCCGTATCTGGTGTCTGCAGCTTCGGAACGACTGGAGTGGGGCTCGGAAAGCACAGGGGAAAATTTGTGAATGGGTTTTCGGGGAAAAGAAATGCGCCGTATCTGTTGTCGGCAGCTTCGGAACTAGTAGAGCTGGGGCTCGGAAAGCAGAGGGTAAGATTTGTTATTTGGTTTTCAAGCAAAAAAATGCGCCGTATCTGTTGTCGGCAGCTTCGGAACCAGTATAGCGGGGGCTCGGAAAGCAGAGGGTCAAATTTGGGAATTGGTTTTTGAGGAAAAGAAATGCGCCATATCTGTTGTCCGCAGCTTCGGAGCTTATAGAGCGGGTGCTCGGAAAGCAAAGGGTAAATTTGTGAATTGGTTTTTGAGGGAAAAAAATGCGCCGTTCTGTTGTCCGCAGCTTCGGAGCTTATAGAGCGGGGGCTCGGAAAGCAGAGGGTAAAATTTTGGAATTGGTTTTTGAGGAAAAGAAATGCGCCGTATCTGTTCTAGTAGAGTAGGGGCTCGGAAAGCAGAGGGTCAAATTTGTGAATTGGTTTTTGAGGAAAATAAAGGCTCCGTATCTATTGTCCGCAGCTTCGGAACTAGTAGAGCGGGGGCTCGGAAAGCAGAGGGTAAAATTTGTGAATTGGTTTTTGAGGAAAATAAATGCGCCGTATCTGTTGTCCGCAGTTTTCTGCATTGGTTTTTGAGGAAAAGAATTGCCCCGTATCTGTTGTACGCAACTTCGGAACTAGTAGAGCGGGGGCTCGGAAAGCAGAGGGTAAAATTGGTGAATTGGTATTTGAGGAAAAGAAATGCGCCGTATCTGTTGTCCGCAGCTTCGGAGCTAGTAGAGCATGGGCTCGGAAAGAAGAGGGTAAAATTTGTGAATGGGTTTTTAAGGAATAGAATGCGCCGTATCTGTTGTCCCCAGCTTCGGAACTAGTAGAGCGGGGGCTCGAAAAGCAGAGGGTAAAATTTGTGAATTGATTTTTGAGGAAACGAAATGCGCCGCATCTGTTGCCCGCAGGGTCGGAACTAGTAGAGCAGGGGCTCGGAAAGCAGAGAGTAAAATTTGTGAATTGATTTTTGGGAAAAAGAAATGCGCCGCATCTCTTGTCAGGAGCTTCAGAACTAGTAGAGCGGGGGCTCGGAAAGAAGAGGGTAAAATTTGTGAATGTTTTTTTAAGGAATAGAAATGCGCCGTATCTGTTGTCCGCAGCTTCGGAACTAGTAGAGCGGGGGCTCGGAAAGCAGAGGGTAAAATTTGTGAATTGGTTTTGGGGGAAAAGAAATGCGCCGTATCTGTTGTCCGCAGCTTCGGAACTAGTAGAGCGGGGGTTCGGAAAGCAGAGGGTCAAATTTGTGAATTGGTTCTTGAGGAAATGAAATGCGCCGCATCTGTTGTCCGCAGCTTCGGAAGTAGTAGAGCGGGGACTCGGAAAGCAGAGGGTAAAATTTTTGAATTGGTTTTTGAGGAAAAGAAATGTGCCGTATCTGTTGCCCGCAGGGTCGGAACTAGTAGAGCAGGGGCTCGGAAAGCAGCGGGTAAAATTTGTGAATGGGTTGTTAAGGAATAGAAATGTGCCGTATCTGGTGTCTGCAGCTTCGGAACGAGTAGAGCGGGGGCTCGGAAAGCAGAGGGTAAAATTTTTGAATTGTTTTTTGAGGAAAAGAAATGTGCCGTATCTGTTGCCCGCAGGGTCGGAACTAGTAGAGCACGGGCTCGGAAAGCAGAGGGTAAAATTTGTGAATGGGTTGTTAAGGAATAGAAATGTGCCGTATCTGTTGTCTGCAGCTTCGGAACGAGTAAAGCGGGTGCTCGGAAAGCAGAGGGTAAAATTTTTGAATTGTTTTTTGAGGAAAAGAAATGTGCCGTATCTGTTGCCCGCAGGCTCGGAACTAGTAGAGCAGGGGCTCGGAAAGCAGAGGGTAAAATTTTTGAATTGTTTTTTGAGGAAAAGAAATGTGCCGTATCTGTTGCCCGCAAGGTCGGAACTAGTAGACTAGGGGCTCGGAAAGCAGAGGGTAAAATTTGTGAATGGGTTGTTAAGGAATAGAAATGTGCCGTATCTGGTGTCTGCAGCTTCGGAACGATTAGAGCGGGGGCTCGGAAAGCAGAGGGCAAAATTTTTGAATTGTTTTTTGAGGAAAAGAAATGTGCCGTATCTGTTGCCCGCAGCGTCGGAACAAGTGGAGCGTGGGTTCGGAAAGCAGAGGGTAAAATTTGTGAATTGGTTTTTGAGGAAATGAAATGCGCCGCATCTGTTGTCCGCACCTTCGGAACTAGTTGAGCGGGGCTCGGAAAGCAGAGGGTAAAATTTTTGAATTGGTTTTTGAGGAAAAGAAATGTGCCGTATCTGTTGCCCGCAGCGTCGGAACTAGTGGACCGGGGGTTCGGAAAGCAGAGGGTAAAATTTGTGAATTGATTTTTGGGGAAAAGAAATGCGCCGTATCTGTTGTCAGGAGCTTCGGAACTAGTAGAGCGGTGGCTCGGACAGCAGAGGGTAAAATTTGTGAATTGGTTTTTGAGGAAACGGAATGCGCCGTATCTGTTGTCAGGAGGTTCGGAACTAGTAGAGCGGGGGCTCGGAAAGAAGAGGGTAAAATTTGTGAAGGGGTTTTTAAGGAATAGAAATGCGCCGTATCTGTTCTAGTAGAGTGGGGGCTCGGAAAGCAGAGGGTCAAATTTGTGAATTGGTTTTTGAGGAAAATAAAGGCTCCGTATCTGTTGTCCGCAGCTTCAGAACTATTAGAGCGGGGGCTCGGAAAGCAGAGGGTAAAATTGGTGAATTGATTTTTGAGGAAATGAAATGCGCCGTATCTGTCGTCCGCAGCTTCAGACCTAGTAGAGCAGGGGCTCGGAAAGCAGAAGGTAAAATTTGTGAATTGGTTTTTGGGGAAAAGAAATGCGCCGTATCTGTTGTCCGCAGCTTCGGAACTAGTAGAGTGGTGGCTCGGAAAGCAGAGGGTCAAATTTCTGAATTGGTTTTTGTGGAAAAGAAATGCCCCGTATCTGCTGTCCGCAACATCGGAACTAGTAGAGCGGGGGCTCGGAAAGCAGAGGGTAAAATTGGTGAATTGGTATTTGAGGAAAAGAAATGCGCCGTATCTGTTGTCCGCAGCTCCGGAACTAGTAGAGCGGGGACTCGGAAAGCAGAGGCTAAAATTTTTCAATTGGTTTTTAGGAAAAGAAATGTGCCGTATCTGTTGCCCGCAGGGTCGGAACTAGTAAAGCAGGGGCTCGGAAAGCAGAGTAAAATTTGTGAATTCATTTTTGGGGAAAAGAAATGCGCCGTATCTGTTGTCAGGAGCTTCGGAACTAGTAGAGCGGGGGCTCGGAAAGCAGAGGGTAAAATTTGTGAATTGGTTTTTGAGGAAAATAAATGCGCCGTATCTGTTGTCCGCAGTTTTCAGCATTGGTTTTTGAGGAAAAGAATTGCCCCGTATCTGTTGTACGCAACTTCGGAACTAGTAGAGCGGGGGCTCGGAAAGCAGAGGGTAAAATTGGTGAATTGGTATTTGAGGAAAAGAAATGCGCCGTATCTGTTGTCCGCAGCTTCGGAGCTAGTAGAGCATGGGCTCGGAAAGAAGAGGGTAAAATTTGTGAATGGGTTTTTAAGGAATAGAATGCGCCGTATCTGTTGTCCCCAGCTTCGGAACTAGTAGAGCGGGGGCTCGAAAAGCAGAGGGTAAAATTTGTGAATTGATTTTTGAGGAAACGAAATGCGCCGCATCTGTTGCCCGCAGGGTCGTGAACTAGTAGAGCAGGGGCTCGGAAAGCAGAGAGTAAAATTTGTGAATTGATTTTTGGGAAAAAGAAATGCGCCGCATCTCTTGTCAGGAGCTTCAGAACTAGTAGAGCGGGGGCTCGGACAGCAGAGGGTAAAATTTGTGAATTGGTTTTGGGGGAAAAGAAATGCGCCGTATCTGTTGTCCGCAGCTTCGGAACTAGTAGAGCGGGGGTTCGGAAAGCAGAGGGTCAAATTTGTGAATTGGTTCTTGAGGAAATGAAATGCGCCGCATCTGTTGTCCGCAGCTTCGGAAGTAGTAGAGCGGGGACTCGGAAAGCAGAGGGTAAAATTTTTGAATTGGTTTTTGAGGAAAAGAAATGTGCCGTATCTGTTGCCCGCAGGGTCGGAACTAGTAGTGCGGGGGCTCGGAAAGCAGAGTAAAATTTGTGATTTGATTTTTGAGGAAAAGAAATGCGCCGTATCTGTTGTCATGAGCTTCGGAACTAGTAGAGCGGGGGTTCGGAAAGCAGAGGGTCAAATTTGTGAATTGGCTTTTGGGGAAAAGAAATGCGCCGTATCTGTTGTCAGGAGCTTCGGAACTAGTAGAGCGGGGGCTCGGAAAGCAGAAGGTAAAATTTTTGAATTGATTTTTGAGGAAAAGAAATGCGCCGTATCTGTTGTCCGCAGCTTCGGATCTAGTGGAGCGGGGGTTCGGAAAGCAGAGGGTCAAATTTGTGAATTGGTTTATGGGGAAAAGAAATGCGCCGTATCTGTTGCCCGCAGCTTCGGAACTAGTAGAGCGGGGGTTCGGAAAGCAGAGGGTCAAATTTCTGAATTGGTTTTTGGGGAAAAGAAATGCGCGGTATCTGTTGTCATGAGCTTCGGAACTAGTAGAGCAGGGGCTCGGAAAGCAGAGTAAAATTTGTGAATTGGTTTTTGGGGAAAAGAAATGCGCCGTATCTGTTGTCATGAGCTTCGAAACTAGTAGAGCAGGGGCTCGGAAAGCAGAGTAAAATTTGTGAATTGGTTTTTGGGGAAAAGAAATGCGCCGTATCGGTTGTCAGGAGCTTCGGGACTAGTAGAGCAGGGGCTCGGATAGCAGAGTAAAATTTGTGAATTGGTTTTGGGGGAAACGAAATGCGCCGTATCTGTTATCATGAGCTTCGGAACTAGTAGAGCGGCGGTTCGGAAAGCAGAGGGTCAAATTTGTGAATTGGTTTTTGGGGAAAAGAAATGCGCCGTATCTGTTGTCAGGAGCTTCGGAACTAGTAGAGCGGGGGTTCGGAAAGCAGAGGGTCAAATTTGTGAATTGGTGTCTGGGGAAAAGAAATGCGCCGTATCTGTTGTCATGAGCTTCGCAACTAGTAAAGCGGGGGTTCGGAAAGCTGAGGGTCAAATTTGTGAATTGGTTTTTGGGGAAAAGAAATGCGCCGTATCTGTTGTCATGAGCTTCGGAACTAGTAGGGGAGGGGCTCGGAAAGCAGAGGGTCAAATTTGTGAATTGGTTTTTGGGGAAAAGAAATGCGCCGTATTTGTTGTCATGAGCTTCGGAGCTAGTAGAGCGGGGGCTCGGAAAGAAGAGGGTAAAATTTGTGAATGGGTTTTTAAGGAATAGAAATGCGCCGTATCTGGTGTCTGCAGCTTCGGAACGACTGGAGTGGGGCTCGGAAAGCACAGGGGAAAATTTGTGAATGGGTTTTCGGGGAAAAGAAATGCGCCGTATCTGTTGTCGGCAGCTTCGGAACTAGTAGAGCTGGGGCTCGGAAAGCAGAGGGTAAGATTTGTTATTTGGTTTTCAAGCAAAAAAATGCGCCGTATCTGTTGTCGGGAGCTTCGGAACCAGTATAGCGGGGGCTCGGAAAGCAGAGGGTCAAATTTGGGAATTGGTTTTTGTGGAAAAGAAATGCGCCATATCTGTTGTCCGCAGCTTCGGAGCTTATAGAGCGGGTGCTCGAAAAGCAAAGGGTAAATTTGTGAATTGGTTTTTGAGGGAAAAAAATGCGCCGTATCTGTTGTCCGCAGCTTCGGAGCTTATAGAGCGGGGGCTCGGAAAGCAGAGGGTAAAATTTTGGAATTGGTTTTTGAGGAAAAGAAATGCGCCGTATCTGTTCTAGTAGAGTAGGGGCTCGGAAAGCAGAGGGTCAAATTTGTGAATTGGTTTTTGAGGAAAATAAAGGCTCCGTATCTATTGTCCGCAGCTTCGGAACTAGTAGAGCGGGGGCTCGGAAAGCAGAGGGTAAAATTTGTGAATTGGTTTTTGAGGAAAATAAATGCGCCGTATCTGTTGTCCGCAGTTTTCTGCATTGGTTTTTGAGGAAAAGAATTGCCCCGTATCTGTTGTACGCAACTTCGGAACTAGTAGAGCGGGGGCTCGGAAAGCAGAGGGTAAAATTGGTGAATTGGTATTTGAGGAAAAGAAATGCGCCGTATCTGTTGTCCGCAGCTTCGGAGCTAGTAGAGCATGGGCTCGGAAAGAAGAGGGTAAAATTTGTGAATGGGTTTTTAAGGAATAGAATGCGCCGTATCTGTTGTCCCCAGCTTCGGAACTAGTAGAGCGGGGGCTCGAAAAGCAGAGGGTAAAATTTGTGAATTGATTTTTGAGGAAACGAAATGCGCCGCATCTGTTGCCCGCAGGGTCGGAACTAGTAGAGCAGGGGCTCGGAAAGCAGAGAGTAAAATTTGTGAATTGATTTTTGGGAAAAAGAAATGCGCCGCATCTCTTGTCAGGAGCTTCAGAACTAGTAGAGCGGGGGCTCGGAAAGAAGAGGGTAAAATTTGTGAATGTTTTTTTAAGGAATAGAAATGCGCCGTATCTGTTGTCCGCAGCTTCGGAACTAGTAGAGCGGGGGCTCGGAAAGCAGAGGGTAAAATTTGTGAATTGGTTTTGGGGGAAAAGAAATGCGCCGTATCTGTTGTCCGCAGCTTCGGAACTAGTAGAGCGGGGGTTCGGAAAACAGAGGGTCAAATTTGTGAATTGGTTCTTGAGGAAATGAAATGCGCCGCATCTGTTGTCCGCAGCTTCGGAAGTAGTAGAGCGGGGACTCGGAAAGCAGAGGGTAAAATTTTTGAATTGGTTTTTGAGGAAAAGAAATGTGCCGTATCTGTTCCCGCAGGGTCGGAACTAGTAGTGCGGGGGCTCGGAAAGCAGAGTAAAATTTGTGAATTGATTTTTGAGGAAAAGAAATGCGCCGTATCTGTTGTCATGAGCTTCGGAACTAGTAGAGCGGGGGCTCGGAAAGCAGAGGGTAAAATTTGGGAATTGATTTTTGGGGAAAAGAAACGCGCCGTAAATGTTGTCAGGAGCTTCGGAACTAGTAGAGCAGGGGCTCGGAAAGCAGAGTAAAAATTGTGAATTGATTTTTGAGGTAAAGAAATGCGCCGTATCTGTTGTCATCAGCTTCGGAAATAGTAGAGCGGGGGCTCGGAAAGCAGAGGGTAAAATTTGTGAATTGGTTTTTGAGCAAAAGGAATGCGCCGTATCTGTTGTCAGGAGCTTCGGAACTAGTAGAGCAGGGGCTCGGAAAGCAGAGGGTCAAATTTGTGAATTGGTTTTTGGGGAAAAGAAATGCGCCGTATTTGTTGACATGAGCTTTGGAGCTAGTAGAGCGGTGGCTCGGAAAGAAGAGGGTAAAATTTGTGAATGGGTTTTTAAGGAATAGAAATGCGCCGTATCTGGTGTCTGCAGCTTCGGAACGACTGGAGTGGGGCTCGGAAAGCACAGGGGAAAATTTGTGAATCGGTTTTCGGGGAAAAGAAATGCGCCGTATCTGTTGTCGGCAGCTTCGGAACTAGTAGAGCTGGGGCTCGGAAAGCAGAGGGTAAGATTTGTTATTTGGTTTTCAAGCAAAAAAATGCGCCGTATCTGTTGTCGGCAGCTTCGGAACCAGTATAGCGGGGGCTCGGAAAGCAGAGGGTCAAATTTGGGAATTGGTTTTTGAGGAAAAGAAATGCGCCATATCTGTTGTCCGCAGCTTCGGAGCTTATAGAGCGGGGGCTCGGAAAGCAAAGGGTAAATTTGTGAATTGGTTTTTGAGGGAAAAAAATGCGCCGTATCTGTTGTCCGCAGCTTCGGAGCTTATAGAGCGGGGGCTCGGAAAGCAGAGGGTAAAATTTTGGAATTGGTTTTTGAGGAAAAGAAATGCGCCGTATCTGTTCTAGTAGAGTGGGGGCTCGGAAAGCAGAGGGTCAAATTTGTGAATTGGTTTTTGAGGAAAATAAAGGCTCCGTATCTGTTGTCCGCAGCTTCGGAACTAGTAGAGCGGGGGCTCGGAAAGCAGAGGGTAAAATTTGTGAATTGGTTTTTGAGGAAAATAAATGCGCCGTATCTGTTGTCCGCAGTTTTCTGCATTGGTTTTTGAGGAAAAGAATTGCCCCGTATCTGTTGTACGCAACTTCGGAACTAGTAGAGCGGGGGCTCGGAAAGCAGAGGGTAAAATTGGTGAATTGGTATTTCAGGAAAAGAAATGCGCCGTATCTGTTGTTCGCAGCTTCGGAGCTAGTAGAGCATGGGCTCGGAAAGAAGAGGGTAAAATTTGTGAATGGGTTTTTAAGGAATAGAATGCGCCGTATCTGTTGTCCCCAGCTTCGGAACTAGTAGAGCGGGGGCTCGAAAAGCAGAGGGTAAAATTTGTGAATTGATTTTTGAGGAAACGAAATGCGCCGCATCTGTTGCCCGCAGGGTCGGAACTAGTAGAGCAGGGGCTCGGAAAGCAGAGAGTAAAATTTGTGAATTGATTTTTGGGAAAAAGAAATGCGCCGCATCTCTTGTCAGGAGCTTCAGAACTAGTAGAGCGGGGGCTCGGACAGCAGAGGGTAAAATTTGTTAATTGGTTTTGAGCCGTATCTGTTGTCCGCAGCTTCGGAACTAGCAGAGCGGGGGCTCGGAAAGAAGAGGGTAAAATTTGTGAATGTTTTTTTAAGGAATAGAAATGCGCCGTATCTGTTGTCCGCAGTTTCGGAACTAGTAGAGCGGGGGCTCGGAAAGCAGAGGGTAAAATTTGTGAATTGGTTTTGGGGGAAAAGAAATGCGCCGTATCTGTTGTCCGCAGCTTCGGAACTAGTAGAGCGGGGGTTCGGAAAGCAGAGGGTCAAATTTGTGAATTGGTTCTTGAGGAAAAGAAATGTGCCGTATCTGTTGCCCGCAGGGTCGGAACTAGTAGTGCGGGGGCTCGGAAAGCAGAGTAAAATTTGTGAATTGATTTTTGAGGAAAAGAAATGCGCCGTATCTGTTGTCATGAGCTTCGGAACTAGTAAAGCGGGGGCTCGGAAAGCAGAGGGTAAAATTTGGGAATTGATTTTTGGGGAAAAGAAATGCGCCGTATATGTTGTCAGGAGCTTCGGAACTAGTAGAGCAGGGGCTCGGAAAGCAGAGAAAAATTTGTGAATTGATTTTTGAGGTAAAGAAATGCGCCGTATCTGTTGTCATGAGCTTCGGAACTAGTAGAGCGGGGGCTCGGAAAGCAGAGGGTAAAATTTGTGAATTGGTTTTTGAGGAAAAGGAATGCGCCGTATCTGTTGCCCGCAGCTTCGGAACTAGTAGAGCGGGGGTTCGGAAAGCAGAGGGTCAAATTTCTGAATTGGTTTTTGGGGAAAAGAAATGCGCCGTATCTGTTGTCATGAGCTTCGGAACTAGTAGAGCAGGGGCTCGGAAAGCAGAGTAAAATTTGTCAATTGGTTTTTGGGGAAAAGAAATGCGCCGTATCTGTTGTCATGAGCTCCGGAACTAGTAGAGCAGGGGCTCGGAAAGCAGAGTAAAATTTGTGAATTGGTTTTTGGGGAAAAGAAATGCGCCGTATCTGTTGTCATGAGCTTCGAAACTAGTAGAGCAGGGGCTCGGAAAGCAGAGGGTCAAATTTGTGAATTGGTTTTTGGGGAAAAGAAATGCGCCGTATCTGTTGTCAGGAGCTTCGGAACTAGTAGAGCGGGGGTTCGGAAAGCAGAGGGTCAAATTTGTGAATTGGTGTCTGGGGAAAAGAAATGCGCCGTATCTGTTGTCATGAGCTTTGGAACTAGTAAAGCGGGGGTTCGGAAAGCAGAGGGTCAAATTTGTGAATTGGTTTTTGGGGAAAAGAAATGCGCCGTATCTGTTGTCATGAGCTTCGGAACTAGTAGAGCAGCGGCTCGAAAAGGAGAGGGTCAAATTTGTGAATTGGTTTTTGGGGAAAAGAAATGCGCCGTATCTGTTGTCATGAGCTTCGGAACTAGTAGAGCGGGGGTTCGGAAAGCAGAGGGTCAAATTTGTGAATTGGTTTTTGGGGAAACAAATGCGCCGTATCTGTTGTCCGCAGCTTCGGAACTAGTGGAGCGGGGGTTCGGAAAGCAGAGGGTCAAATTTGTGAATTGGTTTATGGAGAAAAGAAATGCGCCGTATCTGTTGTCATGAGCTTCGGAACTAGTAGAGCAGGGGCTCGGAAAGCAGAGTAAAATTTGTGAATTGGTTTTTGGGGAAAAGAAATGCGCCGTATCTGTTGTCAGGTGCTTCGGAACTAGTAGAGCAGGGGCTCGGAAAGCAGAGTAAAATTTGTGAATTGGTTTTTGGGGAAAAGAAATGCGCCATATCTGTTGTCATGAGCTTCGGAACTAGTAGAGCGGGGGTTCGGAAAGCAGAGGGTCAAATTTGTGAATTGGATTTTGGGGAAAAGAAATGCGCCGTAACTGTTGTCAGGAGCTTCGGAACTAGTAGAGCGGGGGCTCGGAAAGCAGAGTAAAATTTGTGAATTGGTTTTTGAGGAAAAGAAATGCGCCGTATCTGTTCTAGTAGAGTGGGGGCTCGGAAAGCAGAGGGTCAAATTTGTGAATTGGTTTTTGAGGAAAATAAAGGCTCCGTATCTGTTGTCCGCAGCTTCGGAACTAGTAGAGCGGGGGCTCGGAAAGCAGAGGGTAAGATTTGTGAATTGGTTTTTGAGGAAAATAAATGCGCCGTATCTGTTGTCCGCAGTTTTCTGCATTGGTTTTTGAGGAAAAGAATTGCCCCGTATCTGTTGTACGCAACTTCGGAACTAGTAGAGCGGGGGCTCGGAAAGCAGAGGGTAAAATTGGTGAATTGGTATTTCAGGAAAAGAAATGCGCCGTATCTGTTGTTCGCAGCTTCGGAGCTAGTAGAGCATGGGCTCGGAAAGAAGAGGGTAAAATTTGTGAATGGGTTTTTAAGGAATAGAATGCGCCGTATCTGTTGTCCCCAGCTTCGGAACTAGTAGAGCGGGGGCTCGAAAAGCAGAGGGTAAAA
This sequence comes from Amblyomma mixtum, assembly GCF_055824585.1. Taxonomy (NCBI): domain Eukaryota; kingdom Metazoa; phylum Arthropoda; class Arachnida; order Ixodida; family Ixodidae; genus Amblyomma; species Amblyomma mixtum. Next base: position 749,154 of record NW_028317706.1, read on the forward strand.
TTTGTGAATTGATTTTTGAGGAAACGAAATGCGCCGCATCTGTTGCCCGCAGGGTCGGAACTAGTAGAGCAGGGGCTCGGAAAGCAGAGAGTAAAATTTGTGAATTGATTTTTGGGAAAAAGAAATGCGCCGCATCTCTTGTCAGGAGCTTCAGAACTAGTAGAGCGGGGGCTCGGACAGCAGAGGGTAAAATTTGTTAATTGGTTTTGAGCCGTATCTGTTGTCCGCAGCTTCGGAACTAGCAGAGCGGGGGCTCGGAAAGAAGAGGGTAAAATTTGTGAATGTTTTTTTAAGGAATAGAAATGCGCCGTATCTGTTGTCCGCAGTTTCGGAACTAGTAGAGCGGGGGCTCGGAAAGCAGAGGGTAAAATTTGTGAATTGGTTTTGGGGGAAAAGAAATGCGCCGTATCTGTTGTCCGCAGCTTCGGAACTAGTAGAGCGGGGGTTCGGAAAGCAGAGGGTCAAATTTGTGAATTGGTTCTTGAGGAAAAGAAATGTGCCGTATCTGTTGCCCGCAGGGTCGGAACTAGTAGTGCGGGGGCTCGGAAAGCAGAGTAAAATTTGTGAATTGATTTTTGAGGAAAAGAAATGCGCCGTATCTGTTGTCATGAGCTTCGGAACTAGTAGAGCGGGGGCTCGGAAAGCAGAGGGTAAAATTTGGGAATTGATTTTTGGGGAAAAGAAATGCGCCGTATATGTTGTCAGGAGCTTCGGAACTAGTAGAGCAGGGGCTCGGAAAGCAGAGAAAAATTTGTGAATTGATTTTTGAGGTAAAGAAATGCGCCGTATCTGTTGTCATGAGCTTCGGAACTAGTAGAGCGGGGGCTCGGAAAGCAGAGGGTAAAATTTGTGAATTGGTTTTTGAGGAAAAGGAATGCGCCGTATCTGTTGCCCGCAGCTTCGGAACTAGTAGAGCGGGGGTTCGGAAAGCAGAGGGTCAAATTTCTGAATTGGTTTTTGGGGAAAAGAAATGCGCCGTATCTGTTGTCATGAGCTTCGGAACTAGTAGAGCAGGGGCTCGGAAAGCAGAGTAAAATTTGTCAATTGGTTTTTGGGGAAAAGAAATGCGCCGTATCTGTTGTCATGAGCTCCGGAACTAGTAGAGCAGGGGCTCGGAAAGCAGAGTAAAATTTGTGAATTGGTTTTTGGGGAAAAGAAATGCGCCGTATCTGTTGTCATGAGCTTCGAAACTAGTAGAGCAGGGGCTCGGAAAGCAGAGGGTCAAATTTGTGAATTGGTTTTTGGGGAAAAGAAATGCGCCGTATCTGTTGTCAGGAGCTTCGGAACTAGTAGAGCGGGGGTTCGGAAAGCAGAGGGTCAAATTTGTGAATTGGTGTCTGGGGAAAAGAAATGCGCCGTATCTGTTGTCATGAGCTTTGGAACTAGCAAAACGGGGGTTCGGAAAGCAGAGGGTCAAATTTGTGAATTGGTTTTTGGGGAAAAGAAATGCGCCGTATCTGTTGTCATGAGCTTCGGAACTAGTAGAGCAGGGGCTCGAAAAGCAGAGGGTCAAATTTGTGAATTGGTTTTTGGGGAAAAGAAATGCGCCGTATCTGTTGTCATGAGCTTCGGAACTAGTAGAGCGGGGGTTCGGAAAGCAGAGGGTCAAATTTGTGAATTGGTTTTTGGGGAAACAAATGCGCCGTATCTGTTGTCCGCAGCTTCGGAACTAGTGGAGCGGGGGTTCGGAAAGCAGAGGGTCAAATTTGTGAATTGGTTTATGGAGAAAAGAAATGCGCCGTATCTGTTGTCATGAGCTTCGGAACTAGTAGAGCAGGGGCTCGGAAAGCAGAGTAAAATTTGTGAATTGGTTTTTGGGGAAAAGAAATGCGCCGTATCTGTTGTCAGGAGCTTCGGAACTAGTAGAGCAGGGGCTCGGAAAGCAGAGTAAAATTTGTGAATTGGTTTTTGGGGAAAAGAAATGCGCCATATCTGTTGTCATGAGCTTCGGAACTAGTAGAGCGGGGGTTCGGAAAGCAGAGGGTCAAATTTGTGAATTGGATTTTGGGGAAAAGAAATGCGCCGTATCTGTTGTCAGGAGCTTCGGAACTAGTAGAGCGGGGGCTCGGAAAGCAGAGTAAAATTTGTGAATTGGTTTTTGAGGAAAAGAAATGCGCCGTATCTGTTGTCCGCAGCTTCGGAACTAGTAGAGCGGGGGTTCGGAAAACAGAGGGTCTAATTTGTGAATTGGTTTTTGAGGAAATGAAATGCGCCGTATCTGTTGTCCGCAGCTTCGGAAGTAGTAGAGCGGGGGCTCGGAAAGCAGAGTAAAATTTGTTAATTGATTTTTGGGGAAAGGAAATGCGCCGTATCTGTTGTCAGGAGCTTCGGAAGTAGTAGAACAGGGGCTCGGAAAGCTGAGTAAAATTTGTGAATTGATTTTTGAGGAAATGAAATGCGCCGTATCTGTTGTCCGCAGCTTCGAAGGTAGTAGAGCGGGGGCTCGGAAAGCAGTGTAAAATTTGTGAATTGATTTTTGGGGAAAAGAAATGCACCGTATCTGTTGTCCGCAGCTTAGGAAGTAGTAGAGCAGGGGCTCGGAAAGCAGAGTAAAATTTTTTAATTGATTTTTGGGGAAAAGAAATGCGCCGTATCTGTTGTCCACTGCTTCGGAAGTAGTAGAGCAGGGGCTCGGACAGCAGAGGGTAAAATTTGTGAATTGGTTTTTGAGGAAAAGAAATGCGCCGTATCTGTTGTCAGGAGCTTCGGAACTAGTAGAGCGGGGGCTCGGAAAGAAGAGGGTAAAATTTGTGAATGGGTTTTTAAGGAATAGAAATGCGCCGTATCTGTTGTCCGCAGCTTCGGAACTAGTAGAGCGGGGGCTCGGAAAGCAGAGGGTAAAATTTGTAATTTGGTTTTTGGGGAAAAGAAATGCGCCGTATTTGTTGTCATGAGCTTCGGAGCTAGTAGAGCGGGGGCTCGGAAAGAAGAGGGTAAAATTTGTGAATGGGTTTTTAAGGAATAGAAATGCGCCGTATCTGGTGTCTGCAGCTTCGGAACGACTGGAGTGGGGCTCGGAAAGCACAGGGAAAAATTTGTGAATGGGTTTTCGGGGAAAAGAAATGCGCCGTATCTGTTGGCGGCAGCTTCGGAACTAGTAGAGCTGGGGCTCGGAAAGCAGAGGGTAAGATTTGTTATTTGGTTTTCAAGCAAAAAATGCGCCGTATCTGTTGTCGGCAGCTTCGGAACCAGTATAGCGGGGGCTCGGAAAGCAGAGGGTCAAATTTGGGAATTGGTTTTTGAGGAAAAGAAATGCGCCGTATCTGTTCAAGTAGAGTGGGGGCTTGGAAAGCAGAGGGTCAAATTTGTGAATTGGTTTTTGAGGAAAATAAAGGCTCCGTATCTGTTGTCCGCAGCTTCGGAACTAGTAGAGCGGGGGCTCGGAAAGCAGGGGGTAAAATTTGTGAATTGGTTTTTGAGGAAAATAAATGCGCCGTATCTGTTGTCCGCAGTTTTCTGCATTGGTTTTTGAGGAAAAGGAATGCGCCGTATCTGTTGCCCGCAGCTTCGGAACTAGTAGAGCGGGGGTTCGGAAAGCAGAGGGTCAAATTTCTGAATTGGTTTTTGGGGAAAAGAAATGCGCCGTATCTGTTGTCATGAGCTTCGGAACTAGTAGAGCAGGGGCTCGGAAAGCAGAGTAAAAATTTGTCAATTGGTTTTTGGGGAAAAGAAATGCGCCGTATCTGTTGTCATGAGCTCCGGAACTAGTAGAGCAGGGGCTCGGAAAGCAGAGTAAAATTTGTGAATTGGTTTTTGGGGAAAAGAAATGCGCCGTATCTGTTGTCATGAGCTTCGAAACTAGTAGAGCAGGGGCTCGGAAAGCAGAGGGTCAAATTTGTGAATTGGTTTTTGGGGAAAAGAAATGCGCCGTATCTGTTGTCAGGAGCTTCGGAACTAGTAGAGCGGGGGTTCGGAAAGCAGAGGGTCAAATTTGTGAATTGGTGTCTGGGGAAAAGAAATGCGCCGTATCTGTTGTCATGAGCTTCGGAACTAGTAAAGCGGGGGTTCGGAAAGCAGAGGGTCAAATTTGTGAATTGGTTTTTGGGGAAAAGAAATGCGCCGTATCTGTTGTCATGAGCTTCGGAACTAGTAGAGCAGGGGCTCGAAAAGCAGAGGGTCAAATTTGTGAATTGGTTTTTGGGGAAAAGAAATGCGCCGTATCTGTTGTCATGAGCTTCGGAACTAGTAGAGCGGGGGTTCGGAAAGCAGAGGGTCAAATTTGTGAATTGGTTTTTGGGGAAACAAATGCGCCGTATCTGTTGTCCGCAGCTTCGGAACTAGTGGAGCGGGGGTTCGGAAAGCAGAGGGTCAAATTTGTGAATTGGTTTATGGAGAAAAGAAATGCGCCGTATCTGTTGTCATGAGCTTCGGAACTAGTAGAGCAGGGGCTCGGAAAGCAGAGTAAAATTTGTGAATTGGTTTTTGGGGAAAAGAAATGCGCCGTATCTGTTGTCAGGAGCTTCGGAACTAGTAGAGCAGGGGCTCGGAAAGCAGAGTAAAATTTGTGAATTGGTTTTTGGGGAAAAGAAATGCGCCATATCTGTTGTCATGAGCTTCGGAACTAGTAGAGCGGGGGTTCGGAAAGCAGAGGGTCAAATTTGTGAATTGGATTTTGGGGAAAAGAAATGCGCCGTATCTGTTGTCCGCAGCTTCGGAACTAGTAGAGCGGGGGCTCGGAAAGCAGAGGGTAAAATTTGTGAATTGGTTTTGGGGGAAAAGAAATGCCCCGTATCTGTTGTCCGCAGCTTCGGAACTAGTAGAGCGGGGGTTCGGAAAGCAGAGGGTCAAATTTGTGAATTGGTTCTTGAGGAAATGAAATGCGCCGCATCTTTTGTCCGCAGCTTCGGAAGTAGTAGAGCGGGGACTCGGAAAGCAGAGGGTAAAATTTTTGAATTGGTTTTTGAGGAAAAGAAATGTGCCGTATCTGTTGCCCGCAGGGTCGGAACTAGTAGTGCGGGGGCTCGGAAAGCAGAGTAAAATTTGTGAATTGATTTTTGAGGAAAAGAAATGCGCCGTATCTGTTGTCATGAGCTTCGGAACTAGTAGAGCGGGGGTTCGGAAAGCAGAGGGTCAAATTTGTGAATTGGCTTTTGGGGAAAAGAAATGCGCCGTATCTGTTGTCAGGAGCTTCGGAACTAGTAGAGCGGGGGCTCGGAAAGCAGAAGGTAAAATTTTTGAATTGATTTTTGAGGAAAAGAAATGCGCCGTATCTGTTGTCCGCAGCTTCGGAACTAGTGGAGCGGGGGTTCGGAAAGCAGAGGGTCAAATTTGTGAATTGGTTTATGGGGAAAAGAAATGCGCCGTATCTGTTGCCCGCAGCTTCGGAACTAGTAGAGCGGGGGTTCGGAAAGCAGAGGGTCAAATTTCTGAATTGGTTTTTGGGGAAAAGAAATGCGCGGTATCTGTTGTCATGAGCTTCGGAACTAGTAGAGCAGGGGCTCGGAAAGCAGAGTAAAATTTGTCAATTGGTTTTTGGGGAAAAGAAATGCGCCGTATCTGTTGTCATGAGCTCCGGAACTAGTAGAGCAGGGGCTCGGAAAGCAGAGTAAAATTTGTGAATTGGTTTTTGGGGAAAAGAAATGCGCCGTATCTGTTGTCATGAGCTTCGAAACTAGTAGAGCAGGGGCTCGGAAAGCAGAGTAAAATTTGTGAATTGGTTTTTGGGGAAAAGAAATGCGCCGTATCGGTTGTCAGGAGCTTCGGGACTAGGAGAGCAGGGGCTCGGAAAGCAGAGGGTCAAATTTGTGAATTGGTGTCTGGGGAAAAGAAATGCGCCGTATCTGTTGTCATGAGCTTCGCAACTAGTAAAGCGGGGGTTCGGAAAGCAGAGGGTCAAATTTGTGAATTGCTTTTGGGGAAAGGAAATGCGCCGTATCTGTTCTCATGAGCTTCGGAACTAGTAGGGGAGGGGCTCGGAAAGCAGAGGGTCAAATTTGTGAATTGGTTTTTGGGGAAAAGAAATGCGCCGTATTTGTTGTCATGAGCTTCGGAGCTAGTAGAGCGGGGGCTCGGAAAGAAGAGGGTAAAATTTGTGAATGGGTTTTTAAGGAATAGAAATGCGCCGTATCTGGTGTCTGCAGCTTCGGAACGACTGGAGTGGGGCTCGGAAAGCACAGGGGAAAATTTGTGAATGGGTTTTCGGGGAAAAGAAATGCGCCGTATCTGTTGTCGGCAGCTTCGGAACTAGTAGAGCTGGGGCTCGGAAAGCAGAGGGTAAGATTTGTTATTTGGTTTTCAAGCAAAAAAATGCGCCGTATCTGTTGTCGGCAGCTTCGGAACCAGTATAGCGGGAGCTCGGAAAGCAGAGGGTCAAATTTGGGAATTGGTTTTTGAGGAAAAGAAATGCGCCATATCTGTTGTCCGCAGCTTCGGAGCTTATAGAGCGGGTGCTCGGAAAGCAAAGGGTAAATTTGTGAATTGGTTTTTGAGGGAAAAAAATGCGCCGTTCTGTTGTCCGCAGCTTCGGAGCTTATAGAGCGGGGGCTCGGAAAGCAGAGGGTAAAATTTTGGAATTGGTTTTTGAGGAAAAGAAATGCGCCGTATCTGTTCTAGTAGAGTAGGGGCTCGGAAAGCAGAGGGTCAAATTTGTGAATTGGTTTTTGAGGAAAATAAAGGCTCCGTATCTATTGTCCGCAGCTTCGGAACTAGTAGAGCGGGGGCTCGGAAAGCAGAGGGTAAAATTTGTGAATTGGTTTTTGAGGAAAATAAATGCGCCGTATCTGTTGTCCGCAGTTTTCTGCATTGGTTTTTGAGGAAAAGAATTGCCCCGTATCTGTTGTACGCAACTTCGGAACTAGTAGAGCGGGGGCTCGGAAAGCAGAGGGTAAAATTGGTGAATTGGTATTTGAGGAAAAGAAATGCGCCGTATCTGTTCTCCGCAGCTTCGGAGCTAGTAGAGCATGGGCTCGGAAAGAAGAGGGTAAAATTTGTGAATGGGTTTTTAAGGAATAGAATGCGCCGTATCTGTTGTCCCCAGCTTCGGAACTAGTAGAGCGGGGGCTCGAAAAGCAGAGGGTAAAATTTGTGAATTGATTTTTGAGGAAACGAAATGCGCCGCATCTGTTGCCCGCAGGGTCGGAACTAGTAGAGCAGGGGCTCGGAAAGCAGAGAGTAAAATTTGTGAATTGATTTTTGGGAAAAAGAAATGCGCCGCATCTCTTGTCAGGAGCTTCAGAACTAGTAGAGCGGGGGCTCGGAAAGAAGAGGGTAAAATTTGTGAATGTTTTTTTAAGGAATAGAAATGCGCCGTATCTGTTGTCCGCAGCTTCGGAACTAGTAGAGCGGGGGCTCGGAAAGCAGAGGGTAAAATTTGTGAATTGGTTTTGGGGGAAAAGAAATGCGCCGTATCTGTTGTCCGCAGCTTCGGAACTAGTAGAGCGGGGGTTCGGAAAGCAGAGGGTCAAATTTGTGAATTGGTTCTTGAGGAAATGAAATGCGCCGCATCTGTTGTCCGCAGCTTCGGAAGTAGTAGAGCGGGGACTCGGAAAGCAGAGGGTAAAATTTTTGAATTGGTTTTTGAGGAAAAGAAATGTGCCGTATCTGTTGCCCGCAGGGTCGGAACTAGTAGAGCAGGGGCTCGGAAAGCAGCGGGTAAAATTTGTGAATGGGTTGTTAAGGAATAGAAATGTGCCGTATCTGGTGTCTGCAGCTTCGGAACGAGTAGAGCGGGGGCTCGGAAAGCAGAGGGTAAAATTTTTGAATTGTTTTTTGAGGAAAAGAAATGTGCCGTATCTGTTGCCCGCAGGGTCGGAACTAGTAGAGCACGGGCTCGGAAAGCAGAGGGTAAAATTTGTGAATGGGTTGTTAAGGAATAGAAATGTGCCGTATCTGTTGTCTGCAGCTTCGGAACGAGTAAAGCGGGTGCTCGGAAAGCAGAGGGTAAAATTTTTGAATTGTTTTTTGAGGAAAAGAAATGTGCCGTATCTGTTGCCCGCAGGCTCGGAACTAGTAGAGCAGGGGCTCGGAAAGCAGAGGGTAAAATTTTTGAATTGTTTTTTGAGGAAAAGAAATGTGCCGTATCTGTTGCCCGCAAGGTCGGAACTAGTAGACTAGGGGCTCGGAAAGCAGAGGGTAAAATTTGTGAATGGGTTGTTAAGGAATAGAAATGTGCCGTATCTGGTGTCTGCAGCTTCGGAACGATTAGAGCGGGGGCTCGGAAAGCAGAGGGCAAAATTTTTGAATTGTTTTTTGAGGAAAAGAAATGTGCCGTATCTGTTGTCCGCACCTTCGGAACTAGTTGAGCGGGGCTCGGAAAGCAGAGGGTAAAATTTTTGAATTGGTTTTTGAGGAAAATAAAGGCTCCGTATCTGTTGTCCGCAGCTTCAGAACTATTAGAGCGGGGGCTCGGAAAGCAGAGGGTAAAATTGGTGAATTGATTTTTGAGGAAATGAAATGCGCCGTATCTGTTGTCCGCAGCTTCAGACCTAGTAGAGCAGGGGCTCGGAAAGCAGAAGGTAAAATTTGTGAATTGGTTTTTGGGGAAAAGAAATGCGCCGTATCTGTTGTCCGCAGCTTCGGAACTAGTAGAGTGGTGGCTCGGAAAGCAGAGGGTCAAATTTCTGAATTGGTTTTTGTGGAAAAGAAATGCCCCGTATCTGCTGTCCGCAACATCGGAACTAGTAGAGCGGGGGCTCGGAAAGCAGAGGGTAAAATTGGTGAATTGGTATTTGAGGAAAAGAAATGCGCCGTATCTGTTGTCCGCAGCTCCGGAACTAGTAGAGCGGGGACTCGGAAAGCAGAGGCTAAAATTTTTCAATTGGTTTTTAGGAAAAGAAATGTGCCGTATCTGTTGCCCGCAGGGTCGGAACTAGTAAAGCAGGGGCTCGGAAAGCAGAGTAAAATTTGTGAATTCATTTTTGGGGAAAAGAAATGCGCCGTATCTGTTGTCAGGAGCTTCGGAACTAGTAGAGCGGGGGCTCGGAAAGCAGAGGGTAAAATTTGTGAATTGGTTTTTGAGGAAAATAAATGCGCCGTATCTGTTGTCCGCAGTTTTCAGCATTGGTTTTTGAGGAAAAGAATTGCCCCGTATCTGTTGTACGCAACTTCGGAACTAGTAGAGCGGGGGCTCGGAAAGCAGAGGGTAAAATTGGTGAATTGGTATTTGAGGAAAAGAAATGCGCCGTATCTGTTGTCCGCAGCTTCGGAGCTAGTAGAGCATGGGCTCGGAAAGAAGAGGGTAAAATTTGTGAATGGGTTTTTAAGGAATAGAATGCGCCGTATCTGTTGTCCCCAGCTTCGGAACTAGTAGAGCGGGGGCTCGAAAAGCAGAGGGTAAAATTTGTGAATTGATTTTTGAGGAAACGAAATGCGCCGCATCTGTTGCCCGCAGGGTCGTGAACTAGTAGAGCAGGGGTTCGGAAAGCAGAGAGTAAAATTTGTGAATTGATTTTTGGGAAAAAGAAATGCGCCGCATCTCTTGTCAGGAGCTTCAGAACTAGTAGAGCGGGGGCTCGGACAGCAGAGGGTAAAATTTGTGAATTGGTTTTGGGGGAAAAGAAATGCGCCGTATCTGTTGTCCGCAGCTTCGGAACTAGTAGAGCGGGGGTTCGGAAAGCAGAGGGTCAAATTTGTGAATTGGTTCTTGAGGAAATGAAATGCGCCGCATCTGTTGTCCGCAGCTTCGGAAGTAGTAGAGCGGGGACTCGGAAAGCAGAGGGTAAAATTTTTGAATTGGTTTTTGAGGAAAAGAAATGTGCCGTATCTGTTGCCCGCAGGGTCGGAACTAGTAGTGCGGGGGCTCGGAAAGCAGAGTAAAATTTGTGATTTGATTTTTGAGGAAAAGAAATGCGCCGTATCTGTTGTCATGAGCTTCGGAACTAGTAGAGCGGGGGTTCGGAAAGCAGAGGGTCAAATTTGTGAATTGGCTTTTGGGGAAAAGAAATGCGCCGTATCTGTTGTCAGGAGCTTCGGAACTAGTAGAGCGGGGGCTCGGAAAGCAGAAGGTAAAATTTTTGAATTGATTTTTGAGGAAAAGAAATGCGCCGTATCTGTTGTCCGCAGCTTCGGATCTAGTGGAGCGGGGGTTCGGAAAGCAGAGGGTCAAATTTGTGAATTGGTTTATGGGGAAAAGAAATGCGCCGTATCTGTTGCCCGCAGCTTCGGAACTAGTAGAGCGGGGGTTCGGAAAGCAGAGGGTCAAATTTCTGAATTGGTTTTTGGGGAAAAGAAATGCGCGGTATCTGTTGTCATGAGCTTCGGAACTAGTAGAGCAGGGGCTCGGAAAGCAGAGTAAAATTTGTGAATTGGTTTTTGGGGAAAAGAAATGCGCCGTATCTGTTGTCATGAGCTTCGAAACTAGTAGAGCAGGGGCTCGGAAAGCAGAGTAAAATTTGTGAATTGGTTTTTGGGGAAAAGAAATGCGCCGTATCGGTTGTCAGGAGCTTCGGGACTAGTAGAGCAGGGGCTCGGATAGCAGAGTAAAATTTGTGAATTGGTTTTGGGGGAAACGAAATGCGCCGTATCTGTTATCATGAGCTTCGGAACTAGTAGAGCGGCGGTTCGGAAAGCAGAGGGTCAAATTTGTGAATTGGTTTTTGGGGAAAAGAAATGCGCCGTATCTGTTGTCAGGAGCTTCGGAACTAGTAGAGCGGGGGTTCGGAAAGCAGAGGGTCAAATTTGTGAATTGGTGTCTGGGGAAAAGAAATGCGCCGTATCTGTTGTCATGAGCTTCGCAACTAGTAAAGCGGGGGTTCGGAAAGCAGAGGGTCAAATTTGTGAATTGGTTTTTGGGGAAAAGAAATGCGCCGTATCTGTTGTCATGAGCTTCGGAACTAGTAGGGGAGGGGCTCGGAAAGCAGAGGGTCAAATTTGTGAATTGGTTTTTGGGGAAAAGAAATGCGCCGTATTTGTTGTCATGAGCTTCGGAGCTAGTAGAGCGGGGGCTCGGAAAGAAGAGGGTAAAATTTGTGAATGGGTTTTTAAGGAATAGAAATGCGCCGTATCTGGGGTCTGCAGCTTCGGAACGACTGGAGTGGGGCTCGGAAAGCACAGGGGAAAATTTGTGAATGGGTTTTCGGGGAAAAGAAATGCGCCGTATCTGTTGTCGGCAGCTTCGGAACTAGTAGAGCTGGGGCTCGGAAAGCAGAGGGTAAGATTTGTTATTTGGTTTTCAAGCAAAAAAATGCGCCGTATCTGTTGTCGGGAGCTTCGGAACCAGTATAGCGGGGGCTCGGAAAGCAGAGGGTCAAATTTGGGAATTGGTTTTTGTGGAAAAGAAATGCGCCATATCTGTTGTCCGCAGCTTCAGAGCTTATAGAGCGGGTGCTCGGAAAGCAAAGGGTAAATTTGTGAATTGGTTTTTGAGGGAAAAAAATGCGCCGTATCTGTTGTCCGCAGCTTCGGAGCTTATAGAGCGGGGGCTCGGAAAGCAGAGGGTAAAATTTTGGAATTGGTTTTTGAGGAAAAGAAATGCGCCGTATCTGTTCTAGTAGAGTAGGGGCTCGGAAAGCAGAGGGTCAAATTTGTGAATTGGTTTTTGAGGAAAATAAAGGCTCCGTATCTATTGTCCGCAGCTTCGGAACTAGTAGAGCGGGGGCTCGGAAAGCAGAGGGTAAAATTTGTGAATTGGTTTTTGAGGAAAATAAATGCGCCGTATCTGTTGTCCGCAGTTTTCTGCATTGGTTTTTGAGGAAAAGAATTGCCCCGTATCTGTTGTACGCAACTTCGGAACTAGTAGAGCGGGGGCTCGGAAAGCAGAGGGTAAAATTGGTGAATTGGTATTTGAGGAAAAGAAATGCGCCGTATCTGTTGTCCGCAGCTTCGGAGCTAGTAGAGCATGGGCTCGGAAAGAAGAGGGTAAAATTTGTGAATGGGTTTTTAAGGAATAGAATGCGCCGTATCTGTTGTCCCCAGCTTCGGAACTAGTAGAGCGGGGGCTCGAAAAGCAGAGGGTAAAATTTGTGAATTGATTTTTGAGGAAACGAAATGCGCCGCATCTGTTGCCCGCAGGGTCGGAACTAGTAGAGCAGGGGCTCGGAAAGCAGAGAGTAAAATTTGTGAATTGATTTTTGGGAAAAAGAAATGCGCCGCATCTCTTGTCAGGAGCTTCAGAACTAGTAGAGCGGGGGCTCGGAAAGAAGAGGGTAAAATTTGTGAATGTTTTTTTAAGGAATAGAAATGCGCCGTATCTGTTGTCCGCAGCTTCGGAACTAGTAGAGCGGGGGCTCGGAAAGCAGAGGGTAAAATTTGTGAATTGGTTTTGGGGGAAAAGAAATGCGCCGTATCTGTTGTCCGCAGCTTCGGAACTAGTAGAGCGGGGGTTCGGAAAACAGAGGGTCAAATTTCTGAATTGGTTCTTGAGGAAATGAAATGCGCCGCATCTGTTGTCCGCAGCTTCGGAAGTAGTAGAGCGGGGACTCGGAAAGCAGAGGGTAAAATTTTTGAATTGGTTTTTGAGGAAAAGAAATGTGCCGTATCTGTTCCCGCAGGGTCGGAACTAGTAGTGCGGGGGCTCGGAAAGCAGAGTAAAATTTGTGAATTGATTTTTGAGGAAAAGAAATGCGCCGTATCTGTTGTCATGAGCTTCGGAACTAGTAGAGCGGGGGCTCGGAAAGCAGAGGGTAAAATTTGGGAATTGATTTTTGGGGAAAAGAAACGCGCCGTAAATGTTGTCAGGAGCTTCGGAACTAGTAGAGCAGGGGCTCGGAAAGCAGAGTAAAAATTGTGAATTGATTTTTGAGGTAAAGAAATGCGCCGTATCTGTTGTCATCAGCTTCGGAAATAGTAGAGCGGGGGCTCGGAAAGCAGAGGGTAAAATTTGTGAATTGGTTTTTGAGGAAAAGGAATGCGCCGTATCTGTTGTCAGGAGCTTCGGAACTAGTAGAGCGGGGGTTCGGAAAGCAGAGGGTCAAATTTGTGAATTGGTGTCTGGCGAAAAGAAATGCGCCGTATCTGTTGTCATGAGCTTCGGAGCTAGTAAAGCGGGGGTTCGGAAAGCAGAGGGTCAAATTTGTGAATTGGTTTTTGGGGAAAAGAAATGCGCCGTATCTGTTGTCATGAGCTTCGGAACTAGTAGAGCAGGGGCTCGGAAAGCAGAGGGTCAAATTTGTGAATTGGTTTTTGGGGAAAAGAAATGCGCCGTATTTGTTGTCATGAGCTTTGGAGCTAGTAGAGCGGTGGCTCGGAAAGAAGAGGGTAAAATTTGTGAATGGGTTTTTAAGGAATAGAAATGCGCCGTATCTGGTGTCTGCAGCTTCGGAACGACTGGAGTGGGGCTCGGAAAGCACAGGGGAAAATTTGTGAATCGGTTTTCGGGGAAAAGAAATGCGCCGTATCTGTTGTCGGCAGCTTCGGAACTAGTAGAGCTGGGGCTCGGAAAGCAGAGGGTAAGATTTGTTATTTGGTTTTCAAGCAAAAAAATGCGCCGTATCTGTTGTCGGCAGCTTCGGAACCAGTATAGCGGGGGCTCGGAAAGCAGAGGGTCAAATTTGGGAATTGGTTTTTGAGGAAAAGAAATGCGCCATATCTGTTGTCCGCAGCTTCGGAGCTTATAGAGCGGGGGCTCGGAAAGCAAAGGGTAAATTTGTGAATTGGTTTTTGAGGGAAAAAAATGCGCCGTATCTGTTGTCCGCAGCTTCGGAGCTTATAGAGCGGGGGCTCGGAAAGCAGAGGGTAAAATTTTGGAATTGGTTTTTGAGGAAAAGAAATGCGCCGTATCTGTTCTAGTAGAGTGGGGGCTCGGAAAGCAGAGGGTCAAATTTGTGAATTGGTTTTTGAGGAAAATAAAGGCTCCGTATCTGTTGTCCGCAGCTTCGGAACTAGTAGAGCGGGGGCTCGGAAAGCAGAGGGTAAAATTTGTGAATTGGTTTTTGAGGAAAATAAATGCGCCGTATCTGTTGTCCGCAGTTTTCTGCATTGGTTTTTGAGGAAAAGAATTGCCCCGTATCTGTTGTACGCAACTTCGGAACTAGTAGAGCGGGGGCTCGGAAAGCAGAGGGTAAAATTGGTGAATTGGTATTTCAGGAAAAGAAATGCGCCGTATCTGTTGTTCGCAGCTTCGGAGCTAGTAGAGCATGGGCTCGGAAAGAAGAGGGTAAAATTTTTGAATGGGTTTTTAAGGAATAGAATGCGCCGTATCTGTTGTCCCCAGCTTCGGAACTAGTAGAGCGGGGGCTCGAAAAGCAGAGGGTAAAATTTGTGAATTGATTTTTGAGGAAACGAAATGCGCCGCATCTGTTGCCCGCAGGGTCGGAACTAGTAGAGCAGGGGCTCGGAAAGCAGAGAGTAAAATTTGTGAATTGATTTTTGGGAAAAAGAAATGCGCCGCATCTCTTGTCAGGAGCTTCAGAACTAGTAGAGCGGGGGCTCGGACAGCAGAGGGTAAAATTTGTTAATTGGTTCTTGAGGAAAAGAAATGTGCCGTATCTGTTGCCCGCAGGGTCGGAACTAGTAGTGCGGGGGCTCGGAAAGCAGAGTAAAATTTGTGAATTGATTTTTGAGGAAAAGAAATGCGCCGTATCTGTTGTCATGAGCTTCGGAACTAGTAGAGCGGGGGCTCGGAAAGCAGAGGGTAAAATTTGGGAATTGATTTTTGGGGAAAAGAAATGCGCCGTATATGTTGTCAGGAGCTTCGGAACTAGTAGAGCAGGGGCTCGGAAAGCAGAGAAAAATTTGTGAATTGATTTTTGAGGTAAAGAAATGCGCCGTATCTGTTGTCATGAGCTTCGGAACTAGTAGAGCGGGGGCTCGGAAAGCAGAGGGTAAAATTTGTGAATTGGTTTTTGAGGAAAAGGAATGCGCCGTATCTGTTGCCCGCAGCTTCGGAACTAGTAGAGCGGGGGTTCGGAAAGCAGAGGGTCAAATTTCTGAATTGGTTTTTGGGGAAAAGAAATGCGCCGTATCTGTTGTCATGAGCTTCGGAACTAGTAGAGCAGGGGCTCGGAAAGCAGAGTAAAATTTGTCAATTGGTTTTTGGGGAAAAGAAATGCGCCGTATCTGTTGTCATGAGCTCCGGAACTAGTAGAGCAGGGGCTCGGAAAGCAGAGTAAAATTTGTGAATTGGTTTTTGGGGAAAAGAAATGCGCCGTATCTGTTGTCATGAGCTTCGAAACTAGTAGAGCAGGGGCTCGGAAAGCAGAGGGTCAAATTTGTGAATTGGTTTTTGGGGAAAAGAAATGCGCCGTATCTGTTGTCAGGAGCTTCGGAACTAGTAGAGCGGGGGTTCGGAAAGCAGAGGGTCAAATTTGTGAATTGGTGTCTGGGGAAAAGAAATGCGCCGTATCTGTTGTCATGAGCTTTGGAACTAGTAAAGCGGGGGTTCGGAAAGCAGAGGGTCAAATTTGTGAATTGGTTTTTGGGGAAAAGAAATGCGCCGTATCTGTTGTCATGAGCTTCGGAACTAGTAGAGCAGCGGCTCGAAAAGCAGAGGGTCAAATTTGTGAATTGGTTTTTGGGGAAAAGAAATGCGCCGTATCTGTTGTCATGAGCTTCGGAACTAGTAGAGCGGGGGTTCGGAAAGCAGAGGGTCAAATTTGTGAATTGGTTTTTGGGGAAACAAATGCGCCGTATCTGTTGTCCGCAGCTTCGGAACTAGTGGAGCGGGGGTTCGGAAAGCAGAGGGTCAAATTTGTGAATTGGTTTATGGAGAAAAGAAATGCGCCGTATCTGTTGTCATGAGCTTCGGAACTAGTAGAGCAGGGGCTCGGAAAGCAGAGTAAAATTTGTGAATTGGTTTTTGGGGAAAAGAAATGCGCCGTATCTGTTGTCAGGAGCTTCGGAACTAGTAGAGCAGGGGCTCGGAAAGCAGAGTACAATTTGTGAATTGGTTTTTGGGGAAAAGAAATGCGCCATATCTGTTGTCATGAGCTTCGGAACTAGTAGAGCGGGGGTTCGGAAAGCAGAGGGTCAAATTTGTGAATTGGATTTTGGGGAAAAGAAATGCGCCGTATCTGTTGTCAGGAGCTTCGGAACTAGTAGAGCGGGGGCTCGGAAAGCAGAGTAAAATTTGTGAATTGGTTTTTGAGGAAAAGAAATGCGCCGTATCTGTTCTAGTAGAGTGGGGGCTCGGAAAGCAGAGGGTCAAATTTGTGAATTGGTTTTTGAGGAAAATAAAGGCTCCGTATCTGTTGTCCGCAGCTTCGGAACTAGTAGAGCGGGGGCTCGGAAAGCAGAGGGTAAAATTTGTGAATTGGTTTTTGAGGAAAATAAATGCGCCGTATCTGTTGTCCGCAGTTTTCTGCATTGGTTTTTGAGGAAAAGAATTGCCCCGTATCTGTTGTACGCAACTTCGGAACTAGTAGAGCGGGGGCTCGGAAAGCAGAGGGTAAAATTGGTGAATTGGTATTTCAGGAAAAGAAATGCGCCGTATCTGTTGTTCGCAGCTTCGGAGCTAGTAGAGCATGGGCTCGGAAAGAAGAGGGTAAAATTTGTGAATGGGTTTTTAAGGAATAGAATGCGCCGTATCTGTTGTCCCCAGCTTCGGAACTAGTAGAGCGGGGGCTCGAAAAGCAGAGGGTAAAATTTGTGAATTGATTTTTGAGGAAACGAAATGCGCCGCATCTGTTGCCCGCAGGGTCGGAACTAGTAGAGCAGGGGCTCGGAAAGCAGAGAGTAAAATTTGTGAATTGATTTTTGGGAAAAAGAAATGCGCCGCATCTCTTGTCAGGAGCTTCAGAACTAGTAGAGCGGGGGCTCGGACAGCAGAGGGTAAAATTTGTTAATTGGTTTTGAGCCGTATCTGTTGTCCGCAGCTTCGGAACTAGCAGAGCGGGGGCTCGGAAAGAAGAGGGTAAAATTTGTGAATGTTTTTTTAAGGAATAGAAATGCGCCGTATCTGTTGTCCGCAGTTTCGGAACTAGTAGAGCGGGGGCTCGGAAAGCAGAGGGTAAAATTTGTGAATTGGTTTTGGGGGAAAAGAAATGCGCCGTATCTGTTGTCCGCAGCTTCGGAACTAGTAGAGCGGGGGTTCGGAAAGCAGAGGGTCAAATTTGTGAATTGGTTCTTGAGGAAAAGAAATGTGCCGTATCTGTTG
The DNA here is from genome assembly GCF_055824585.1 of Amblyomma mixtum. NCBI lineage: Eukaryota > Metazoa > Arthropoda > Arachnida > Ixodida > Ixodidae > Amblyomma > Amblyomma mixtum. The sequence goes on from NW_028317706.1 coordinate 766,120, forward strand.
CCCGCAGGGTCGGAACTAGTAGTGCGGGGGCTCGGAAAGCAGAGTAAAATTTGTGAATTGATTTTTGAGGAAAAGAAATGCGCCGTATCTGTTGTCATGAGCTTCGGAACTAGTAGAGCGGGGGCTCGGAAAGCAGAGGGTAAAATTTGGGAATTGATTTTTGGGGAAAAGAAATGCGCCGTATATGTTGTCAGGAGCTTCGGAACTAGTAGAGCAGGGGCTCGGAAAGCAGAGAAAAATTTGTGAATTGATTTTTGAGGTAAAGAAATGCGCCGTATCTGTTGTCATGAGCTTCGGAACTAGTAGAGCGGGGGCTCGGAAAGCAGAGGGTAAAATTTGTGAATTGGTTTTTGAGGAAAAGGAATGCGCCGTATCTGTTGCCCGCAGCTTCGGAACTAGTAGAGCGGGGGTTCGGAAAGCAGAGGGTCAAATTTCTGAATTGGTTTTTGGGGAAAAGAAATGCGCCGTATCTGTTGTCATGAGCTTCGGAACTAGTAGAGCAGGGGCTCGGAAAGCAGAGTAAAATTTGTCAATTGGTTTTTGGGGAAAAGAAATGCGCCGTATCTGTTGTCATGAGCTCCGGAACTAGTAGAGCAGGGGCTCGGAAAGCAGAGTAAAATTTGTGAATTGGTTTTTGGGGAAAAGAAATGCGCCGTATCTGTTGTCATGAGCTTCGAAACTAGTAGAGCAGGGGCTCGGAAAGCAGAGGGTCAAATTTGTGAATTGGTTTTTGGGGAAAAGAAATGCGCCGTATCTGTTGTCAGGAGCTTCGGAACTAGTAGAGCGGGGGTTCGGAAAGCAGAGGGTCAAATTTGTGAATTGGTGTCTGGGGAAAAGAAATGCGCCGTATCTGTTGTCATGAGCTTTGGAACTAGCAAAACGGGGGTTCGGAAAGCAGAGGGTCAAATTTGTGAATTGGTTTTTGGGGAAAAGAAATGCGCCGTATCTGTTGTCATGAGCTTCGGAACTAGTAGAGCAGGGGCTCGAAAAGCAGAGGGTCAAATTTGTGAATTGGTTTTTGGGGAAAAGAAATGCGCCGTATCTGTTGTCATGAGCTTCGGAACTAGTAGAGCGGGGGTTCGGAAAGCAGAGGGTCAAATTTGTGAATTGGTTTTTGGGGAAACAAATGCGCCGTATCTGTTGTCCGCAGCTTCGGAACTAGTGGAGCGGGGGTTCGGAAAGCAGAGGGTCAAATTTGTGAATTGGTTTATGGAGAAAAGAAATGCGCCGTATCTGTTGTCATGAGCTTCGGAACTAGTAGAGCAGGGGCTCGGAAAGCAGAGTAAAATTTGTGAATTGGTTTTTGGGGAAAAGAAATGCGCCGTATCTGTTGTCAGGAGCTTCGGAACTAGTAGAGCAGGGGCTCGGAAAGCAGAGTAAAATTTGTGAATTGGTTTTTGGGGAAAAGAAATGCGCCATATCTGTTGTCATGAGCTTCGGAACTAGTAGAGCGGGGGTTCGGAAAGCAGAGGGTCAAATTTGTGAATTGGATTTTGGGGAAAAGAAATGCGCCGTATCTGTTGTCAGGAGGTTCGGAACTAGTAGAGCGGGGGCTCGGAAAGCAGAGTAAAATTTGTGAATTGGTTTTTGAGGAAAAGAAATGCGCCGTATCTGTTGTCCGCAGCTTCGGAACTAGTAGAGCGGGGGTTCGGAAAACAGAGGGTCTAATTTGTGAATTGGTTTTTGAGGAAATGAAATGCGCCGTATCTGTTGTCCGCAGCTTCGGAAGTAGTAGAGCGGGGGCTCGGAAAGCAGAGTAAAATTTGTTAATTGATTTTTGGGGAAAGGAAATGCGCCGTATCTGTTGTCAGGAGCTTCGGAAGTAGTAGAACAGGGGCTCGGAAAGCAGAGTAAAATTTGTGAATTGATTTTTGAGGAAATGAAATGCGCCGTATCTGTTGTCCGCAGCTTCGAAAGTAGTAGAGCGGGGGCTCGGAAAGCAGTGTAAAATTTGTGAATTGATTTTTGGGGAAAAGAAATGCACCGTATCTGTTGTCCGCAGCTTAGGAAGTAGTAGAGCAGGGGCTCGGAAAGCAGAGTAAAATTTTTTAATTGATTTTTGGGGAAAAGAAATGCGCCGTATCTGTTGTCCACTGCTTCGGAAGTAGTAGAGCAGGGGCTCGGACAGCAGAGGGTAAAATTTGTGAATTGGTTTTTGAGGAAAAGAAATGCGCCGTATCTGTTGTCAGGAGCTTCGGAACTAGTAGAGCGGGGGCTCGGAAAGAAGAGGGTAAAATTTGTGAATGGGTTTTTAAGGAATAGAAATGCGCCGTATCTGTTGTCCGCAGCTTCGGAACTAGTAGAGCGGGGGCTCGGAAAGCAGAGGGTAAAATTTGTAATTTGGTTTTTGGGGAAAAGAAATGCGCCGTATTTGTTGTCATGAGCTTCGGAGCTAGTAGAGCGGGGGCTCGGAAAGAAGAGGGTAAAATTTGTGAATGGGTTTTTAAGGAATAGAAATGCGCCGTATCTGGTGTCTGCAGCTTCGGAACGACTGGAGTGGGGCTCGGAAAGCACAGGGAAAAATTTGTGAATGGGTTTTCAGGGAAAAGAAATGCGCCGTATCTGTTGGCGGCAGCTTCGGAACTAGTAGAGCTGGGGCTCGGAAAGCAGAGGGTAAGATTTGTTATTTGGTTTTCAAGCAAAAAATGCGCCGTATCTGTTGTCGGCAGCTTCGGAACCAGTATAGCGGGGGCTCGGAAAGCAGAGGGTCAAATTTGGGAATTGGTTTTTGAGGAAAAGAAATGCGCCGTATCTGTTCAAGTAGAGTGGGGGCTTGGAAAGCAGAGGGTCAAATTTGTGAATTGGTTTTTGAGGAAAATAAAGGCTCCGTATCTGTTGTCCGCAGCTTCGGAACTAGTAGAGCGGGGGCTCGGAAAGCAGGGGGTAAAATTTGTGAATTGGTTTTTGAGGAAAATAAATGCGCCGTATCTGTTGTCCGCAGTTTTCTGCATTGGTTTTTGAGGAAAAGAATTGCCCCGTATCTGTTGTACGCAACTTCGGAACTAGTAGAGCGGGGGCTCGGAAAGCAGAGGGTAAAATTGGTGAATTGGTATTTGAGGAAAAGAAATGCGCCGTATCTGTTGTCCGCAGCTTCGGAGCTAGTAGAGCATGGGATCGGAAAGAAGAGGGTAAAATTTGTGAATGGGTTTTTAAGGAATAGAATGCGCCGTATCTGTCGTCCCCAGCTTCGGAACTAGTAGAGCGGGGGCTCGAAAAGCAGAGGGTAAAATTTGTGAATTGATTTTTTGAGGAAACGAAATGCGCCGTATCTGTTGTCATGAGCTCCGGAACTAGTAGAGCAGGGGCTCGGAAAGCAGAGCAAAATTTGTGAATTGGTTTTTGGGGAAAAGAAATGCGCCGTATCTGTTGTCATGAGCTTCGAAACTAGTAGAGCAGGGGCTCGGAAAGCAGAGTAAAATTTGTGAATTGGTTTTTGGGGAAAAGAAATGCGCCGTATCTGTTGTCAGGAGCTTCGGGACTAGTAGAGCAGGGGCTCGGAAAGCAGAGTAAAATTTGTGAATTGGTTTTGGGGGAAACGAAATGCGCCGTATCTGTTGTCATGAGCTTCGGAACTAGTAGAGCGGGGGTTCGGAAAGCAGGGGGTCAAATTTGTGAATTGGTTTTTGGGGAAAAGAAATGCGCCGTATCTGTTGTCAGGAGCTTCGGAACTAGTAGAGCGGGGGTTCGGAAAGCCGAGGGTCAAATTTGTGAATTGGTTTCTGGGGAAAAGAAATGCGCCGTATCTGTTGTCATGAGCTTCGGAACTAGTAGAGCGGGGGTTCGGAAAGCAGATTGTCAAATTTGTGAATTGGTTTTTGGGGAAAAGAAATGCGCCGTATCTGTTGTCATGAGCTTCGGAACTAGTAGAGCAGGGGCTCGGAAAGCAGAGGGTCAAATTTGTGAGTTGGTTTTTGGGGAAAAGAAATGCGCCGTATCTGTTGTCATGAGCTTCGGAACTAGTAGAGCGGGGGTTCGGAAAGCAGAGGGTCAAATTTGTGAATTGGTTTTTGGGGAAACAAATGCGCCGTATCTGTTGTCATGAGCTTCGGAACTAGTAGAGCAGGGGTTCGGAAAGCAGAGGGTCAATTTTGTGAATTGGTTTTTGGGGAAAAGAAAGGCGTCGTATCTGTTGTCATGAGCTTCGGAACTAGTAGAGCGGGGGTTCGGAAAGCAGAGGGTCAAATTTGTGAATTGGTTTTTGGGGAAACAAATGCGCCGTATCTGTTGTCATGAGCTTCGGAACTAGTAGAGCAGGGGTTCGGAAAGCAGAGGGTCAATTTTGTGAATTGGTTTTTGGGGAAAAGAAATGCGTCGTATCTGTTGTCATGAGCTTCGGAACTAGTAGAGCGGGGGTTCGGAAAGCAGAGGGTCAAATTTGTGAATTGGTTTTGGGGGAAACGAAATGCGCCGTATCTGTTGTCATGAGCTTCGGAACTAGTAGAGCGGGGGTTCGGAAAGCAGGGGGTCAAATTTGTGAATTGGTTTTTGGGGAAAAGAAATGCGCCGTATCTGTTGTCAGGAGCTTCGGAACTAGTAGAGCGGGGGTTCGGAAAGCCGAGGGTCAAATTTGTGAATTGGTTTCTGGGGAAAAGAAATGCGCCGTATCTGTTGTCATGAGCTTCGGAACTAGTAGAGCGGGGGTTCGGAAAGCAGATTGTCAAATTTGTGAATTGGTTTTTGGGGAAAAGAAATGCGCCGTATCTGTTGTCATGAGCTTCGGAACTAGTAGAGCAGGGGCTCGGAAAGCAGAGGGTCAAATTTGTGAGTTGGTTTTTGGGGAAAAGAAATGCGCCGTATCTGTTGTCATGAGCTTCGGAACTAGTAGAGCGGGGGTTCGGAAAGCAGAGGGTCAAATTTGTGAATTGGTTTTTGGGGAAACAAATGCGCCGTATCTGTTGTCATGAGCTTCGGAACTAGTAGAGCAGGGGTTCGGAAAGCAGAGGGTCAATTTTGTGAATTGGTTTTTGGGGAAAAGAAATGCGTCGTATCTGTTGTCATGAGCTTCGGAACTAGTAGAGCGGGGGTTCGGAAAGCAGAGGGTCAAATTTGTGAATTGGTTTTTGGGGAAAAGAAATGCGCCGTATCTGTTGTCAGGAGCTTCGGAACTAGTAGAGCGGGGGCTCGGAAAGCAGAAGGTAAAATTTGTGAATTGATTTTTGAGGAAAAGAAATGCGCCGTATCTGTTGTCCGCAGCTTCGGAACTAGTAGAGCGAGGGTTCGGAAAGCAGAGGGTCAAATTTGTGAATTGGTTTATGGGGAAAAGAAATGCGCCCCATCTGTTGTCCGCACCTTCGGAACTAGTTGAGCGGGGCTCGGAAAGCAGAGGGTAAAATTTTTGAATTGGTTTTTGAGGAAAATAAATGTGCCGTATCTGTTGCCCGCAGCGTCGGAACTAGTGGACCGGGGGTTCGGAAAGCAGAGGGTCAAATTTGTTAATTGGTTTTTGAGGAAAATAAAGGCTCCGTATCTGTTGTCCGCAGCTTCGGAACTAGTAGAGCGGGGGCTCAGAAAGCAGAGGGTAAAATTTGTGAATTGGTTTTTGAGGAAAAGAAATGCGCCGTATCTGTTGTCCGCAGCTTCAGAACTATTAGAGCGGGGGCTCGGAAAGCAGAGGGTAAAATTGGTGAATTGATTTTTGAGGAAATCAAATGCGCCGTATCTGTTGTCCGCAGCTTCAGACCTAGTAGAGCAGGGGCTCGGAAAGCAGAAGGTAAAATTTGTGAATTGGTTTTTGGGGAAAAGAAATGCGCCGTATCTGTTGTCCGCAGCTTCGAAACTAGTAGAGTGGTGGCTCGGAAAGCAGAGGGTCAAATTTCTGAATTGGTTTTTGTGGAAAAGAAATGCCCCGTATCTGTTGTCCGCAACATCGGAACTAGTAGAGCGGGGGCTCGGAAAGCAGAGGGTAAAATTGGTGAATTGGTATTTGAGGAAAAGAAATGCGCCGTATCTGTTGTCCGCAGCTCCGGAACTAGTAGAGCGAGGACTCGGAAAGCAGAGGCTAAAATTTTTCAATTGGTTTTTAGGAAAAGAAATGTGCCGTATCTGTTGCCCGCAGGGTCGGAACTAGTAAAGCAGGGGCTCGGAAAGCAGAGTAAAATTTGTGAATTCATTTTTGGGGAAAAGAAATGCGCCGTATCTCTTGTCAGGAGCTTCGGAACTAGTAGAGCGGGGGCGCGGACAGCAGAGGGTAAAATTTGTGAATTGGTTTTTGAGGAATAGAAATGCGCCGTATCTGTTGTCCGCAGCTTCGGAACTAGTAGAGCGCGGGCTCGGAAAGCAGAGGGTAAAATTTGTGAATTGGTTTTTGGGAAAAAGAAATGCGCCGTATCTGTTGTCCGCAGCTTCGGAACTAGTAGAGCGGGGGTTCGGAAAGCAGAGGGTAAAATTTGTGAATTGGTTTTTGAGGAAATGAAATGCGCCGCATCTGTTGTCCGCAGCTTCGGAACTAGTTGAGCGGGGACTCGGAAAGCAGAGGGTAAAATTTTTGAATTGGTTTTTGAGGAAAAGAAATGTGCCGTATCTGTTGCCCGCAGCGTCGGAACTAGTGGAGCGGGGGTTCGGAAAGCAGAGGGTAAAATTTGTGAATTGATTTTTGGGGAAAAGAAATGCGCCGTATCTGTTGTCAGGAGCTTCGGAACTAGTAGAGCGGGGGCTCGGACAGCAGAGGGTAAAATTTGTGAATTGGTTTTTGAGGAAACGAAATGCGCCGTATTTCTTGTCAGGAGGTTCGGAACTAGTAGAGCTGGGGCTCGGAAAGAAGAGGGTAAAATTTGTGAAGGGGTTTTAAAGGAATAGAAATGCGCAGTATTTGTTGTCCGCAGCTTAGGAACTAGTAGAGCGGGGGCTCGGAAAGCAGAGGGTAAGATTTGTTATTTGGTTTTCAAGCAAAAAAATGCGCCGTATCTGTTGTCGGCAGCTTCGGAACCAGTATAGCGGGGGCTCGGAAAGCAGAGGGTCAAATTTGGGAATTGGTTTTTGAGGAAAAGAAATGCGCCGAATCTGTTCAAGTAGAGTGGGGGCTCGGAAAGCAGAGGGTCAAATTTGTGAATTGGTTTTTGAGGAAAATAAAGGCTCCGTACTGTTGTCCGCAGCTTCGGAACTAGTAGAGCGGGGGCTCGGAAAGCAGGGGGTAAAATTTGTGAATTGGATTTTGAGGAAAATAAATGCGCCGTATCTGTTGTCCGCAGTTTTCTGCATTGGTTTTTGAGGAAAAGAATTGCCCCGTATCTGTTGTACGCAATTTCGGAACTAGTAGAGCGGGGGCTCGGAAAGCAGAGGGTAAAATTGGTGAATTGGTATTTGAGGAAAAGAAATGCGCCGTATCTGTTGTCCGCAGCTTCGGAGCTAGTAGAGCATGGGATCGGAAAGAAGAGGGTAAAATTTGTGAATGGGTTTTTAAGGAATAGAATGCGCCGTATCTGTCGTCCCCAGCTTCGGAACTAGTAGAGCGGGGGCTCGAAAAGCAGAGGGTAAAATTTGTGAATTGATTTTTGAGGAAACGAAATGCGCCGTATCTGTTGTCATGAGCTCCGGAACTAGTAGAGCAGGGGCTCGGAAAGCAGAGCAAAATTTGTGAATTGGTTTTTGGGGAAAAGAAATGCGCCGTATCTGTTGTCATGAGCTTCGAAACTAGTAGAGCAGGGGCTCGGAAAGCAGAGTAAAATTTGTGAATTGGTTTTTGGGGAAAAGAAATGCGCCGTATCTGTTGTCAGGAGCTTCGGGACTAGTAGAGCAGGGGCTCGGAAAGCAGAGTAAAATTTGTGAATTGGTTTTGGGGGAAACGAAATGCGCCGTATCTGTTGTCATGAGCTTCGGAACTAGTAGAGCGGGGGTTCGGAAAGCAGGGGGTCAAATTTGTGAATTGGTTTTTGGGGAAAAGAAATGCGCCGTATCTGTTGTCAGGAGCTTCGGAACTAGTAGAGCGGGGGTTCGGAAAGCCGAGGGTCAAATTTGTGAATTGGTTTCTGGGGAAAAGAAATGCGCCGTATCTGTTGTCATGAGCTTCGGAACTAGTAGAGCGGGGGTTCGGAAAGCAGATTGTCAAATTTGTGAATTGGTTTTTGGGGAAAAGAAATGCGCCGTATCTGTTGTCATGAGCTTCGGAACTAGTAGAGCAGGGGTTCGGAAAGCAGAGGGTCAAATTTGTGAATTGGTTTTTGGGGAAAAGAAATGCGTCGTATCTGTTGTCATGAGCTTCGGAACTAGTAGAGCGGGGGTTCGGAAAGCAGAGGGTCAAATTTGTGAATTGGTTTTTGGGGAAAAGAAATGCGCCGTATCTGTTGTCAGGAGCTTCGGAACTAGTAGAGCGGGGGCTCGGAAAGCAGAAGGTAAAATTTGTGAATTGATTTTTGAGGAAAAGAAATGCGCCGTATCTGTTGTCCGCAGCTTCGGAACTAGTAGAGCGAGGGTTCGGAAAGCAGAGGGTCAAATTTGTGAATTGGTTTATGGGGAAAAGAAATGCGCCGTATCTGTTGTCATGACCTTCGGAACTAGTAGAGCAGGGGCTCGGAAAGCAGAGTAAAATTTGTGAATTGGTTTTTGGGGAAAAGAAATGCGCCGTATCTGTTGTCAGGAGCTTCGGAACTAGTAGAGCAGGGGCTCGGAAAGCAGAGTAAAATTTGTGAATTGGTTTTTGGGGAAAAGAAATGCGCCGTATCTGTTGTCATGAGCTTCGGAACTAGTAGAGCGGGGGTTCGGAAAGCAGAGGGTCAAATTTGTGAATTGGTTTTTGGGGAAAAGAAATGCGCCGTATCTGTTGTCAGGAGCTTCGGAACTAGTAGAGCAGGGGCTCGGAAAGCAGAGTAAAATTTGTGAATTGGTTTTTGGGGAAAAGAAATGCGCCGTATCTGTTGTCATGAGCTTCGGACCTAGTAGAGCGGGGGCTCGGAAAGCAGAGGGTAAAATTTGTGAATTGATTTTTGAGGAAAAGAAATGCGCCGTATCTGTTGTCCGCAGCTTCGGAACTATTAGTGCGGGGGTTCGGAAAGCAGAGGGTCAAATTTGTGAATTGGTTTTTGAGGAAATGAAATGCACCGCATCTGTTGACCGCAGCTTCGGAAGTAGTAGAGCAGGGGCTCGGAAAGCAGAGTAAAATTTGTGAATTGATTTTTGGGGAAAAGAAATGCGCCGTATCTGTTGTCCGCAGCTTCGGAAGTTGTAGAGCAGGGGCTCGGAAAGCAGAGTAAAATTTGTGAATTGATTTTTGGGGAAAAGAAATGCACCGTATCTGTTGTCCGCAGCTTCGGAACTAGCAGAGCGGGGGTTCGGAAAACAGAGGGTCTAATTTGTGAATTGGTTTTTGAGGAAACGAAATGCGCCGTATCTGTTGTCCGCAGCTTCGGAAGTAGTAGAGCGGGGGCTCGGAAAGCAGAGTAAAATTTGTTAATTGATTTTTGGGGAAAGGAAATGCGCCGTATCTGTTGTCAGGAGCTTCGGAAGTAGTAGAACAGGTGCTCGGAAAGCAGAGTAAAATTTGTGAATTGATTTTTGAGGAAATGAAATGCGCCGTATCTGTTGTCCGCAGCTTCGGAAGTAGTAAAGCGGGGGCTCGGAAAGCAGAGTAAAATTAGTGAATTGATTTTTGGGGAAAAGATATGCGCCGTATCTGTTGTCCGCAGCTTAGGAAGTAGTAGAGCAGGGGCTCGGAAAGCAGAGTAAAATTTTTTAATTGATTTTTGGGGAAAAGAAATGCGCCGTATCTGTTGTCCACTGCTTCGGAAGTAGTAGAGCAGGGGCTCGGAAAGCAGAGTAAAATTTGTGAATTGATTTATGGGGAAAAGAAATGCGCCGTATCTGTTGTCCGCAGTTTCGGAAGTAGTAGAGCAGGGGCTCGGAAAGCAGAGTAAAATTTGTGAATTGATTTTGGGGGAAAAGAAATGCCCCGTATCTGTTGTCAGGAGCTTCGGAACTAGTAGAGCGGGGGCTCGGAAAGAGGAGGGTAAAATTTGTGAATGGGTTTTTAAGGAATAGAAAGGCGCCGTATCTGTTGTCCGCAGCTTCGGAACTAGTAGAGCGGGGGCTCAGAAAGCAGAGGGTAAAATTTGTGAATTGGTTTTTGGGGAAAAGAAATGCGCCGTATTTGTTGTCATGAGCTTCGGAACTAGTAGAGCGGGGGCTCGGACAGCAGAGGGTAAAATTTGTTAATTGGTTTTTGAGGAAAAGAAATGCGCCGTATCTGTTGTCAGGAGCGTCGGAACTAGTAGAGCGGGGGCTCGGAAAAAAGAGGGTAAAATTTGTGAATGGGTTTTTAAGGAATAGAAATGCGCCGTATCTGTTGTCCGCAGCTTCGGAACTAGTAGAGCGGGGGCTCAGAAAGCAGAGGGTAAAATTTGTGAATTGGTTTTTGGGGAAAAGAAATGCGCCGTATTTGTTGTCATGAGCTTCGGAACTAGTAGAGCGATGGCTCGGAAAGAAGAGGGTAAAATTTGTGAATGGGTTTTTAAGGAATAGAAATGCGCCGTATCTGGTGTCTGCAGCTTCGGAACGACTGGAGTGGGGCTCGGAAAGCACAGGGGAAAATTTGTGAATGGGTTTTCGGGGAAAAGAAATGCGCCGTATCTGTTGTCGGCAGCTTCGGAACTAGTAGAGCTGGGGCTCGGAAAGCAGAGGGTAAGATTTGTTATTTGGTTTTCAAGCAAAAAAATGCGCCGTATCTGTTGTCGGCAGCTTCGGAACCAGTATAGCGGGGGCTCGGAAAGCAGAGGGTCAAATTTGGGAATTGGTTTTTGAGGAAAAGAAATGCGCCATATCTGTTGTCCGCAGCTTCGGAGCTTATAGAGCGGGGGCTCGGAAAGCAAAGGGTAAATTTGTGAATTGGTTTTTGAGGGAAGAAAATGCGCCGTATCTGTTGTCCGCAGCTTCGGAGCTTATAGAGCGGGGGCTCGGAAAGCACAGGGTAAAATTTTGGAATTGGTTTTTGAGGAAAAGAAATGCGCCGTATCTGTTCTAGTAGAGTGGGGGCTCGGAAAGCAGAGGGTCAAATTTGTGAATTGGTTTTTGAGGAAAATAAAGGCTCTGTATTTGTTGTCCGCAGCTTCGGAACTAGTAGAGCGGGGGCTCGGAAAGCAGAGGGTAGAATTTGTGAATCGGTTTTTGAGGAAAAGAAATGCGCCGTATCTGTTGTCGGCAGCTTCGGAACTAGTAGAGCTGGGGCTCGGAAAGCAGAGGGTAAAATTGGTGAATTGATTTTTGAGGAAATCAAATGCGCCGTATCTGTTGTCCGCAGCTTCAGACCTAGTAGAGCAGGGGCTCGGAAAGCAGAAGGTAAAATTTGTGAATTGGTTTTTGGGGAAAAGAAATGCGCCGTATCTGTTGTCCGCAGTTTTCTGCATTGGTTTTTGAGGAAAAGAATTGCCCCGTATCTGTTGTACGCAACTTCGGAACTAGTAGAGCGGGGGCTCGGAAAGCAGAGGGTAAAATTGGTGAATTGGTATTTGAGGAAAAGAAATGCGCCGTATCTGTTGTCCGCAGCTTCGGAGCTAGTAGAGCATGGGCTCGGAAAGAAGAGGGTAAAATTTGTGAATGGGTTTTTAAGGAATAGAATGCGCCGTATCTGTTGTCCCCAGCTTCGGAACTAGTAGAGCGGGGGCTCGAAAAGCAGAGGGTAAAATTTGTGAATTGATTTTTGAGGAAACGAAATGCGCCGTATCTGTTGTCCGCAGCTTCGGAACTAGTAGAGCGGGGACTCGGAAAGCAGAGGTTAAAATTTGTGAATGGGTTGTTAAGGAATAGAAATCTCCCGTATCTGGTGTCTGCAGCTTCGGAGCGAGTAGAGCGGGGGCTCGGAAAGCAGAGGGTAAAATTTTTGAATCGTTTTTTGAGGAAAAGAAATGTGCCGTATCTGTTGCCCGCAGGGTCGGAACTAGTAGAGCAGGGGCTCGGAAAGTAGAGGGTAAAATTTGTGAATGGGTTGTTAAGGAATAGAAATGAGCCGTATCTGGTGTCTGCAGCTCCGGAACGAGTAGAGCGGGGGCTCGGAAAGCAGAGGGTAAAATTTTTGAATTGTTTTTTGAGGAAAAGAAATGTGCCGTATCTGTTGCCCGCAGGGTCGGAACTAGTAGAGCAGGGGCTCCGAAAGCAGAGAGTAAAATTTTTTTAATTGTTTTTTGAGGAAAAGAAATGTGCCGTATCTGTTGCCCGCAGGGTCGGAACTAGTAGAGCAGGGGCTCGGAAAGCAGAGGGTAAAATTTGTGAATGGGTTGTTAAGGAATAGAAATGTGCCATATCTGGTGTCTGCAGCTTCGGAACGAGTAGAGCGGGGGCTCGGAAAGCACAGGGTAAACTTTTTGAATTGTTTTTCGAGGAAAAGAAATGTGCCGTATCTGTTGCCCGCAGGGTCGGAACTAGTAGAGCACGGGCTCGGAAAGCAGAGGGTAAAATTTGTGAATGGGTTGTTAAGGAATAGAAATGTGCTGTATCTGGTGTCTGCAGCTTCGGAACGAGTAGAGCAGGGGCTCGGAAAGCAGAGGGTAAAATTTTTGAATTGTTTTTTGAGGAAAAGAAATGTGCCGTATCTGTTGCCCGCAGGGTCGGAACTAGTAGAGCAGGGGCTCGGAAAGCAGAGGGTAAAATTTGTGAATGGGTTGTTAAGGAATAGAAATGTGCCGTATCTGGTGTCTGCAGCTTCGGAACGAGTAGAGCGGGGGCTCGGAAAGCACAGGGTAAAATTTTTGAATTGTTTTTTGAGGAAAAGAAATGTGCCGTATCTGTTGCCCGCAGGGTCGGAACTAGTAGAGCAGGGGCTCGGAAAGCAGAGGGTAAAATTTGTGAATGGGTTGTTAAGGAATAGAAATGTGCCGTATCTGGTGTCTGCAGCTTCGGAACGAGTAGAGCGGGGGCTCGGAAAGCAGAGGGTAAAATTTTTGAATTGTTTTTTGAGGAAAAGAAATGTGCCGTATCTGTTGCCCGCAGGGTCGGAACTAGTAGAGAACGGGCTCGGAAAGCAGAGGGTAAAATTTTTGAATTGTTTTTTGAGGAAAAGAAATGTGCCGTATCTGTTGCCCGCAACGTCGGAACTAGTAGAGCAGGGGCTCGGAAAGCAGAGGGTAAAATTTGTGAATGGGTTGTTAAGGAATAGAAATGTGCCGTATCTGGTGTCTGCAGCTTCGGAACGAGTAGAGCGGGGGCTCGGAAAGCAGAGGGTAAAATTTTTTAATTGTTTTTTGAGGAAAAGAAATGTGCCGTATCTGTTGCCCACAGCGTCGGAACAAGTGGAGCGTGGGTTCGGAAAGCAGAGGGTAAAATTTGTGAATTGGTTTTTGAGGAAATGAAATGCGCCCCATCTGTTGTCCGCACCTTCGGAACTAGTTGAGCGGGGCTCGGAAAGCAGAGGGTAAAATTTTTGAATTGGTTTTTGAGGAAAAGAAATGTGCCGTATCTGTTGCCCGCAGCGTCGGAACTAGTGGACCGGGGGTTCGGAAAGCAGAGGGTCAAATTTGTGAATTGGTTTTTGAGGAAAATAAAGGCTCCGTATCTGTTGTCCGCAGCTTCGGAACTAGTAGAGCGGGGGCTCAGAAAGCAGAGGGTAAAATTTGTGAATTGGTTTTTGAGGAAAAGAAATGCGCCGTATCTGTTGTCCGCAGCTTCAGAACTATTAGAGCGGGGGCTCTGAAAGCAGAGGGTAAAATTGGTGAATTGATTTTTGAGGAAATCAAATGCGCCGTATCTGTTGTCCGCAGCTTCAGACCTAGTAGAGCAGGGGCTCGGAAAGCAGAAGGTAAAATTTGTGAATTGGTTTTTGGGGAAAAGAAATGCGCCGTATCTGTTGTCCGCAGCTTCGGAACTAGTAGAGTGGTGGCTCGGAAAGCAGAGGGTCAAATTTCTGAATTGGTTTTTGTGGAAAAGAAATGCCCCGTATCTGTTGTCCGCAACATCGGAACTAGTAGAGCGGGGGCTCGGAAAGCAGAGGGTAAAATTGGTGAATTGGTATTTGAGGAAAAGAAATGCGCCGTATCTGTTGTCCGCAGCTCCGGAACTAGTAGAGCGAGGACTCGGAAAGCAGAGGCTAAAATTTTTCAATTGGTTTTTAGGAAAAGAAATGTGCCGTATCTGTTGCCCGCAGGGTCGGAACTAGTAAAGCAGGGGCTCGGAAAGCAGAGTAAAATTTGTGAATTCATTTTTGGGGAAAAGAAATGCGCCGTATCTCTTGTCAGGAGCTTCGGAACTAGTAGAACGGGGGCGCAGACAGCAGAGGGTAAAATTTGTGAATTGGTTTTTGAGGAATAGAAATGCTCCGTATCTGTTGTCCGCAGCTTCGGAACTAGTAGAGCGCGGGCTCGGAAAGCAGAGGGTAAAACTTGTGAATTGGTTTTTGGGAAAAAGAAATGCGCCGTATCTGTTGTCCGCAGCTTCGGAACTAGTAGAGCGGGGGTTCGGAAAGCAGAGGGTAAAATTTGTGAATTGGTTTTTGAGGAAATGAAATGCGCCGCATCTGTTGTCCGAGCTTCGGAACTAGTTGAGCGGGGACTCTGAAAGCAGAGGGTAAAATTTTTGAATTGGTTTTTGAGGAAAAGAAATGTGCCGTATCTGTTGCCCGCAGCGTCGGAACTAGTGGAGCGGGGGTTCGGAAAGCAGAGGGTAAAATTTGTGAATTGATTTTTGGGGAAAAGAAATGCGCCGTATCTGTTGTCAGGAGCTTCGGAACTAGTAGAGCGGGGGCTCGGACAGCAGAGGGTAAAATTTGTGAATTGGTTTTTGAGGAAACGAAATGCGCCGTATCTGTTGTCAGGAGGTTCGGAACTATAGAGCGGGGGCTCGGAAAGAAGAGGGTAAAATTTGTGAAGGGGTTTTAAAGGAATAGAAATGCGCCGTATTTGTTGTCCGCAGCTTAGGAACTAGTAGAGCGGGGGATCGGAAAGCAGAGGGTAAGATTTGTTATTTGGTTTTCAAGCAAAAAAATGCGCCGTATCTGTTGTCCGCAGCTTCGGAACCAGTAGAGCACGGGCTCGGAAAGCAGAGGGTCAAATTTGTGAATTGGTTTTTGAGGAAAAGAAATGCGCTGTATCTGGTGTCAGG
Organism: Amblyomma mixtum; assembly: GCF_055824585.1. Lineage (NCBI taxonomy): Eukaryota > Metazoa > Arthropoda > Arachnida > Ixodida > Ixodidae > Amblyomma > Amblyomma mixtum. Next base: position 781,132 of record NW_028317706.1, read on the forward strand.
AGCTTCGGAACCAGTAGAGCACGGGCTCGGAAAGCCGAGGGTAAACTTTGTGAATTGGTTTTTGAGGAAAAGAAATGCGCCGTATCTGTTGTCCGCAGCTTCGGAACTAGTAGAGCGGGGGCTCGGAAAGCAGAGGGTAAAATTTGTGAATTGGTTTTTGGGGAAAAGAAATGCGCCGTATCTGTTGTCCGCAGCTTCGGAACTAGTAGAGTGGTGGCTCGGAAAGCAGAGGGTCAAATTTCTGAATTGGTTTTTGAGGAAAAGAAATGCCCCGTATCTGTTGTCCTCAACTTCGGAACTAGTAGAGCGGGGGCTCGGAAAGCAGAGGGTAAAATTGGTGAATTGGTATTTGAGGAAAAGAAATGCGCCGTATGTGTTGTCCACAGCTTCGGAACTAGTAGAGCGGGGGCTCGGAAAGAAGAGGGTAAAATTTGTGAATGGGTTTTTAAGGAATAGAATGCGCCGTATCTGTCGTCCGCAGGGTCGGAACTAGTAGAGCGGGGGTTCGGAAAGCAGAGGGTCAAATTTCTGAATTGGTTTTTGGGGAAAAGAAATGCGCCGTACCTGTTGTCATGAGCTTCGGAACTTGTAGAGCAGGGGCTCGGAAAGCAGAGTAAAATTTGTCAATTGGTTTTTGGGGAAAAGAAATGCGCCGTATCTGTTGTCATGAGCTCCGGAACTAGTAGAGCAGGGGCTCGGAAAGCAGAGTAAAATTTGTGAATTGGTTTTTGGGGAAAAGAAATGCGCCGTATCTGTTGTCATGAGCTTCGAAACTAGTAGAGCAGGGGCTCGGAAAGCAGAGTAAAATTTGTGAATTGGTTTTTGGGGAAAAGAAATGCGCCGTATCTGTTGTCAGGAGGTTCGGGACTAGTAGAGCAGGGGCTCGGATAGCAGAGTAAAATTTGTGAATTGGTTTTGGGGGAAACGAAATGCGCCGTATCTGTTGTCATGAGCTTCGGAACTAGTAGAGCGGGGGTTCGGAAAGCAGAGGGTCAAATTTGTGAATTGGTTTTTGGGGAAAAGAAATGCGCCGTATCTGTTGTCAGGAGCTTCGGGACTAGTAGAGCAGGGGCTCGGATAGCAGAGTAAAATTTGTGAATTGGTTTTGGGGGAAACGAAATGCGCCGTATCTGTTGTCATGAGCTTCGGAACTAGTAGAGCGGGGGTTCGGAAAGCAGAGGGTCAAATTTGTGAATTGGTTTTTGGGGAAAAGAAATGCGCCGTATCTGTTGTCAGGAGCTTCGGAACTAGTAGTGCGGGAGTTCAGAAAGCAGAGGGTCAAATTTGTGAATTGGTTTCTGGGGAAAAGAAATGCGCCGTATCTGTTGTCATGAGCTTCGGAACTAGTAGAGCGGGGGTTCGGAAAGCAGAGGGTCAAATTTGTGAATTGGTTTTTGGGGAAAAGAAATGCGCCGTATCTGTTGTCATGAGCTTCGGAACTAGTAGAGCAGGGGCTCGGAAAGCAGAGGGTCAAATTTGTGAATTGGTTTTTGGGGAAAAGAAATGCGCCGTATCTGTTGTCATGAGCTTCGGAACTACTAGAGCGGGGGTTCGGAAAGCAGAGGGTCAAATTTGTGAATTGGTTTTTGGGGAAAAGAAATGCGTCGTATCTGTTGTCATGAGCTTCGGAACTAGTAGAGCGGGGGTTCGGAAAGCAGAGGGTCAAATTTGTGAATTGGTTTTTGGGGAAAAGAAATGCGCCGTATCTGTTGTCAGGAGCTTCGGAACTAGTAGAGCGGGGGCTCGGAAAGCAGAAGGTAAAATTTGTGAATTGATTTTTGAGGAAAAGAAATGCGCCGTATCTGTTGTCCGCAGCTTCGGAACTAGTGGAGCGGGGGTTCGGAAAGCAGAGGGTCAAATTAGTGAATTGGTTTATGGGGAAAAGAAATGCGCCGTATCTGTTGTCATGAGCTTCGGAACTAGTAGAGCAGGGGCTCGGAAAGCAGAGTAAATTTTGTGAATTGGTTTTTGGGGAAAAGAAATGCGCCGTATCTGTTGTCAGGAGCTTCGGAACTAGTTGAACAGGGGCTCGGAAAGCTGAGTAAAATTTGTGAATTGGTTTTTGGGGAAAAGAAATGCGCCGTATCTGTTGTCATGAGCTTCGGAACTAGTAGAGCGGGGGTTCCGAAAGCAGAGGGTCAAATTCGTGAATTGGTTTTTGGGGAAAAGAAATGCGCCGTATCTGTTGTCAGGAGCTTCGGAACTAGTAGAGCAGGGGCTCGGAAAGCAGAGTAAAATTTGTGAATTGGTTTTTGGGGAAAAGAAATGCGCCGTATCTGTTGTCATGAGCTTCGGAACTAGTAGAGCGGGGGCTCGGAAAGCAGAGGGTAAAATTTGTGAATTGATTTTTGAGGAAAAGAAATGCGCCGTATCTGTTGTCCGCAGCTTCGCAACTAGTAGAGCGGGGGTTCGGAAAGCAGGGGGTCAAATTTGTGAATTGGTTTTTGAGGAAATGAAATGCACCGCATCTGTTGTCCGCAGCTTCGGAAGTAGTAGAGCAGGGGCTCGGAAAGCAGAGTAAAATTTGTGAATTGATTTTTGGGGAAAAGAAATGCGCCGTATCTGTTGTCCGCCGCTTCGGAAGTTGTAGAGCAGGGGCTCGGAAAGCAGAGTAAAATTTGTGAATTGATTTTTGGGGAAAGGAAATGCGCCGTATCTGTTGTCAGGAGCTTCGGAAGTAGTAGAACAGGGGCTCGGAAAGCAGAGTAAAATTTGTGAATTGATTTTTGGGGAAAAGAAATGCGCCGTATCTGTTGTCCGCAGCTTGGGAAGTAGTAGAGCAGGGGCTCGGAAAGCAGAGTAAAATTTTTGAATTGATTTTTGGGGAAATGAAATGCGCCGTACCTGTTGTCCACTGCTTCGGAAGTAGTAGAGCAGGGGCTCGGAAAGCAGAGTAAAATTTGTGAATTGATTTTTGGGGAAAAGAAATGCGCCGTATTTGTTGTCCGCAGCTTCGGAAGTAGTAGAGCAGGGGCTCGGAAAGCAGAGTAAAATTTGCGAATTGATTTTTGGGGAAAAGAAATGCCCCGTATCTGTTGTCAGGAGCTTCGGAACTAGTAGAGCGGGGGCTCGGAAAGAAGAGGGTAAAATTTGTGAATGGGTTATTAAGCAATAGAAATGCGCCGTATCTGTTGTCCGCAGCTTCGGAACTAGTAGAGCGGGGGCTCGGAAAGCAGAGGGTAAAATTGGTGAATTGGTATTTGAGGAAAAGAAATGCGCCGTATCTGTTGTCCGCAGCTCCGGAACTAGTAGAGCGGGGACTCGGAAAGCAGAGGCTAAAATTTTTCAATTGGTTTTTAGGAAAAGAAATGTGCCGTATCTGTTGCCCGCAGGGTCGGAACTAGTAAAGCAGGGGCTCGGAAAGCAGAGGGTAAAATTTGTGAATTGGTTTTTGAGGAAATGAAATGCGCCGCATCTGTTGTCCGCAGCTTCGGAACTAGTTGAGCAGGGGCTCGGAAAGCAGAGTAAAATTTGTGAATTCATTTTTGGGGAAAAGAAATGCGCCGTATCTCTTGTCAGGAGCTTCGGAACTAGTAGAGCGGGGGCGCGGACAGCAGAGGGTAAAATTTGTGAATTGGTTTTTGAGGAATAGAAATGCGCCGTATCTGTTGTCCGCAGCTTCGGAACTAGTAGAGCGCGGGCTCGGAAAGCAGAGGGTAAAATTTGTGAATTGCTTTTTGGGAAAAAGAAATGCGCCGTATCTGTTGTCCGCAGCTTCGGAACTAGTAGAGCGGGGGTTCGGAAAGCAGAGGGTAAAATTTGTGAATTGGTTTTTGAGGAAATGAAATGCGCCGCATCTGTTGTCCGCAGCTTCGGAACTAGTTGAGCGGGGACTCGGAAAGCAGAGGGTAAAATTTTTGAATTGGTTTTTGAGGAAAAGAAATGTGCCGTATCTGTTGCCCGCAGCGTCGGAACTAGTGGAGCGGGGGTTCGGAAAGCAGAGGGTAAAATTTGTGAATTGATTTTTGGGGGAAAGAAATGCGCCGTATCTGTTGTCAGGAGCTTCGGAACTAGTAGAGCGGGGGCTCGGACAGCAGAGGGTAAAATTTGTGAATTGGTTTTTGAGGAAACGAAATGCGCCGTATCTGTTGTCAGGAGGTTCGGAACTAGTAGAGCGGGGGCTCGGAAAGAAGAGGGTAAAATTTGTGAAGGGGTTTTAAAGGAATAGAAATGCGCCGTATTTGTTGTCCGCAGCTTAGGAACTAGTAGAGCGGGGGCTCGGAAAGCAGAGGGTAAGATTTGTTATTTGGTTTTCAAGCAAAAAAATGCGCCGTATCTGTTGTCCGCAGCTTCGGAACCAATAGAGCACGGGCTCGGAAAGCAGAGGGTCAAATTTGTGAATTGGTTTTTGAGGAAAAGAAATGCGCCGTATCTGGTGTCAGGAGCTTCGGAACCAGTAGAGCACGAGCTCGGAAAGCAGAGGGTAAACTTTGTGAATTGGTTTTTGAGGAAAAGAAATGCGCCGTATCTGTTGTCCGCAGCTTCGGAACTAGTAGAGCGGGGGCTCGGAAAGCAGAGGGTAAAATTTGTGAATTGGTTTTTCGGGAAAAGAAATGCCCCGTATCTGTTGTCCGCAACTTCGGAACTAGTAGAGCGGGGGCTCGGAAAGCAGAGGGTAAAATTGGTGAATTGGTATTTGAGGAAAAGAAATGCGCCGTATGTGTTGTCCACAGCTTCGGAACTAGTAGAGCGGGGGCTCGGAAAGAAGAGGGTAAAATTTGTGCATGGGTTTTTAAGGAATAGAATGCGCCGTATCTGTCGTCCGCAGCTTCGGAACTAGTAGAGCGGGGGTTCGGAAAGCAGAGGGTAAAATTTGTGAATTGGTTTTTGAGGAAATGAAATGCGCCGCATCTGTCGCCCGCAGGGTCGGAACTAGTAGAGCAGGGGCTCGGAAAGCAGAGAGTAAAATTTGTGAATTGATTTTTGGGAAAAAGAAATGCGCCGCATCTGTTGTCAGGAGCTTCAGAACTAGTAGAGCGGGGGCTCGGAAAGCAGAGGGTAAAATTTGTGAATTGCTTTTGGGGGAAAAGAAATGCGCCGTATCTGTTGTCCGCAGCTTCGGAACTAGTAGAGCGGGGGTTCGGAAAGCAGAGGGTCAAATTTGTGAATTGGTTCTTGAGGAAATGAAATGCGCCGCATCTGTTGTCCGCAGCTTCGGAAGTAGTAGAGCGGGGACTCGGAAAGCAGAGGGTCAAATTTCTGAATTGGTTTTTGGGGAAAAGATATGCGCCGTATCTGTTGTCATGAGCTTCGGAACTAGTAGAGCAGGGGCTCGGAAAGCAGAGTAAAATTTGTCAATTGGTTTTTGGGGAAAAGAAATGCGCCGTATCTGTTGTCATGAGCTCCGGAACTAGTAGAGCAGGGGCTCGGAAAGCAGAGTAAAATTTGTGAATTGGTTTTTGGGGAAAAGAAATGCGCCGTATCTGTTGTCATGAGCTTCGAAACTAGTAGAGCAGGGGCTCGGAAAGCAGGGTAAAATTTGTGAATTGGTTTTTGGGGAAAAGAAATGCGCCGTATCTGTTGTCAGGAGCTTCGGGACTAGTAGAGCAGGGGCTCGGATAGCAGAGTAAAATTTGTGAATTGGTTTTGGGGGAAACGAAATGCGCCGTATCTGTTGTCAGGAGCTTCGGGACTAGTAGAGCAGGGGCTCGGATAGCAGAGTATAATTTGTGAATTGGTTTTGGGGGAAACGAAATGCGCCGTATCTGTTGTCATGAGCTTCGGAACTAGTAGAGCGGGGGTTCGGAAAGCATGGGTCAAATTTGTGAATTGGTTTTTGGGGAAAAGAAATGCGCCGTATCTGTTGTCAGGAGCTTCGGAACTAGTAGAGCGGGGGTTCGGAAAACAGGGGGTCAAATTTGCGAATTGGTTTCTGGGGAAAAGAAATGCGCCGTATCTGTTGTCATGAGCTTAGGAACTAGTAGAGCGGGGGTTCGGAAAGCAGAGGGTCAAATTTGTGAATTGGTTTTTGGGGAAAAGAAGTGCGCCGTATCTGTTGTCATGAGCTTCGGAACTAGTAGAGCAGGGGCTCGGAAAGCAGAGGGTCAAATTTGTGAATTGGTTTTTGGGGAAAAGAAATGCGCCGTATCTGTTGTCATGAGCTTCGGAACTAGTAGAGCGGGGGTTCGGAAAGCAGAGGGTCAAATTTGTGAATTGGTTTTTGGGGAAACAAATGCGCCGTATCTGTTGTCATGAGCTTCGGAACTAGTAGAGCAGGGGTTCGGAAAGCAGAGGGTCAAATTTGTGAATTGGTTTTTGAGCCGTATCTGTTGTCCGCAGCTTCGGAACTAGTAGAGCGGGGGCTCGGAAAGAAGAGGGTAAAATTTGTGAATGTTTTTTTAAGGAATAGAAATGCGCCGTATCTGTTGTCCGCAGCTTCGGAACTAGTAGAGCGGGGGCTCGGAAAGCAGAGGGTAAAATTTGTGAATTGGTTTTGGGGGAAAAGAAATGCGCCGTATCTGTTGTCCGCAGCTTCGGAACTAGTAGAGCGGGGGTTCGGAAAGCAGAGGGTCAAATTTGTGAATTGGTTCTTGAGGAAATGAAATGCGCCGCATCTGTTGTCCGCAGCTTCGGAAGTAGTAGAGCGGGGACTCGGAAAGCAGAGGGTAAAATTTTTGAATTGGTTTTTGAGGAAAAGAAATGTGTCGTATCTGTTGCCCGCAGGGTCGGAACTAGTAGAGCGGGGGCTCGGAAAGCAGAGGGTAAAATTTGTGAATTGATTTTTGAGGAAATGAAATGCGCCGCATCTGTTGTCCGCAGCTTCGGAAGTAGTAGAGCAGGGGCTCGGAAAGCAGAGTAAAATTTGGGAATTGATTTTTGGGGAAAAGAAATGCGCCGTATATGTTGTCAGGAGCTTCGGAACTAGTAGAGCAGGGGCTCGGAAAGCAGAGTAAAATTTGTGAATTGATTTTTGAGGAAAAGAAATGCGCCGTATCTGTTGTCATGAGCTTCGGAACTAGTAGAGCGGGGGCTCGGAAAGCAGAGGGTAAAATTTGTGAATTGGTTTTTGGGGAAAAGAAATGCGCCGTATCTGTTGTCAGGAGCTTCGGAACTAGTTGAGCAGGGGCTCGGAAAGCTGAGTAAAATTTGTGAATTGGTTTTTGGGGAAAAGAAATGCGCCGTATCTGTTGTCATGAGCTTCGGAACTAGTAGAGCGGGGGTTCCGAAAGCAGAGGGTCAAATTCGTGAATTGGTTTTTGGGGAAAAGAAATGCGCCGTATCTGTTGTCAGGAGCTTCGGAACTAGTAGAGCAGGGGCTCGGAAAGCAGAGTAAAATTTGTGAATTGGTTTTTGGGGAAAAGAAATGCGCCGTATCTGTTGTCATGAGCTTCGGAACTAGTAGAGCGGGGGCTCGGAAAGCAGAGGGTAAAATTTGTGAATTGATTTTTGAGGAAAAGAAATGCGCCGTATCTGTTGTCCGCAGCTTCGCAACTAGTACAGCGGGGGTTCGGAAAGCAGGGGGTCAAATTTGTGAATTGGTTTTTGAGGAAATGAAATGCACCGCATCTGTTGTCCGCAGCTTCGGAAATAGTAGAGCAGGGGCTCGGAAAGCAGAGTAAAATTTGTGCATTGATTTTTGGGGAAAAGAAATGCGCCGTATCTGTTGTCCGCAGCTTCGGAAGTTGTAGAGCAGGGGCTCGGAAAGCAGAGTAAAATTTGTGAATTGATTTTTGGGGAAAGGAAATGCGCCGTATCTGTTGTCAGGAGCTTCGGAAGTAGTAGAACAGGGGCTCGGAAAGCAGAGTAAAATTTGTGAATTGATTTTTGGGGAAAAGAAATGCGCCGTATCTGTTGTCCGCAGCTTAGGAAGTAGTAGAGCAGGGGCTCGGAAAGCAGAGTAAAATTTTTGAATTGATTTTTGGGGAAATGAAATGCGCCGTACCTGTTGTCCACTGCTTCGGAAGTAGTAGAGCAGGGGCTCGGAAAGCAGAGTAAAATTTGTGAATTGATTTTTGGGGAAAAGAAATGCGCCGTATTTGTTGTCCGCAGCTTCGGAAGTAGTAGAGCAGGGGCTCGGAAAGCAGAGTAAAATTTGCGAATTGATTTTTGGGGAAAAGCAATGCCCCGTATCTGTTGTCAGGAGCTTCGGAACTAGTAGAGCGGGGGCTCGGAAAGAGGAGGGTAAAATTTGTGAATGGGTTTTTAAGGAATAGAAATGCGCCGTATCTGTTGTCCGCAGCTTCGGAACTAGTAGAGCGGGGGCTCGGAAAGCAGAGGGTAAAATTTGTGAATTGGTTTTTGGGGAAAACAAATGCGCCGTATTTGTTGTCATGAGCTTCGGAACTAGTAGAGCGGGGGCTCGGACAGCAGAGGGTAAAATTTGTGAATTGGTTTTTGAGGAAACGAAATGCGCCGTATCTGTTGTCAGGAGCTTCGGAACTAGTTGAGCGGGGGCTCGGAAAGTAGAGGGTAAAATTTGTGAATGGGTTATTAAGGAATAGAAATGCGCCGTATCTGTTGTCCGCAGCTTCGGAACTAGTAGAGCGGGGGCTCGGAAAGCAGAGGGTAAAATTGGTGAATTGGTATTTGAGGAAAAGAAATGCGCCGTATCTGTTGTCCGCAGCTCCGGAACTAGTAGAGCGGGGACTCGGAAAGCAGAGGCTAAAATTTTTCAATTGGTTTTTAGGAAAAGAAATGTGCCGTATCTGTTGCCCGCAGGGTCGGAACTAGTAAAGCAGGGGCTCGGAAAGCAGAGTAAAATTTGTGAATTCATTTTTGGGGAAAAGAAATGCGCCGTATCTCTTGTCAGGAGCTTCGGAACTAGTAGAGCGGGGGCGCGGACAGCAGAGGGTAAAATTTGTGAATTGGTTTTTGAGGAATAGAAATGCGCCGTATCTGTTGTCCGCAGCTTCGGAACTAGTAGAGCGGGGGCTCGGACAGCAGAGGGTAAAATTTGTGAATTGGTTTTTGAGGAAACGAAATGCGCCGTATCTGTTGTCAGGAGGTTCGGAACTAGTAGAGCGGGGGCTCGGAAAGAAGAGGGTAAAATTTGTGAAGGGGTTTTAAAGGAATAGAAATGCGCCGTATTTGTTGTCCGCAGCTTAGGAACTAGTAGAGCGGGGGCTCGGAAAGCAGAGGGTAAGATTTGTTATTTGGTTTTCAAGCAAAAAAATGCGCCGTATCTGTTGTCCGCAGCTTCGGAACCAGTAGAGCACGGGCTCGGAAAGCAGAGGGTCAAATTTGTGAATTGGTTTTTGAGGAAAAGAAATGCGCCGTATCTGGTGTTAGGAGCTTCGGAACCAGTAGAGCACGAGCTCGGAAAGCAGAGGGTAAACTTTGTGAATTGGTTTTTGAGGAAAAGAAATGCGCCGTATCTGTTGTCCGCAGCTTCGGAACTAGTAGAGCGGGGGCTCGGAAAGCAGAGGGTAAAATTTGTGAATTGGTTTTTCGGGAAAAGAAATGCCCCGTATCTGTTGTCCGCAACTTCGGACCTAGTAGAGCGGGGGCTCGGAAAGCAGGGGGTAAAATTGGTGAATTGGTATTTGAGGAAAAGAAATGCGCCGTATGTGTTGTCCACAGCTTCGGAACTAGTAGAGCAGGGGCTCGGATAGCAGAGTAAAATTTGTGAATTGGTTTTGGGGGAAACGAAATGCGCCGTATCTGTTGTCAGGAGCTTCGGGACTAGTAGAGCAGGGGCTCGGATAGCAGAGTATAATTTGTGAATTGGTTTTGGGGGAAACGAAATGCGCCGTATCTGTTGTCATGAGCTTCGGAACTAGTAGAGCGGGGGTTCGGAAAGCATGGGTCAAATTTGTGAATTGGTTTTTGGGGAAAAGAAATGCGCCGTATCTGTTGTCAGGAGCTTCGGAACTAGTAGAGCGGGGGTTCGGAAAGCAGAGGGTCAAATTTGTGAATTGGTTTCTGGGGAAAAGAAATGCGCCGTATCTGTTGTCATGAGCTTAGGAACTAGTAGAGCGGGGGTTCGGAGAGCAGAGGGTCAAATTTGTGAATTGGTTTTTGCGGAAAAGAAATGCGCCGTATCTGTTGTCATGAGCTTCGGAACTAGTAGAGCAGGGGCTCGGAAAGCAGAGGGTCAAATTTGTGAATTGGTTTTTGGGGAAAAGAAATGCGCCGTATCTGTTGTCATGAGCTTCGGAACTAGTAGAGCGGGGGTTCGGAAAGCAGAGGGTCAAATTTGTGAATTGGTTTTTGGGGAAACAAATGCGCCGTATCTGTTGTCATGAGCTTCGGAACTAGTAGAGCAGGGGTTCGGAAAGCAGAGGGTCAAATTTGTGAATTGGTTTTTGAGCCGTATCTGTTGTCCGCAGCTTCGGAACTAGTAGAGCGGGGGCTCGGAAAGACGAGGGTAAAATTTGTGAATGTTTTTTTAAGGAATAGAAATGCGCCGTATCTGTTGTCCGCAGCTTCGGAACTAGTAGAGCGGGGGCTCGGAAAGCAGAGGGTAAAATTTGTGAATTGGTTTTGGGGGAAAAGAAATGCGCCGTATCTGTTGTCCGCAGCTTCGGAACTAGTAGAGCGGGGGTTCGGAAAGCAGAGGGTCAAATTTGTGAATTGGTTCTTGAGGAAATGAAATGCGCCGCATCTGTTGTCCGCAGCTTCGGAAGTAGTAGAGCGGGGACTCGGAAAGCAGAGGGTAAAATTTTTGAATTGGTTTTTGAGGAAAAGAAATGTGTCGTATCTGTTGCCCGCAGGGTCGGAACTAGTAGAGCGGGGGCTCGGAAAGCAGAGGGTAAAATTTGTGAATTGATTTTTGAGGAAATGAAATGCGCCGCATCTGTTGTCCGCAGCTTCGGAAGTAGTAGAGCAGGGGCTCGGAAAGCAGAGTAAAATTTGGGAATTGATTTTTGGGGAAAAGAAATGCGCCGTATATGTTGTCAGGAGCTTCGGAACTAGTAGAGCAGGGGCTCGGAAAGCAGAGTAAAATTTGTGAATTGATTTTTGAGGAAAAGAAATGCGCCGTATCTGTTGTCATGAGCTTCGGAACTAGTAGAGCGGGGGCTCGGAAAGCAGAGGGTAAAATTTTTGAATTGGTTTTTGAGGAAAAGAAATGTGCCGTATCTGTTGCCCGCAGCGTCGGAACTAGTGGAGCGGGGGTTCGGAAAGCAGAGGGTAAAATTTGTGAATTGATTTTTGGGGGAAAGAAATGCGCCGTATCTGTTGTCAGGAGCTTCGGAACTAGTAGAGCGGGGGCTCGGACAGCAGAGGGTAAAATTTGTGAATTGGTTTTTGAGGAAACGAAATGCGCCGTATCTGTTGTCAGGAGGTTCGGAACTAGTAGAGCGGGGGCTCGGAAAGAAGAGGGTAAAATTTGTGAAGGGGTTTTAAAGGAATAGAAATGCGCCGTATTTGTTGTCCGCAGCTTAGGAACTAGTAGAGCGGGGGCTCGGAAAGCAGAGGGTAAGATTTGTTATTTGGTTTTCAAGCAAAAAAAAGCGCCGTATCTGTTGTCCGCAGCTTCGGAACCAGTAGAGCACGGGCTCGGAAAGCAGAGGGTCAAATTTGTGAATTGGTTTTTGAGGAAAAGAAATGCGCCGTATCTGGTGTCAGGAGCTTCGGAACCAGTAGAGCACGAGCTCGGAAAGCAGAGGGTAAACTTTGTGAATTGGTTTTTGAGGAAAAGAAATGCGCCGTATCTGTTGTCCGCAGCTTCGGAACTAGTAGAGCGGGGGCTCGGAAAGCAGAGGGTAAAATTTGTGAATTGGTTTTTCGGGAAAAGAAATGCCCCGTATCTGTTGTCCGCAACTTCGGAACTAGTAGAGCGGGGGCTCGGAGAGCAGAGGGTAAAATTGGTGAATTGGTATTTGAGGAAAAGAAATGCGCCGTATGTGTTGTCCACAGCTTCGGAACTAGTAGAGCGGGGGCTCGGAAAGAAGAGGGTAAAATTTGTGCATGGGTTTTTAAGGAATAGAATGCGCCGTATTTGTCGCCCGCAGGGTCGGAACTAGTAGAGCAGGGGCTCGGAAAGCAGAGAGTAAAATTTGTGAATTGATTTTTGAGGAAAAGAAATGCGCCGTATCTGTTGTCATGAGCTTCGGAACTAGTAGAGCGGGGGCTCGGAAAGCAGAGGGTAAAATTTGTGAATTGGTTTTTGGGGAAAATAAATGCGCCGTATCTGTTGTCAGGAGCTTCGGAACTAGTTGAGCAGGGGCTCGGAAAGCTGAGTAAAATTTGTGAATTGGTTTTTGGGGAAAAGAAATGCGCCGTATCTGTTGTCATGAGCTTCGGAACTAGTAGAGCGGGGGTTCCGAAAGCAGAGGGTCAAATTCGTGAATTGGTTTTTGGGGAAAAGAAATGCGCCGTATCTGTTGTCAGGAGCTTCGGAACTAGTAGAGCAGGGGCTCGGAAAGCAGAGTAAAATTTGTGAATTGGTTTTTGGGGAAAAGAAATGCGCCGTATCTGTTGTCATGAGCTTCGGAACTAGTAGAGCGGGGGCTCGGAAAGCAGAGGGTAAAATTTGTGAATTGATTTTTGAGGAAAAGAAATGCGCCGTATCTGTTGTCCGCAGCTTCGCAACTAGTAGAGCGGGGGTTCGGAAAGCAGGGGGTCAAATTTGTGAATTGGTTTTTGAGGAAATGAAATGCACCGCATCTGTTGTCCGCAGCTTCGGAAATAGTAGAGCAGGGGCTCGGAAAGCAGAGTAAAATTTGTGAATTGATTTTTGGGGAAAAGAAATGCGCCGTATCTGTTGTCCGCAGCTTCGGAAGTTGTAGAGCAGGGGCTCGGAAAGCAGAGTAAAATTTGTGAATTGATTTTTGGGGAAAGAAAATGCGCCGTATCTGTTGTCAGGAGCTTCGGAAGTAGTAGAACAGGGGCTCGGAAAGCAGAGTAAAATTTGTGAATTGATTTTTGGGGAAAAGAAATGCGCCGTATCTGTTGTCCGCAGCTTAGGAAGTAGTAGAGCAGGGGCTCGGAAAGCAGAGTAAAATTTTTGAATTGATTTTTGGGGAAATGAAATGCGCCGTACCTGTTGTCCACTGCTTCGGAAGTAGTAGAGCAGGGGCTCGGAAAGCAGAGTAAAATTTGTGAATTGATTTTTGGGGAAAAGAAATGCGCCGTATTTGTTGTCCGCAGCTTCGGAAGTAGTAGAGCAGGGGCTCGGAAAGCAGAGTAAAATTTGCGAATTGATTTTTGGGGAAAAGAAATGCCCCGTATCTGTTGTCAGGAGCTTCGGAACTAGTAGAGCGGGGGCTCGGAAAGAGGAGGGTAAAATTTGTGAATGGGTTTTTGGGGAAAAGAAATGCGCCGTATTTGTTGTCATGAGCTTCGGAACTAGTAGAGCGGGGGCTCGGACAGCAGAGGGTAAAATTTGTGAATTGGTTTTTGAGGAAACGAAATGCGCCGTATCTGTTGTCAGGAGCTTCGGAACTAGTAGAGCGGGGGCTCGGAAAGAAGAGGGTAAAATTTGTGAATGGGTTATTAAGGAATAGAAATGCGCCGTATCTGTTGTCCGCAGCTTCGGAACTAGTAGAGCGGGGGCTCGGAAAGCAGAGGGTAAAATTGGTGAATTGGTATATGAGGAAAAGAAATGCGCCGTATCTGTTGTCCGCAGCTCCGGAACTAGTAGAGCGGGGACTCGGAAAGCAGAGGCTAAAATTTTTCAATTGGTTTTTAGGAAAAGAAATGTGCCGTATCTGTTGCCCGCAGGGTCGGAACTAGTAAAGCAGGGGCTCGGAAAGCAGAGTAAAATTTGTGAATTCATTTTTGGGGAAAAGAAATGCGCCGTATCTCTTGTCAGGAGCTTCGGAACTAGTAGAGCGGGGGCGCGGACAGCAGAGGGTAAAATTTGTGAATTGGTTTTTGAGGAATAGAAATGCGCCGTATCTGTTGTCAGGAGCTTCGGAACTAGTAGAGCGGGGGCTCGGAAAGAAGAGGGTAAAATTTGTGAAGGGGTTTTAAAGGAATAGAAATGCGCCGTATTTGTTGTCCGCAGCTTAGGAACTAGTAGAGCGGGGGCTCGGAAAGCAGAGGGTAAGATTTGTTATTTGGTTTTCAAGCAAAAAAATGCGCCGTATCTGTTGTCCGCAGCTTCGGAACCAGTAGAGCACGGGCTCGGAAAGCAGAGGGTCAAATTTGTGAATTGGTTTTTGAGGAAAAGAAATGCGCCGTATCTGGTGTCAGGAGCTTCGGAACCAGTAGAGCACGAGCTCGGAAAGCAGAGGGTAAACTTTGTGAATTGGTTTTTGAGGAAAAGAAATGCGCCGTATCTGTTGTCCGCAGCTTCGGAACTAGTAGAGCGGGGGCTCGGAAAGCAGAGGGTAAAATTTGTGAATTGGTTTTTCGGGAAAAGAAATGCCCCGTATCTGTTGTCCGCAACTTCGGAACTAGTAGAGCGGGGGCTCGGAAAGCAGAGGGTAAAATTGGTGAATTGGTATTTGAGGAAAAGAAATGCGCCGTATGTGTTGTCCACAGCTTCGGAACTAGTAGAGCGGGGGCTCGGAAAGAAGAGGGTAAAATTTGTGCATGGGTTTTTAAGGAATAGAATGCGCCGTATCTGTCGTCCGCAGCTTCGGAACTAGTAGAGCGGGGGTTCGGAAAGCAGAGGGTAAAATTTGTGAATTGGTTTTTGAGGAAATGAAATGCGCCGCATCTGTCGCCCGCAGGGTCGGAACTAGTAGAGCAGGGGCTCGGAAAGCAGAGAGTAAAATTTGTGAATTGATTTTTGGGAAAAAGAAATGCGCCGCATCTGTTGTCAGGAGCTTCAGAACTAGTAGAGCGGGGGCTCGGAAAGCAGAGGGTAAAATTTGTGAATTGGTTTTGGGGGAAAAGAAATGCGCCGTATCTGTTGCCCGCAGGGTCGGAACTAGTAGAGCGGGGGCTCGGAAAGCAGAGGGTAAAATTTGTGAATTGATTTTTGAGGAAATGAAATGCGCCGCATCTGTTGTCCGCAGCTTCGGAAGTAGTAGAGCAGGGGCTCGGAAAGCAGAGTAAAGTTTGGGAATTGATTTTTGGGGAAAAGAAATGCGCCGTATATGTTGTCAGGAGCTTCGGAAATAGTAGAGCAGGGGCTCGGAAAGCAGAGTAAAATTTGTGAATTGATTTTTGAGGAAAAGAAATGCGCCGTATCTGTTGTCATGAGCTTCGGAACTAGTAGAGCGGGGGCTCGGAAAGCAGAGGGTAAAATTTGTGAATTGGTTTTTGAGGAAAAGAAATGCGCCGTATCTGTTGCCCGCAGCTTCGGAACTAGTAGAGCGGGGGTTCGGAAAGCAGAGGGTCAAATTTCTGAATTGGTTTTTGGGGAAAAGAAATGCGCCGTATCTGTTGTCATGAGCTTCGGAACTAGTAGAGCAGGGGCTCGGAAAGCAGAGTAAAATTTGTCAATTGGTTTATGGGGAAAAGAAATGCGCCGTATCTGTTGTCATGAGCTCCGGAACTAGTAGAGCAGGGGCTCGGAAAGCAGAGTAAAATTTGTGAATTGGATTTTGGGGAAAAGAAATGCGCCGTATCTGTTGTCATGAGCTTCGAAACTAGTAGAGCAGGGGCTCGGAAAGCAGAGTAAAATTTGTGAATTGGTTTTTGGGGAAAAGAAATGCGCCGTATCTGTTGTCAGGAGCTTCGGGACTAGTAGAGCAGGGGCTCGGATAGCAGAGTAAAATTTGTGAATTGGTTTTGGGGGAAACGAAATGCGCCGTATCTGTTGTCATGAGCTTCGGAACTAGTAGAGCGGGGGTTCGGAAAACAGAGGGTAAGATTTGTTATTTGGTTTTCAAGCAAAAAAATGCGCCGTATCTGTTGTCCGCAGCTTCGGAACCAGTAGAGCACGGGCTCGGAAAGCAGAGGGTCAAATTTGTGAATTGGTTTTTGAGGAAAAGAAATGCGCCGTATCTGGTGTCAGGACCTTCGGAACCAGTAGAGCACGGGCTCGGAAAGCAGAGGGTAAACTTTGTGAATTGGTTTTTGAGGAAAAGAAATGCGCCGTATCTGTTGTCCGCAGCTTCGGAACTAGTAGAGCGGGGGCTCGGAAAGCAGAGGGTAAAGTTTGTGAATTGGTTTTTGGGGAAAAGAAATGCGCCGTATCTGTTGTCCGCAGCTTCGGAACTAGTAGAGTGGTGGCTCGGAAAGCAGAGGGTCAAATTTCTGAATTGGTTTTTGAGGAAAAGAAATGCCCCGTATCTGTTGTCCGCAACTTCGGAACTAGTAGAGCGGGGGCTCGGAAAGCAGAGGGTAAAATTGGTGAATTGGTATTTGAGGAAAAGAAATGCGCCGTATGTGTTGTCCACAGCTTCGGAACTAGTAGAGCGGGGGCTCGGAAAGAAGAGGGTAAAATTTGTGAATGGGTTTTTAAGGAATAGAATGCGCCGTATCTGTCGTCCGCAGCTTCGGAACTAGTAGAGCGGGGGCTCGGAAAGCAGAGGGTAAAATTTGTGAATTGGTTTTTGAGGAAAAGAAATGCGCCGTATCTGTTGCCCGCAGCTTCGGAACTAGTAGAGCGGGGGTTCGGAAAGCAGAGGGTCAAATTTCTGAATTGGTGTTTGGAGAAAAGAAATGCGCCGCATCTGTTCTCAGGAGCTTCAGAACTAGTAGAGCGGGAGCTCGGACAGCAGAGTCTAAAATTTGTGAATTGGTTTTTGAGCCGTGTCTGTTGTCCGCAGCTTCGGAACTAGTAGAGCGGGGGCTCGGAAAGAAGAGGGTAAAATTTGTGAATGTTTTTTAAGGAATAGAAATGCGCCGTATCTGTTGTCCGCAGCTTCGGAACTAGTAGAGCGGGGGCTCGGAAAGCAGAGGGTAAAATTTGTGAATTGGTTTTGGGGGAAAAGAAATGCGCCGTATCTGTTGTCCGCAGCTTCGGAACTAGTAGAGCGGGGGTTCGGAAAGCAGAGGGTCAAATTTGTGAATTGGTTCTTGAGGAAATGAAATGCGCCGCATCTGTTGTCGGCAGCTTCGGAAGTAGTAGAGCGGGGGCTCGGAAAGCAGAGTAAAATTTGTGAATTCATTTTTGGGGAAAAGAAATGCGCCGTATCTCTTGTCAGGAGCTTCGGAACTAGTAGAGCGGGGGCGCGGACAGCAGAGGGTAAAATTTGTGAATTGGTTTTTGAGGAATAGAAATGCGCCGTATCTGTTGTCCGCAGCTTCGGAACTAGTAGAGCGGGGGTTCGGAAAGCAGAGGGTAAAATTTGTGAATTGGTTTTTGAGGAAATGAAATGCGCCGCATCTGTTGTCCGCAGCTTCGGAACTAGTTGAGCGGGGACTCGGAAAGCAGAGGGTAAAATTTTTGAATTGGTTTTTGAGGAAAAGAAATGTGCCGTATCTGTTGCCCGCAGCGTCGGAACTAGTGGAGCGGGGGTTCGGAAAGCAGAGGGTAAAATTTGTGAATTGATTTTTGGGGGAAAGAAATGCGCCGTATCTGTTGTCAGGAGCTTCGGAACTAGTAGAGCGCGGGCTCGGAAAGCAGAGGGTAAAATTTGTGAATTGGTTTTTGGGAAAAAGAAATGCGCCGTATCTGTTGTCCGCAGCTTCGGAACTAGTAGAGCGGGGGTTCGGAAAGCAGAGGGTAAAATTTGTGAATTGGTTTTTGAGGAAATGAAATGCGCCGCATCTGTTGTCCGCAGCTTCGGAACTAGTTGAGCGGGGACTCGAAAAGCAGAGGGTAAAATTTTTGAATTGGTTTTTGAGGAAAAGAAATGTGCCGTATCTGTTGCCCGCAGCGTCGGAACTAGTGGAGCGGGGGTTCGGAAAGCAGAGGGTAAAATTTGTGAATTGATTTTTGGGGGAAAGAAATGCGCCGTATCTGTTGTCAGGAGCTTCGGAACTAGTAGAGCGGGGGCTCGGACAGCAGAGGGTAAAATTTGTGAATTGGTTTTTGAGGAAACGAAATGCGCCGTATCTGTTGTCAGGAGGCTCGGAACTAGTAGAGCGGGGGCTCGGAAAGAAGAGGGTAAAATTTGTGAAGGGGTTTTAAAGGAATAGAAATGCGCCGTATTTGTTGTCCGCAGCTTAGGAACTAGTAGAGCGGGGTCTCGGAAAGCAGAGGGTAAGATTTGTTATTTGGTTTTCAAGCAAAAAAATGCGCCGTGTCTGTTGTCCGCAGCTTCGGAACCAGTAGAGCACGGGCTCGGAAAGCAGAGGGTCAAATTTGTGAATTGGTTTTTGAGGAAAAGAAATGCGCCGTATCTGGTGTCAGGAGCTTCGGAACCAGTAGAGCACGAGCTCGGAAAGCAGAGGGTAAACTTTGTGAATTGGTTTTTGAGGAAAAGAAATGCGCCGTATCTGTTGTCCGCAGCTTCGGAACTAGTAGAGCGGGGGCTCGGAAAGCAGAGGGTAAAATTTGTGAATTGGTTTTTCGGGAAAAGAAATGCCCCGTATCTGTTGTCCGCAACTTCGGAACTAGTAGAGCGGGGGCTCGGAAAGCAGAGGGTAAAATTGGTGAATTGGTATTTGAGGAAAAGAAATGCGCCGTATGTGTTGTCCACAGCTTCGGAACTAGTAGAGCGGGGGCTCGGAAAGAAGAGGGTAAAATTTGTGCATGGGTTTTTAAGGAATAGAATGCGCCGTATCTGTTGTCCGCAGCTTCGGAACTAGTAGAGCGGGGGTTCGGAAAGCAGAGGGTAAAATTTGTGAATTGGTTTTTGAGGAAATGAAATGCGCCGCATCTGTCGCCCGCAGGGTCGGAACTAGTAGAGCAGGGGCTCGGAAAGCAGAGAGTAAAATTTGTGAATTGATTTTTGGGAAAAAGAAATGCGCCGCATCTGTTGTCAGGAGCTTCAGAACTAGTAGAGCGGGGGCTCGGAAAGCAGAGGGTAAAATTTGTGAATTGGTTTTGGGGGAAAAGAAATGCGCCGTATCTGTTGTCCGCAGCTTCGGAACTAGTAGAGCGGGGGTTCGGAAAGCAGAGGGTCAAATTTGTGAATTGGTTCCTGAGGAAATGAAATGCGCCGCATCTGTTGTCCGCAGCTTCGGAAGTAGTAGAGCGGGGACTCGGAAAGCAGAGTTTAAAATTTTTGAATTGGTTTTTGAGGAAAAGAAATGTGCCGTATCTGTTGCCCGCAGGGTCGGAACTAGTAGAGCGGGGGCTCGGAAAGCAGAGGGTAAAATTTGTGAATTGATTTTTGAGGAAATGAAATGCGCCGCATCTGTTGTCCGCAGCTTCGGAAGTAGTAGAGCAGGGGCTCGGAAAGCAGAGTAAAATTTGGGAATTGATTTTTGGGGAAAAGAAATGCGCCGTATATGTTGTCAGGAGCTTCGGAACTAGTAGAGCAGGGGCTCGGAAAGCAGACTAAAATTTGTGAATTGATTTTTGAGGAAAAGAAATGCGCCGTATCTGTTGTCATGAGCTTCGGAACTAGTAGAGCGGGGGCTCGGAAAGCAGAGGGTAAAATTTCTGAATTGGTTTTTGGGGAAAAGAAATGCGCCGTATCTGTTGTCATGAGCTTCGGAACTAGTAGAGCAGGGGCTCGGAAAGCAGAGTAAAATTTGTCAATTGGTTTTTGGGGAAAAGAAATGCGCCGTATCTGTTGTCATGAGCTTCGAAACTAGTAGAGCAGGGGCTCGGAAAGCAGAGTAAAATTTGTGAATTGGTTTTTGGGGAAAAGAAATGCGCCGTATCTGTTGTCAGGAGCTTCGGGACTAGTAGAGCAGGGGCTCGGATAGCAGAGTAAAATTTGTGAATTGGTTTTGGGGGAAACGAAATGCGCCGTATCTGTTGTCAGGAGCTTCGGGACTAGTAGAGCAGGGGCTCGGATAGCAGAGTATAATTTGTGAATTGGTTTTGGGGGAAACGAAATGCGCCGTATCTGTTGTCATGAGCTTCGGAACTAGTAGAGCGGGGGTTCGGAAAGCATGGGTCAAATTTGTGAATTGGTTTTTGGGGAAAAGAAATGCGCCGTATCTGTTGTCAGGAGCTTCGGAACTAGTAGAGCGGGGGTTCGGAAAGCAGAGGGTCAAATTTGTGAATTGGTTTCTGGGGAAAAGAAATGCGCCGTATCTGTTGTCATGAGCTTAGGAACTAGTAGAGCGGGGGTTCGGAAAGCAGAGGGTCAAATTTGTGAATTGGTTTTTGGGGAAAAGAAATGCGCCGTATCTGTTGTCATGAGCTTCGGAACTAGTAGAGCAGGGGCTCGGAAAGCAGAGGGTCAAATTTGTGAATTGGTTTTGGGGGAAAAGAAATGCGCCGTATCTGTTGCCCGCAGCTTCGGAACTAGTAGAGCGGGGGTTCGGAAAGCAGAGGGTCAAATTTCTGAATTGGTTTTTGGAGAAAAGAAATGCGCCGCATCTGTTCTCAGGAGCTTCAGAACTAGTAGAGCGGGAGCTCGGACAGCAGAGTCTAAAATTTGTGAATTGGTTTTTGAGCCGTGTCTGTTGTCCGCAGCTTCGGAACTAGTAGAGCGGGGGCTCGGAAAGAAGAGGGTAAAATTTGTGAATGTTTTTTTAAGGAATAGAAATGCGCCGTATCTGTTGTCCGCAGCTTCGGAACTAGTAGAGCGGGGGCTCGGAAAGCAGAGGGTAAAATTTGTGAATTGGTTTTGGGGGAAAAGAAATGCGCCGTATCTGTTGTCCGCAGCTTCGGAACTAGTAGAGCGGGGGTTCGGAAAGCAGAGGGTCAAATTTGTGAATTGGTTCTTGAGGAAATGAAATGCGCCGCATCTGTTGTCCGCAGCTTCGGAAGTAGTAGAGCGGGGGCTCGGAAAGCAGAGTAAAATTTGTGAATTCATTTTTGGGGAAAAGAAATGCGCCGTATCTCTTGTCAGGAGCTTCGGAACTAGTAGAGCGGGGGCGCGGACAGCAGAGGGTAAAATTTGTGAATTGGTTTTTGAGGAATAGAAATGCGCCGTATCTGTTGTCCGCAGCTTCGGAACTAGTAGAGCGCGGGCTCGGAAAGCAGAGGGTAAAATTTGTGAATTGGTTTTTGGGAAAAAGAAATGCGCCGTATCTGTTGTCCGCAGCTTCGGAACTAGTAGAGCGGGGGTTCGGAAAGCAGAGGGTAAAATTTGTGAATTGGTTCTTGAGGAAATGAAATGCGCCGTATCTGTTGTCGGAACTAGTAGAGCGGGGGCTCGGAAAGCAGAGGGTAAAATTGGTGAATTGGTATTTGAGGAAAAGAAATGCGCCGTATCTGTTGTCCGCAGCTCCGGAACTAGTAGAGCGGGGACTCGGAAAGCAGAGGCTAAAATTTTTCAATTGGTTTTTAGGAAAAGAAATGTGCCGTATCTGTTGCCCGCAGGGTCGGAACTAGTAAAGCAGGGGCTCGGAAAGCAGAGTAAAATTTGTGAATTCATTTTTGGGGAAAAGAAATGCGCCGTATCTCTTGTCAGGAGCTTCGGAACTAGTAGAGCGGGGGCGCGGACAGCAGAGGGTAAAATTTGTGAATTGGTTTTTGAGGAATAGAAATGCGCCGTATCGTTGTCCGCAGCTTCGGAACTAGTAGAGCGCGGGCTCGGAAAGCAGAGGGTAAAATTTGTGAATTGGTTTTTGGGAAAAAGAAATGCGCCGTATCTGTTGTCCGCAGCTTCGGAACTAGTAGAGCGGGGGTTCGGAAAGCAGAGGGTAAAATTTGTGAATTGGTTTTTGAGGAAATGAAATGCGCCGCATCTGTTGTCCGCAGCTTCGGAACTAGTTGAGCGGGGACTCGGAAAGCAGAGGGTAAAATTTTTGAATTGGTTTTTGAGGAAAAGAAATGTGCCGTATCTGTTGCCCGCAGCGTCGGAACTAGTGGAGCGGGGGTTCGGAAAGCAGAGGGTAAAATTTGTGAATTGATTTTTGGGGGAAAGAAATGCGCCGTATCTGTTGTCAGGAGCTTCGGAACTAGTAGAGCGCGGGCTCGGAAAGCAGAGGGTAAAATTTGTGAATTGGTTTTTGGGAAAAAGAAATGCGCCGTATCTGTTGTCCGCAGCTTCGGAACTAGTAGAGCGGGGGTTCGGAAAGCAGAGGGTAAAATTTGTGAATTGGTTTTTGAGGAAATGAAATGCGCCGCATCTGTTGTCCGCAGCTTCGGAACTAGTTGAGCGGGGACTCGGAAAGCAGAGGGTAAAATTTTTGAATTGGTTTTTGAGGAAAAGAAATGTGCCGTATCTGTTGCCCGCAGCGTCGGAACTAGTGGAGCGGGGGTTCGGAAAGCAGAGGGTAAAATTTGTGAATTGATTTTTGGGGGAAAGAAATGCGCCGTATCTGTTGTCAGGAGCTTCGGAACTAGTAGAGCGGGGGCTCGGACAGCAGAGGGTAAAATTTGTGAATTGGTTTTTGAGGAAACGAAATGCGCCGTATCTGTTGTCAGGAGGTTCGGAACTAGTAGAGCGGGGGCTCGGAAAGAAGAGGGTAAAATTTGTGAAGGGGTTTTAAAGGAATAGAAATGCGCCGTATTTGTTGTCCGCAGCTTAGGAACTAGTAGAGCGGGGGCTCGGAAAGCAGAGGGTAAGATTTGTTATTTGGTTTTCAAGCAAAAAAATGCGCCGTATCTGTTGTCCGCAGCTTCGGAACCAGTAGAGCACGGGCTCGGAAAGCAGAGGGTCAAATTTGTGAATTGGTTTTTGAGGAAAAGAAATGCGCCGTATCTGGTGTCAGGAGCTTCGGAACCAGTAGAGCACGAGCTCGGAAAGCAGAGGGTAAACTTTGTGAATTGGTTTTTGAGGAAAAGAAATGCGCCGTATCTGTTGTCCGCAGCTTCGGAACTAGTAGAGCGGGGGCTCGGAAAGCAGAGGGTAAAATTTGTGAATTGGTTTTTCGGGAAAAGAAATGCCCCGTATCTGTTGTCCGCAACTTCGGAACTAGTAGAGCGGGGGCTCGGAAAGCAGAGGGTAAAATTGTTGAATTGGTATTTGAGGAAAAGAAATGCGCCGTATGTGTTGTCCACAGCTTCGGAACTAGTAGAGCGGGGGCTCGGAAAGAAGAGGGTAAAATTTGTGCATGGGTTTTTAAGGAATAGAATGCGCCGTATCTGTCGTCCGCAGCTTCGGAACTAGTAGAGCGGGGGTTCGGAAAGCAGAGGGTAAAATTTGTGAATTGGTTTTTGAGGAATAGAAATGCGCCGTATCGTTGTCCGCAGCTTCGGAACTAGTAGAGCGCGGGCTCGGAAAGCAGAGGGTAAAATTTGTGAATTAGTTTTTGGGAAAAAGAAATGCGCCGTATCTGTTGTCCGCAGCTTCGGAACTAGTAGAGCGGGGGTTCGGAAAGCAGAGGGTAAAATTTGTGAATTGGTTTTTGAGGAAATGAAATGCGCCGCATCTGTTGTCCGCAGCTTCGGAACTAGTTGAGCGGGGACTCGGAAAGCAGAGGGTAAAATTTTTGAATTGGTTTTTGAGGAAAAGAAATGTGCCGTATCTGTTGCCCGCAGCGTCGGAACTAGTGGAGCGGGGGTTCGGAAAGCAGAGGGTAAAATTTGTGAATTGATTTTTTGGGGAAAGAAATGCGCCGTATCTGTTGTCAGGAGCTTCGGAACTAGTAGAGCGCGGGCTCGGAAAGCAGAGGGTAAAATTTGTGAATTGGTTTTTGGGAAAAAGAAATGCGCCGTATCTGTTGTCCGCAGCTTCGGAACTAGTAGAGCGGGGGTTCGGAAAGCAGAGGGTAAAATTTGTGAATTGGTTTTTGAGGAAATGAAATGCGCCGCATCTGTTGTCCGCAGCTTCGGAACTAGTTGAGCGGGGACTCGGAAAGCAGAGGGTAAAATTTTTGAATTGGTTTTTGAGGAAAAGAAATGTGCCGTATCTGTTGCCCGCAGCGTCGGAACTAGTGGAGCGGGGGTTCGGAAAGCAGAGGGTAAAATTTGTGAATTGATTTTTGGGGGAAAGAAATGCGCCGTATCTGTTGTCAGGAGCTTCGGAACTAGTAGAGCGGGGGCTCGGACAGCAGAGGGTAAAATTTGTGAATTGGTTTTTGAGGAAACGAAATGCGCCGTATCTGTTGTCAGGAGGTTCGGAACTAGTAGAGCGGGGGCTCGGAAAGAAGAGGGTAAAATTTGTGAAGGGGTTTTAAAGGAATAGAAATGCGCCGTATTTGTTGTCCGCAGCTTAGGAACTAGTAGAGCGGGGGCTCGGAAAGCAGAGGGTAAGATTTGTTATTTGGTTTTCAAGCAAAAAAATGCGCCGTATCTGTTGTCCGCAGCTTCGGAACCAGTAGAGCACGGGCTCGGAAAGCAGAGGGTCAAATTTGTGAATTGGTTTTTGAGGAAAAGAAATGCGCCGTATCTGGTGTCAGGAGCTTCGGAACCAGTAGAGCACGAGCTCGGAAAGCAGAGGGTAAACTTTGTGAATTGGTTTTTGAGGAAAAGAAATGCGCCGTATCTGTTGTCCGCAGCTTCGGAACTAGTAGAGCGGGGGCTCGGAAAGCAGAGGGTAAAATTTGTGAATTGGTTTTTCGGGAAAAGAAATGCCCCGTATCTGTTGTCCGCAACTTCGGAACTAGTAGAGCGGGGGCTCGGAAAGCAGAGGGTAAAATTGGTGAATTGGTATTTGAGGAAAAGAAATGCGCCGTATGTGTTGTCCACAGCTTCGGAACTAGTAGAGCGGGGGCTCGGAAAGAAGAGGGTAAAATTTGTGCATGGGTTTTTAAGGAATAGAATGCGCCGTATCTGTCGTCCGCAGCTTCGGAACTAGTAGAGCGGGGGTTCGGAAAGCAGAGGGTAAAATTTGTGAATTGGTTTTTGAGGAAATCAAATGCGCCGCATCTGTCGCCCGCAGGGTCGGAACTAGCAGAGCAGGGGCTCGGAAAGCAGAGAGTAAAATTTGTGAATTGATTTTTGGGAAAAAGAAATGCGCCGCATCTGTTGTCAGGAGCTTCAGAACTAGTAGAGCGGGGGCTCGGAAAGCAGAGGGTAAAATTTGTGAATTGGTTTTGGGGGAAAAGAAATGCGCCGTATCTGTTGTCCGCAGCTTCGGAACTAGTAGAGCGGGGGTTCGGAAAGCAGAGGGTCAAATTTGTGAATTGGTTCCTGAGGAAATGAAATGCGCCGCATCTGTTGTCCGCAGCTTCGGAAGTAGTAGAGCGGGGACTCGGAAAGCAGAGTTTAAAATTTTTGAATTGGTTTTTGAGGAAAAGAAATGTGCCGTATCTGTTGCCCGCAGGGTCGGAACTAGTAGAGCGGGGGCTCGGAAAGCAGAGGGTAAAATTTGTGAATTGATTTTTGAGGAAATGAAATGCGCCGCATCTGTTGTCCGCAGCTTCGGAAGTAGTAGAGCAGGGGCTCGGAAAGCAGAGTAAAATTTGGGAATTGATTTTTGGGGAAAAGAAATGCGCCGTATATGTTGTCAGGAGCTTCAAAACTAGTAGAGCAGGGGCTCGGAAAGCAGACTAAAATTTGTGAATTGATTTTTGAGGAAAAGAAATGCGCCGTATCTGTTGTCATGAGCTTCGGAACTAGTAGAGCGGGGGCTCGGAAAGCAGAGGGTAAAATTTGTGAATTGGTTTTTGAGGAAAAGAAATGCGCCGTATCTGTTGCCCGCAGCTTCGGAACTAGTAGAGCGGGGGTTCGGAAAGCAGAGGGTCAAATTTCTGAATTGGTTTTTGGGGAAAAGAAATGCGCCGTATCTGTTGTCATGAGCTTCGGAACTAGTAGAGCAGGGGCTCGGAAAGCAGAGTAAAATTTGTCAATTGGTTTTTGGGGAAAAGAAATGCGCCGTATCTGTTGTCATGAGCTCCGGAACTAGTAGAGCAGGGGCTCGGAAAGCAGAGTAAAATTTGTGAATTGGTTTTTGGGGAAAAGAAATGCGCCGTATCTGTTGTCATGAGCTTCGAAACTAGTAGAGCAGGGGCTCGGAAAGCAGAGTAAAATTTGTGAATTGGTTTTTGGGGAAAAGAAATGCGCCGTATCTGTTGTCAGGAGCTTCGGGACTAGTAGAGCAGGGGCTCGGATAGCAGAGTAAAATTTGTGAATTGGTTTTGGGGGAAACGAAATGCGCCGTATCTGTTGTCAGGAGCTTCGGGACTAGTAGAGCAGGGGCTCGGATAGCAGAGTATAATTTGTGAATTGGTTTTGGGGGAAACGAAATGCGCCGTATCTGTTGTCATGAGCTTCGGAACTAGTAGAGCGGGGGTTCGGAAAGCATGGGTCAAATTTGTGAATTGGTTTTTGGGGAAAAGAAATGCGCCGTATCTGTTGTCAGGAGCTTCGGAACTAGTAGAGCGGGGGTTCGGAAAGCAGAGGGTCAAATTTGTGAATTGGTTTCTGGGGAAAAGAAATGCGCCGTATCTGTTGTCATGAGCTTAGGAACTAGTAGAGCGGGGGTTCGGAAAGCAGAGGGTCAAATTTGTGAATTGGTTTTTGGGGAAAAGAAATGCGCCGTATCTGTTGTCATGAGCTTCGGAACTAGTAGAGCAGGGGCTCGGAAAGCAGAGGGTCAAATTTGTGAATTGGTTTTTGGGGAAAAGAAATGCGCCGTATCTGTTGTCATGAGCTTCGGAACTAGTAGAGCGGGGGTTCGGAAAGCAGAGGGTCAAATTTGTGAATTGGTTTTTGGGGAAACAAATGCGCCGTATCTGTTGTCATGAGCTTCGGAACTAGTAGAGCAGGGGTTCGGAAAGCAGAGGGTCAAATTTGTGAATTGGTTTTTGAGCCGTATCTGTTGTCCGCAGCTTCGGAACTAGTAGAGCGGGGGCTCGGAAAGAAGAGGGTAAAATTTGTGAATGTTTTTTTAAGGAATAGAAATGCGCCGTATCTGTTGTCCGCAGCTTCGGAACTAGTAGAGCGGGGGCTCGGAAAGCAGAGGGTAAAATTTGTGAATTGGTTTTGGGGGAAAAGAAATGCGCCGTATCTGTTGTCCGCAGCTTCGGAACTAGTAGAGCGGGGGTTCGGAAAGCAGAGGGTCAAATTTGTGAATTGGTTCTTGAGGAAATGAAATGCGCCGCATCTGTTGTCCGCAGCTTCGGAAGTAGTAGAGCGGGGACTCGGAAAGCAGAGGGTAAAATTTTTGAATTGGTTTTTGAGGAAAAGAAATGTGTCGTATCTGTTGCCCGCAGGGTCGGAACTAGTAGAGCGGGGGCTCGGAAAGCAGAGGGTAAAATCTGTGAATTGATTTTTGAGGAAATGAAATGCGCCGCATCTGTTGTCCGCAGCTTCGGAAGTAGTAGAGCAGGGGCTCGGAAAGCAGAGTAAAATTTGGGAATTGATTTTTGGGGAAAAGAAATGCGCCGTATATGTTGTCAGGAGCTTCGGAACTAGTAGAGCAGGGGCTCGGAAAGCAGAGTAAAATTTGTGAATTGATTTTTGAGGAAAAGAAATGCGCCGTATCTGTTGTCATGAGCTTCGGAACTAGTAGAGCGGGGGCTCGGAAAGCAGAGGGTAAAATTTGTGAATTCGTTTTTGAGGAAAAGAAATGCGCCGTATCTGTTGCCCGCAGCTTCGGAACTAGTAGAGCGGGGGTTCGGAAAGCAGAGGGTCAAATTTCTGAATTGGTTTTTGGGGAAAAGAAATGCGCCGTATCTGTTGTCATGAGCTTCGGAACTAGTAGGGCAGGGGATCGGAAAGCAGAGTAAAATTTGTCAATTGGTTTTTGGGGAAAAGAAATGCGCCGTATCTGTTGTCATGAGCTCCGGAACTAGTAGAGCAGGGGCTCGGAAAGCAGAGTAAAATTTGTGAATTGGATTTTGGGGAAAAGAAATGCGCCGTATCTGTTGTCATGAGCTTCGAAACTAGTAGAGCAGGGGCTCGGAAAGCAGAGTAAAATTTGTGAATTGGTTTTTGGGGAAAAGAAATGCGCCGTATCTGTTGTCAGGAGCTTCGGGACTAGTAGAGCAGGGGCTCGGATAGCAGAGTAAAATTTGTGAATTGGTTTTGGGGGAAACGAAATGCGCCGTATCTGTTGTCATGAGCTTCGGAACTAGTAGAGCGGGGGTTCGGAAAGCAGAGGGTAAGATTTGTTATTTGGTTTTCAAGCAAAAAAATGCGCCGTATCTGTTGTCCGCAGCTTCGGAACCAGTAGAGCACGGGCTCGGAAAGCAGAGGGTCAAATTTGTGAATTGGTTTTTGAGGAAAAGAAATGCGCCGTATCTGGTGTCAGGACCTTCGGAACCAGTAGAGCACGGGCTCGGAAAGCAGAGGGTAAACTTTGTGAATTGGTTTTTGAGGAAAAGAAATGCGCCGTATCTGTTGTCCGCAGCTTCGGAACTAGTAGAGCGGGGGCTCGGAAAGCAGAGGGTAAAATTTGTGAATTGGTTTTTGGGGAAAAGAAATGCGCCGTATCTGTTGTCCGCAGCTTCGGAACTAGTAGAGTGGTGGCTCGGAAAGCAGAGGGTCAAATTTCTGAATTGGTTTTTCAGGAAAAGAAATGCCCCGTATCTGTTGTCCGCAACTTCGGAACTAGTAGAGCGGGGGCTCGGAAAGCAGAGGGTAAAATTTGTGAATTGGATTTTGAGGAAAAGAAATGCGCCGTATCTGTTGCCCGCAGCTTCGGAACTAGTAGAGCGGGGGTTCGGAAAGCAGAGGTTCAAATTTCTGAATTGGTTTTTGGAGAAAAGAAATGCGCCGCATCTGTTCTCAGGAGCTTCAGAACTAGTAGAGCGGGAGCTCGGACAGCAGAGTCTAAAATTTGTGAATTGGTTTTTGAGCCGTGTCTGTTGTCCGCAGCTTCGGAACTAGTAGAGCGGGGGCTCGGAAAGAAGAGGGTAAAATTTGTGAATGTTTTTTTAAGGAATAGAAATGCGCCGTATCTGTTGTCCGCAGCTTCGGAACTAGTAGAGCCGGGGCTCGGAAAGCAGAGGGTAAAATTTGTGAATTGGTTTTGGGGGAAAAGAAATGCGCCGTATCTGTTGTCCGCAGCTTCGGAACTAGTAGAGCGGGGGTTCGGAAAGCAGAGGGTCAAATTTGTGAATTGGTTCTTGAGGAAATGAAATTCGCCGCATCTGTTGTCCGCAGCTTCGGAAGTAGTAGAGCGGGGACTCGGAAAGCAGAGGGTAAAATTTTTGAATTGGTTTTTGAGGAAAAGAAATGTGCCGTATCTGTTGCCCGCAGGGTCGGAACTAGTAGAGCGGGGGCTCGGAAAGCAGAGGGTAAAATTTGTGAATTGATTTTTGAGGAAATGAAATGCGCCGCATCTGTTGTCCGCAGCTTCGGAAGTAGTAGAGCAGGGGCTCGGAAAGCAGAGTAAAATTTGGGAATTGATTTATGGGGAAAATAAATGCGCCGTATATGTTGTCAGGAGCTTCGGAACTAGTAGAGCAGGGGCTCGGAAAGCAGAGTAACATTTGTGAATTGATTTTTGAGGAAAATAAATGCGCCATATCTGTTGTCATGAGCTTCGGAACTAGTAGAGCGGGGGCTCGGAAAGCAGAGGGTAAAATTTGTGAATTGGTTTTTGAGGAAAAGAAATGCGCCGTATCTGTTGCCCGCAGCTTCGGAACTAGTAGAGCGGGGGTTCGGAAAGCAGAGGGTCAAATTTCTGAATTGGTTTTTGGGGAAAAGAAATGCGCCGTATCTGTTGTCATGAGCTTCGGAACTAGTAGAGCAGGGGCTCGGAAAGCAGAGTAAAATTTGTCAATTGGTTTTTGGGGAAAAGAAATGCGCCGTATCTGTTGTCATGAGCTCCGGAACTAGTAGAGCAGGGGCTCGGAAAGCAGAGTAAAATTTGTGAATTGGTTTTTGGGGAAAAGAAATGCGCCGTATCTGTTGTCATGAGCTTCGAAACTAGTAGAGCAGGGGCTCGGAAAACAGAGTAAAATTTGTGAATTGGTTTTTGGGGAAAAGAAATGCGCCGTATCTGTTGTCAGGAGCTTCGGGACTAGTAGAGCAGGGGCTCGGATAGCAGAGTAAAATTTGTGAATTGGTTTTGGGGGAAACGAAATGCGCCGTATCTGTTGTCAGGAGCTTCGGGACTAGTAGAGCAGGGGCTCGGATAGCAGAGTATAATTTGTGAATTGGTTTTGGGGGAAACGAAATGCGCCGTATCTGTTGTCATGAGCTTCGGAACTAGTAGAGCGGGGGTTCGGAAAGCAGAGGGTCAAATTTGTGAATTTGTTTTTGGGGAAAAGAAATGCGCCGTATCTGTTGTCAGGAGCTTCGGAACTAGTAGAGCGGGGGTTCGGAAAGCAGAGGGTCAAATTTGTGAATTGGTTTCTGGGGAAAAGAAATGCGCCGTATCTGTTGTCATGAGCTTAGGAACTAGTAGAGCGGGGGTTCGGAAAGCAGAGGCTCAAATTTGTGAATTGGTTTTTGGGGAAAAGAAATGCGCCGTATCTGTTGTCATGAGTTTCGGAACTAGTAGAGCAGGGGCTCGGAAAGCAGAGGGTCAAATTTGTGAATTGGTTTTTGGGGAAAAGAAATGCGCCGTATCTGTTGTCATGAGCTTCGGAACTAGTAGAGCGGGGGTTCGGAAAGCAGAGGGTCAAATTTGTGAATTGGTTTTTGGGGAAACAAATGCGCCGTATCTGTTGTCATGAGCTTCGGAACTAGTAGAGCAGGGGTTCGGAAAGCAGAGGGTCAAATTTGTGAATTGGTTTTTCGGGAAAAGAAATGCGTCGTATCTGTTGTCATGAGCTTCGGAACTAGTAGAGCGGGGTTCGGAAAGCAGAGGGTCAAATTTGTGAATTGGTTTTTGGGGAAAAGAAATGTGCCGTATCTGTTGTCAGGAGCTTCGGAACTAGTAGAGCAGGGGCTCGGAAAGCAGAGTAAAATTTGTGAATTGGTTTTTGGGGAAAAGAATTGCGCCGTATCTGTTGTCATGAGCTTCGGAACTAGTAGAGCGGGGGTTCGGAAAGCAGAGGGTCAAATTTGTGAATTGGTTTTTGAGGAAATGAAATGCACCGCATCTGTTGTCCGCAGCTTCGTAAGTAGTAGAGCAGGGGCTCGGAAAGCAGAGTAAAATTTGTGAATTGATTTTTGGGGAAAAGAAATGCGCCGTATCTGTTGTCAGGAGCTTCGGAAGTGGTAGAACAGGGGCTCGGAAAGCAGAGTAAAATTTGTGAATTGATTTTTGAGGAAATGAAATGCGCCGTATCTGTTGTCCTCAGCTTCGGAAGTAGTAGAGCGGGGGCTCGGAAAGCAGAGTAAAATTTGTGAATTGATTTTTGGGGAAAAGAAATGCGCCTTATCTGTTGTCCGCAGCTTAGGAAGTAGTAGAGCAGGGGCTCGGAAAGCAGAGTAAAATTTTTGAATTGATTTTTGGGGAAAAGAAATGCGCCGTATCTGTTGTCCACTGCTTCGGAAGTAGTAGAGCAGGCGCTCGGAAAGCAGAGTAAAATTTGTGAATTGATTTTTGGGGAAATGAAATGCGCCGTATCTGTTGTCCGCAGCTTCGGAAGTAGTAGAGCAGGGGCCCGGAAAGCAGAGTAAAATTTGTGAATTGATTTTTGGGGAAAAGAAATGCCCCGTATCTGTTGTCAGGAGCTTCGGAACTAGTAGAGCGGGGGCTCGGAAAGAGGAGGGTAAAATTTGTGAATGGGTTTTTAAGGAATAGAAATGCGCCGTATCTGTTGTCCGCAGCTTCGGAACTAGTAGAGCGGGGGCTCGGAAAGCAGAGGGTAAAATTTGTGAATTCGTTTTTGGGGAAAAGAAATGCGCCGTATCTGTTGTCCGCAGCTTCGGAACTAGTAGAGCGGGGGCTCGGACAGCAGAGGGTAAAATTTGTGAATTGGTTTTTGAGGAAAAGAAATGCGCCGTATCTGTTGTCAGGAGCTTCGGAACTAGTAGAGCGGGGGCTCGGAAAGAAGAGGGTAAAATTTGTGAATGGGTTTTTAAGGAATAGAAATGCGCCGTATCTGTTGTCCGCAGCTTCGGAACTAGTAGAGCGGGAACTCGGAAAGCAGAGGGTAAAATTTGTGAATTGGTTTTTGGGGAAAAGAAATGCGCCGTATTTGTTGTCATGAGCTTCGGAACTAGTAGAGCGGGGGCTCGGAAAGAAGAGGGTAAAATTTGTGAATGGGTTTTTAAGGAATAGAAATGCGCCGTATCTGGTGTCTGCAGCTTCGGAACGACTGGAGTGGGGCTCGGAAAGCACAGGGGAAAATTTGTGAATGGGTTTTCGGGGAAAAGAAATGCGCCGTATCTGTTGTCGGCAGCTTCGGAACTAGTAGAACTGGGGCTCGGAAAGCAGAAGGTAAGATTTGTTATTTGGTTTTCAAGCAAAAAAATGCGCCGTATCTGTTGTCGGCAGCTTCGGAACCAGTATAGCGGGGGCTCGGAAAGCAGAGGGTCAAATTTGGGAATTGGTTTTTGAGGAAAAGAAATGCGCCATATCTGTTGTCCGCAGCTTCGGAGCTTATAGAGCGGGGGCTCGGAAAGCAAAGGGTAAATTTGTGAATTGGTTTTTGAGGGAAAAAAATGCGCCGTATCTGTTGTCCGCAGCTTCGGAGCTTATAGAGCGGGGGCTCGGAAAGCAGAGGGTAAAATTTTGGAATTGGTTTTCTAGGAAAAGAAATGCGCCGTATCTGTTCTAGTAGAGTGGGGGCTCGGAAAGCAGAGGGTCAAATTTGTGAATTGGTTTTTGAGGAAAAGAAATGCGCCGTATCTGTTGTCGGCAGCTTCGGAACTAGTAGAGCTGGGGCTCGGAAAGCAGAGGGTAAAATTGGTGAATTGATTTTTGAGGAAATCAAATGCGCCGTATCTGTTGTCCGCAGCTTCAGACCTAGTAGAGCAGGGGCTCGGAAAGCAGAAGGTAAAATTTGTGAATTGGTTTTTGGGGAAAAGAAATGCGCCGTATCTGTTGTCCGCAGTTTTCTGCATTGGTTTTTGAGAAAAAGAATTGCCCCGTATCTGTTGTACGCAACTTCGGAACTAGTAGAGCGGGGGCTCGGAAAGCAGAGGGTAAAATTCGTGAATTGGTATTTGAGGAAACGAAATGCGCCGTATCTGTTGTCCGCAGCTTCGGAGCAAGTAGAGCATGGGCTCGGAAACAAGAGGGTAAAATTTGTGAATGGGTTTTTAAGGAATAGAATGCCCCGTATCGGTTGTCCCCAGCTTCGGAACTAGTAGAGCGGGGGCTCGAAAAGCAGAGGGTAAAATTTGTGAATTGATTTTTGAGGAAACGAAATGCGCCGTATCTGTTGTCCGCAGCTTCGGAACTAGTAGAGCGGGGACTCGGAAAGCAGAGGGTAAAATTTTTGAATTGTTTTTTGAGGAAAAGATATGTGCCGTATCTGTTGCCCGCAGGGTCGGAACTAGTAGAGCAGGGGCTCGGAAAGCAAAGGGTAAAATTTGTGAATGGTTTGTTAAGGAATAGAAATGTGCCGTATCTGGTGTCTGCAGCTTCGGAACGAGTAGAGCGGGGGCTCGGAAAGCATAGGGTAAAATTTTTGAATTGTTTTTTGAGGAAAAGAAATGTGCCGTATCTGTTGCCCGCAGGGTCGGAACTAGTAGAGCACGGGCTCGGAAAGCAGAGGGTAAAATTTGTGAATGGGTTGTTAAGGAATAGAAATGTGCCGTATCTGGTGTCTGCAGCTTCGGAACGAGTAGAGCGGGGGCTCGGAAAGCAGAGGGTAAAATATTTGAATTGTTTTTTGAGGAAAAGAAATGTGCCGTATCTGTTGCCCGCAGCGTCGGAACAAGTGGAGCGTGGGTTCGGAAAGCAGAGGGTAAAGTTTGTGAATTGATTTTTGAGGAAATGATATGCGCCGCATCTGTTGTCCGCACCTTCGGAACTAGTTGAGCGGGGATCGGAAAGCAGAGGGTAAAATTTTTGAATTGGTTTTTGAGGAAAAGAAATGTGCCTTATCTGTTGCCCGCAGCGTCGGAACTAGTGGACCGGGGGTTCGGAAAGCAGAGGGTAAAATTTGTGAATTGATTTTTGGGGAAAAGAAATGCGCCGTATCTGTTGTCAGGAGCTTCGGAACTAGTAGAGCGGGGGCTCGGACAGCAGAGGGTAAAATTTGTGAATTGGTTTTTGAGGAAACGGAATGCGCCGTATCTGTTGTCAGGAGGTTCGGAACTAGTAGAGCGGGGGCTCGGAAAGAAGAGGGTAAAATTTGTGAAGGGGTTTTTAAGGAATAGAAATGCGCCGTATCTGTTGTCCGCAGCTTCAGAACTAGTAGAGCGGGGGCTCGGAAAGCAGAGGGTAAGATTTGTTATTTGGTTTTCAAGCAAAAAAATGCGCCGTATCTGTTGTTCGCATCTTCGGAACCAGTAGAGCGCGGGCTCGGAAAGCAGAGGGTCAAATTTGTGAATTGGTTTTTGAGGAAAAGAAATGCGCCGTATCTGGTGTCAGGAGCTTCCGAACTAGTAGAGCGGGGGTTCGGAAAGCAGAGGGTCAAATTTGTGAATTGGTTTTTGAGGAAATGAAATGCACCGCATCTGTTGTCCGCAGCTTCGGAAGTAGTAGAGCAGGGACTCAGAAAGCAGAGGGTAAAATTTTTTAATTGGTTTTTGAGGAAAAGAAATGTGCCGTATCTGTTGTCCGCAGCTTCGGAAGTAGTTGAGCGGGGGCTCCGAAAGCAGAGTAAAATTTGTGAATTAATTTTTGGGGAAAAGAAATGCGCCGTATCTGTTGTCCGCAGCTTCGGAAGTAGTAGAGCAGGGGCTCGGAAAGCAGAGTAAAATTTTTGAATTGATTTTGGGGAAAAGAAATGCGCCGTATCTGTTGTCCGCAGCTTCGGAAGTAGTAGAGCAGGGGCTCGGAAAGCAGAGTAAAATTTGTGAATTGATTTTTGGGGAAAAGAAATGCGCCGTATCTGTTGTCCGCAGCTTCGGAGCTTATAGAGCGGGGGCACGGAAAGCAGAGGGTAAAATTTTGGAATTGGTTTTTGAGGAAAAGAAATGCGCCGTATCTGTTCTAGTAGAGTGGGGGCTCGGAAAGCAGAGGGTCAAATTTGTGAATTGGTTTTTGAGGAAAATAAAGGCTCCGTATCTGTTGTCCGCAGCTTCGGAACTAGTAGAGTGGTGGCTCGGAAAGCAGAGGGTAAAATTGGTGAATTGGTTTTTGAGGAAACGAAATGCGCCGTATCTGTTGTCAAGAGCTTCGGAAGTAGTAGAACAGGGGCTCGGAAAGCAGAGTAAAATTTGTGAATTCATTTTTGGGGAAAAGAAATGCGCCGTATCTGTTGTCCGCAGCTTCGGAAGTAGTAGAGCGGGGGCTCGGAAAGCAGAGTAAAATTTTTGAATTGATTTTTGAGGAAACGAAATGCGCCGTATCTGTTGTCCGCAGCTTCGGAACTAGTAGAGCGGGGACTCGGAAAGCAGAGGGTAAAATTTTTGAATTGTTTTTTGAGGGAAAGAAATGTGCCGTATCTGTTGCCCGCAGGGTCGGAACTAGTAGAGCAGGGGCTCGGAAAGCAGAGGGTCAAATTTCTGAATTGGTTTTTGAGGAAAAGAAATGCCCCGTATCAGTTGTCCGACACTTCGGAACTAGTAGAGCGGGGGCTCTGAAAGCAGAGGTTAAAATTGATGAATTGGTATTTGAGGAAAAGAAATGCGCCGTATCTGTTGTCCGCAGCTTCGGAACTAGTAGAGCATGGCCTCGGAAAGAAGAGGGTAAAATTTGTGAATGGGTTTTTAAGGAATATAATGCGCCGTATGTGTTGTCCCCAGCTTCGGAACTAGTAGAGCGGGGGCTCGAAAAGCAGAGGGTAAAATTTGTGAATTGATTTTTCAGGAAAAGAAATGCGCCGTATCTGTTGTCCGCAGCTTCGGAACTAGTAGAGCGGGGACTCGGAAAGCAAAGGGTAAACTTTTTGAATTGTTTTTTGAGGAAAAGAAATATGCCGTATCTGTTGCCCGCAGGGTCGGAACTAGTAGAGCAGGGGCTCGGAAAGCAGAGGGTAAAATTTGTGAATGGGTTGTTAAGGAATAGAAATGTGCCATATCTGGTGTCTGCAGCTTCGGAACGAGTAGAGCGGGGGCTCGGAAAGCAGAGGGTAAAATTTTTGAATTGTTTTTTGAGGAAAAGAAATGTGCCGTATCTGTTGCCCGCAGGGTCGGAACTAGTAGAGAAGGGGCTCGGAAAGCAGAGGGTAAAATTTGTGAATGGGTTGTTAAGGAATAGAAGTGTGCCGTATCTGGTGTCAGGAGCTTCGGAACTAGTAGAGGGGGGCGCGGACAGCAGAGGGTAAAATTTCTGAATTGGTTTTGAGGAATAGAATTCCGCCGTATCTGTTGTCCGCAGCTTCGGAGCTAGTAGAGCATGGGCTCGGAAAGAAGAGGGTAAAATTTGTGAATGGGTTTTTAAGGAATAGAATGCGCCGTATCTGTTGTTCCCAGCTTCGGAACTAGTAGAGCGGGGGCTCGAAAAGCAGAGGGTAAAATTTGTGAATTGATTTTTGAGGAAAAGAAATGCGCCGTATCTGTTGTCCGCAGCTTCGGAACTAGTAGAGCGGGGACTCGGAAAGCAGAGGGTATAAATTTTTGAATTGTTTTTTGAGGAAAAGAAATGTGCCGTATCCGTTGCCCGCAGGGTCGGAACTAGTAGAGCAGGGGCTCGGAAAGCAGAGGTTCAAATTTCTGAATTGGTTTTTGAGGAAAAAAAATGCCCCGTATCAGTTGTCCGCAACTTCGGAACTAGTAGAGCGGGGGCTCTGAAAGCAGAGGTTAAAATTGGTGAATTGGTATTTGAGGAAAAGAAATGCGCCGTATCTGTTGTCCGCAGCTTCGGAACTAGTAGAGCATGGGCTCGGAAAGAAGAGGGTAAAATTTGTGAATGGGTTTTTAAGGAATAGAATGCGCCGTATGTGTTGTCCCCAGCTTCGGAACTAGTAGAGCGGGGGCTCGGAAAGCAGAGGGTAAAATTTGTGAATTGATTTTTGAGGAAAAGAAATGCGCCGTATCTGTTGTCCGCAGCTTCGGAACTAGTAGAGCGGGGACTCGGAAAGCAGAGGGTAAACTTTTTGAATTGTTTTTTGAGGAAAAGAAATGTGCCGTAGCTGTTGCCCGCAGGGTCGGAACTAGTAAAGCAGGGGCTCGGAAAGCAGAGTAAATTTTGTGAATTGATTTTTGGGGAAAATAAATGCGCCGTATCTGCTGTCAGGAGCTTCGGAACTAGTAGAGGGGGGCGCGGACAGCAGAGGGTAAAATTTGTGAATTGGTTTTTGAGGAATAGAATTCCGCCGTATCTGTTGTCCGCAGCTTCGGAGCTAGTAGAGCATGGGCTCGGAAAGAAGAGGGTAAAATTTGTGAATGGGTTTTTAAGGAATAGAATGCGCCGTATCTGTTGTTCCCAGCTTCGGAACTAGTAGAGCGGGGGCTCGAAAAGCAGAGGGTAAAATTTGTGAATTGATTTTTGAGGAAAAGAAATGCGCCGTATCTGTTGTCCGCAGCTTCGGAACTAGTAGAGCGGGGACTCGGAAAGCAGAGGGTATAAATTTTTGAATTGTTTTTTGAGGAAAAGAAATGTGCCGTATCCGTTGCCCGCAGGGTCGGAACTAGTAGAGCAGGGGCTCGGAAAGCAGAGGTTCAAATTTCTGAATTGGTTTTTGAGGAAAAAAAATGCCCCGTATCAGTTGTCCGCAACTTCGGAACTAGTAGAGCGGGGGCTCTGAAAGCAGAGGTTAAAATTGGTGAATTGGTATTTGAGGAAAAGAAATGCGCCGTATCTGTTGTCCGCAGCTTCGGAACTAGTAGAGCATGGGCTCGGAAAGAAGAGGGTAAAATTTGTGAATGGGTTTTTAAGGAATAGAATGCGCCGTATGTGTTGTCCCCAGCTTCGGAACTAGTAGAGCGGGGGCTCGGAAAGCAGAGGGTAAAATTTGTGAATTGATTTTTGAGGAAAAGAAATGCGCCGTATCTGTTGTCCGCAGCTTCGGAACTAGTAGAGCGGGGACTCGGAAAGCAGAGGGTAAACTTTTTGAATTGTTTTTTGAGGAAAAGAAATGTGCCGTAGCTGTTGCCCGCAGGGTCGGAACTAGTAGAGCAGGGGCTCGGAAAGCAGAGGGTAAAATTTGTGAATGGGTTGTTAAGGAATAGAAATGTGCCACATCTGGTGTCTGCAGCTTCGGAACGAGTAGAGCGGGGGCTCGGAAAGCAGAGGGTAAAATTTGTGAATTGGTTTTTGAGGAAATGAAATGCGCCGCATCTGTTGTCCGCAGCTTCGGAACTAGTTGAGCGGGGACTCGGAAAGCAGAGGGTAAAATTTTTGAATTGGTTTTTGAGGAAAAGAAATGTGCCGTATCTGTTGCCCGCAGCGTCGGAACTAGTGGAGCGGGGGTTCGGAAAGCAGAGGGTAAAATTTGTGAATTGATTTTTGGGGAAAAGAAATGCGCCGTATCAGTTGTCAGGAGCTTCGGAACTAGTAGAGCGGGGGCTCGGACAGCAGAGGGTAAGATTTGTGAATTGGTTTTTGAGGAAAAGAAATGCGCCGTATCTGGTGTCAGGAGCTTCCGAACTAGTAGAGCGGGGGCTCGGAAAGAAGAGGGTAAAATTTGTGAACGGGTTTTTAAGGAATAGAAATGCGCCGTATCAGTTGTCCGCAGTTTCGGAACTAGTAGAGCGGGGGCTCGGAAAGCAGAGGGTAAACTTTGTGAATTGGTTTTTGAGGAAAAGAAATGCGCCGTATCTGTTGTCAAGAGCTTCGGAAGTAGTAGAACAGGGGCTCGGAAAGCAGAGTAAAATTTGTGAATTCATTTTTGAGGAAAAGAAATGCGCCGTATCTGTTGTGAGGAGCTTCGGACTAGTAGAGCGGGGGCTCGGAAAGAGGAGGGTAAAATTTGTGAATGGGTTTTTA
Source organism: Amblyomma mixtum (assembly GCF_055824585.1). Lineage (NCBI taxonomy): Eukaryota > Metazoa > Arthropoda > Arachnida > Ixodida > Ixodidae > Amblyomma > Amblyomma mixtum. The sequence goes on from NW_028317706.1 coordinate 819,585, forward strand.
AGGAATAGAAATGCGCCGTATCTGTTGTCCGCAGCTTCGGAACTAGTAGAGCGGGGGCTCGGAAAGCAGAGGGTAAAATTTGTGAATTGGTTTTTGGGGAAAAGAAATGCGCCGTATTTGTTGTCATGAGCTTCGGAACTAGTAGAGCGGGGGCTCGGACAGCAGAGGGTAAAATTTGTGAATTGGTTTTTGAGGAAAAGAAATGCGCCGTATCTGTTGTCCGCAGCTTCGGAAGTAGTAGAGCAGGGGCTCGGAAAGCAGAGTAAAATTTGTGAATTGATTTTTGGGGAAAAGAAATGCGCCGTATCTGTTGTCCGCAGCTTCGGAAGTAGTAGAGCAGGGGCTCGGAAAGCAGAGTAAAATTTGTGAATTGATTTTTGGGGAAAAGAAATGCGCCGTATCTGTTGTGAGGAGCTTCGGACTAGTAGAGCGGGGGCTCGGAAAGAGGAGGGTAAAATTTGTGAATGGGTTTTTAAGGAATAGAAATGCGCCGTATCTGTTGTCCGCAGCTTCTGAACTAGTAGAGCGGGGGCTCGGAAAGCAGAGGGTAAAATTTGTGAATTGGTTTTTGGGGAAAAGAAATGCGCCGTATTTGTTGTCATGAGCTTCGGAACTAGTAGAGCGGGGGCTCGGACAGCAGAGGGTAAAATTTGTGAATTGGTTTTTGAGGAAAAGAAATGCGCCGTATCTGTTGTCAGGAGCTTCGGAACTAGTAGAGCGGGGGCTCGGAAAGAAGAGGGTAAAATTTGTGAATGGGTTTTTAAGGAACAGAAATGCGCCGTATCTGTTGTCCGCAGCTTCGGAACTAGTAGAGCGGGGGCTCGGAAAGCAGAGGGTAAAATTTGTGAATTGGTTTTCGGGGAAAAGAAATGCGCCGTATTTGTTGTCATGAGCTTCGGAACTAGTAGAGCGGGGGCTCGGAAAGAAGAGGGTAAAATTTGTGAATGGGATTTTAAGGAATAGAAATGCGCCGTATCTGTTGTCAGGAGCTTCGGAAGTAGTAGAACAGGGGCTCGGAAAGCAGAGTAAAATTTGTGAATTGATTTTTGAGGAAATGAAATGCGCCGTATCTGTTGTCCGCAGCTTCGGAAGTAGTAGAGCGGGGGCTCGGAAAGCAGAGTAAAATTTGTGAATTGATTTTTGGGGAAAAGAAATGCGCCGTATCTGTTGTCCGCAGCTTCGGAAGTAGTAGAGCAGGGGCTCGGAAAGCGGAGTAAAATTTGTGAATTGATTTTTGGGGAAAGAAATGCGCCGTATCTGTTGTCCGCAGCTTCGGAAGTAGTAGAGCAGGGGCTCGGAAAGCAGAGTAAAATTTGTGAATTGATTTTTGGGGAAAAGAAATGCGCCGTATCTGTTGTCAGGAGCTTCGGAACTAGTAGAGCGGGGGCTCGGAAAGAGGAGGGTAAAATTTGTGAATGGGTTTTTAAGGAATAGAAATGCGCCGTATCTGTTGTCCGCAGCTTCAGAACTAGTAGAGTGGTGGCTCGGAAAGGAGAGGGTCAAATTTCTGAATTCGTTTTTGAGGAAAAGAAATGCCCCGTATCTGTTGCCCGCAACTTCGGAACTAGTAGAGCGGGGGCTCGAAAAGCAGAGGGTAAAATTTGTGAATTGATTTTTGAGGAAAAGAAATGCGCCGTATCTGTTGTCCGCAGCTTCGGAACTAGTAGAGCGGGGACTCGGAAAGCAAAGGGTAAACTTTTTGAATTGTTTTTTGAGGAAAAGAAATGTGCCGTAGCTGTTGCCCGCAGGGTCGGAACTAGTAGAGCAGGGGCTCGGAAAGCAGAGGGTAAAATTTGTGAATGGGTTGTTAAGGAATAGAAATCTCCCGTATCTGGTGTCTGCAGCTTCGGAACGAGTAGAGCGGGGGCTCGGAAAGCAGAGGGTAAAATTTTTGAATTGTTTTTTGAGGAAAAGAAATGTGCCGTATCTGTTGCCCGCAGGGTCGGAACTAGTAGAGCAGGGGCTCGGAAAGCAGAGGTTAAAATTTGTGAATGGGTTGTTAAGGAATAGAAATGTGCCATATCTGGTGTCTGCAGCTTCGGAACGAGTAGAGCGGGGGCTCGGAAAGCAGAGGGTAAAATTTTTGAATTGTTTTTTGAGGAAAAGAAATGTGCCGTATCTGTTGCCCGCAGGGTCGGAACTAGTAGAGAAGGGGCTCGGAAAGCAGAGGGTAAAATTTGTGAATGGGTTGTTAAGGAATAGAAGTGTGCCGTATCTGGTGTCTGCAGCTTCGGAACGAGTAGAGCGGGGGCTCGGAAAGCAGAGGGTAAAATTTCTGAATTGTTTTTTGAGGAAAAGAAATGTGCCGTATCTGTTGCCCGCAGAGTCGGAACTAGTAAAGCAGGGGCTCGGAAAGCAGAGTAAAATTTGTGAATTGATTTTTGGGGAAAAGAAATGCGCCGTATCTGCTGTCAGGAGCTTCGCAACTAGTAGAGGGGGGCGCGGACAGCAGAGGGTAAAATTTGTGAATTGGTTTTTGAGGAATAGAATTGCGCCGTATCTGTTGTCCGCAGCTTCGGAGCTAGTAGAGCATGGGCTCGGAAAGAAGAGGGTAAAATTTGTGAATGGGTTTTTAAGGAATAGAATGCGCCGTATCTGTTGTTCCCAGCTTCGGAACTAGTAGAGCGGGGGCTCGAAAAGCAGAGGGTAAAATTTGTGAATTGATTTTTGAGGAAAAGAAATGCGCCGTATCTGTTGTCCGCAGCTTCGGAACTAGTAGAGCGGGGACTCGGAAAGCAGAGGGTATAAATTTTTGAATTGTTTTTTGAGGAAAAGAAATGTGCCGTATCCGTTGCCCGCAGGGTCGGAACTAGTATAGCAGGGGCTCGGAAAGCAGAGGGTCAAATTTCTGAATTGGTTTTTGAGGAAAAAAAATGCCCCGTATCAGTTGTCCGCAACTTCGGAACTAGTAGAGCGGGGGCTCTGAGAGCAGAGGTTAAAATTGGTGAATTGGTATTTGAGGAAAAGAAATGCGCCGTATCTGTTGTCCGCAGCTTCGGAACTAGTAGAGCATGGGCTCGGAAAGAAGAGGGTAAAATTTGTGAATGGGTTTTTAAGGAATAGAATGCGCCGTATGTGTTGTCCCCAGCTTCGGAACTAGTAGAGCGGGGGCTCGAAAAGCAGAGGGTAAAATTTGTGAATTGATTTTTGAGGAAAAGAAATGCGCCGTATTTGTTGTCCGCAGCTTCGGAACTAGTAGATCAGGGACTCGGAAAGCAGAGGGTAAACTTTTTGAATTGTTTTTTGAGGAAAAGAAATGTGCCGTAGCTGTTGCCCGCAGGGTCGGAACTAGTAAAGCAGGGGCTCGGAAAGCAGAGTAAAATTTGTGAATTGATTTTTGGGGAAAAGAAATGCGCCGTATCTGCTGTCATGAGCTTCGGAACTAGTAGAGCGGGGGCGCGCACAGCAGAGGGTAAAATTTGTGAATTGGTTTTTGAGGAATAGAATTGCGCCGTATCTGTTGTCCGCAGCTTCGGAGCTAGTAGAGCATGGGCTCGGAAAAAAGAGGGTAAAATTTGTGAATGGGTTTTTAAGGAATAGAATGCGCCGTATCTGTTGTCCCCAGCTTCGGAACTAGTAGAGCGGGGGCTCGAAAAGCAGAGGGTAAAATTTGTGAATTGATTTTTGAGGAAAAGAAATGCGCCGTATCTGTTGTCCGCAGCTTCGGAACTAGTAGAGCGGGGACTCGGAAAGCAGAGGGTATAAATTTTTGAATTGTTTTTTGAGGAAAAGAAATGTGCCGTATCTGTTGCCCGCAGGGTCGGAACTAGTAGAGCAGGGGCTCGGAAAGCAGAGGGTCAAATTTCTGAATTGGTTTTTGAGGAAAAAAAATGCCCCGTATCAGTTATCCGCAACTTCGGAACTAGTAGAGCGGGGGCTCTGAAAGCAGAGGTTAAAATTGGTGAATTTGTATTTGAGGAAAAGAAATGCGCCGTATCTGTTGTCCGCAGCTTCGGAACTAGTAGAGCATGGGCTCGGAAAGAAGAGGGTAAAATTTGTGAATGGGTTTTTAAGGAATAGAATGCGCCGTATGTGTTGTCCCCAGCTTCGGAACTAGTAGAGCGGGGGCTCGAAAAGCAGAGGGTAAAATTTGTGAATTGATTTTTTAGGAAAAGAAATGCGCCGTATCTGTTGTCCGCAGCTTCGGAACTAGTAGAGTGGGGACTCGGAAAGCAGAGGGTAAACTTTTTGAATTGTTTTTTGAGGAAAAGAAATGTGCCGTAGCTGTTGCCCGCAGGGTCGGAACTAGTAGAGCAGGGGCTCGGAAAGCAGAGGGTAAAATTTGTGAATGGGTTGTTAAGGAATAGAAATCTCCCGTATCTGGTGTCTGCAGCTTCGGAACGAGTAGAGCGGGGGCTGGGAAAGCAGAGGGTAAAATTTTTGAATTGTTTTTTGAGGAAAAGAAATGTGCCGTATCTGTGGCCCGCAAGGTCGGAACTAGTACAGCAGGGGCTCGGAAAGCAGAGGGTAAAATTTGTGAATGGGTTGTTAAGGAATAGAAATCTCCCGTATCTGGTGTCTGCAGCTTCGGAACGAGTAGAGCGGGGGCTGGGAAAGCAGAGGGTAAAATTTTTGAATTGTTTTTTGAGGAAAAGAAATGTGCCGTATCTGTTGCCCGCAGGGTCGGAACTAGTACAGCAGGGGCTCGGAAAGTAGAGGGTAAAATTTGTGAATGGGTTGTTAAGGAATAGAAATCTCCCGTATCTGGTGTCTGCAGCTTCGGAACGAGTAGAGCGGGGGCTGGGAAAGCAGAGGGTAAAATTTTTGAATTGTTTTTTGAGGAAAAGAAATGTGCCGTATCTGTTGCCCGCAGGGTCGGAACTAGTACAGCAGGGGCTCGGAAAGTAGAGGGTAAAATTTGTGAATGGGTTGTTAAGGAATAGAAATCTCCCGTATCTGGTGTCTGCAGCTTCGGAACGAGTAGAGCGGGGGCTCGGAAAGCAGAGGGTAAAATTTTTGAATTGTTTTTTGAGGAAAAGAAATGTGCCGTATCTGTTGCCCGCAGGGTCGGAACTAGTACAGCAAGGGCTCGGAAAGCAGAGGGTAAAATTTGTGAATGGGTTGTTAAGGAATAGAAATGTGCCATATCTGGTGTCTGCAGCTTCGGAACGAGTAGAGCGGGGGCTCGGAAAGCAGAGGGTAAAATTTTTGAATTGTTTTTTGAGGAAAAGAAATGTGCCGTATCTGTTGCCCGCAGGGTCGGAACTAGTAGAGCAGGGGCTCGGAAAGCAGAGGGTAAAATTTGTGAATGGGTTGTTAAGGAATAGAAATCTCCCGTATCTGGTGTCTGCAGCTTCGGAACGAGTAGAGCGGGGGCTCGGAAAGCAGAGGGTAAAATTTTTGAATTGTTTTTGAGGAAAAGAAATGTGCCGTATCTGTTGCCCGCAGGGTCGGAACTAGTACAGCAGGGGCTCGGAAAGTAGAGGGTAAAATTTGTGAATGGGTTGTTAAGGAATAGAAATGTGCCGTATCTGGTTTCTGCAGCTTCGGAACGAGTAGAGCGGGGGCTCGGAAAGCAGGGGGTAAAATTTTTGAATTGTTTTTTGAGGAAAAGAAATGTGCCGTATCTGTTGCCCGCAGGGTCGGAACTAGTAGAGCAGGGGCTCCGAAAGCAGAGGGTAAAATTTTTGAATTGTTTTTTGAGGAAAAGAAATGTGCCGTATCTGTTGCCCGCAGGGTCGGAACTAGTAGAGCAGGGGCTCGGAAAGCAGAGGGTAAAATTTGTGAATGGGTTGTTAAGGAATAGAAATGTGCCATATCTGGTGTCTGCAGCTTCGGAACGAGTAGAGCGGGGGCTCGGAAAGCAGAGGGTAAAATTTTTGAATTGTTTTTTGAGGAAAAGAAATGTGCCGTATCTGTTGCCCGCAGGGTCGGAACTAGTAGAGCAGGGGCTCGGAAAGCAGAGGGTAAAATTTGTGAATGGGTTGTTAAGGAATAGAAGTGTGCCGTATCTGGTGTCTGCCGCTTCGGAACGAGTAGAGCGGGGGCTCGGAAAGCAGAGGGTAAAATTTCTGAATTGTTTTTTGAGGAAAAGAAATGTGCCGTATCTGTTGCCCGCAGGGTCGGAACTAGTAAAGCAGGGGCTCGGAAAGCAGAGTAAAATTTGTGAATTGATTTTTGGGGAAAAGAAATGCGCCGTATCTGCTGTCAGGAGCTTCGGAACTAGTAGAGCGGGGGCGCGGACAGCAGAGGGTAAAATTTGTGAATTGGTTTTTGAGGAATAGAATTGCGCCGTATCTGTTGTCCGCAGCTTCGGAACTAGTAGAGCGGGGGCTCGGAAAGCAGAGGGTAAAATTTGTGAATTGGTTTTTGGGAAAACGAAATGTGCCGTATCTGTTGCCCGCAGCGTCGGAACTAGTGGAGCGGGGGTTCGGAAAGCAGAGGGTAAAATTTGTGAATTGATTTTTGGGGAAAAGAAATGCGCCGTATCTGTTGTCAGGAGCTTCGGAACTAGTGGAGCGGGGGCTCGGACAGCAGAGGGTAAAATTTGTGAATTGGTTTTTGAGGAAACGAAATGCGCCGTATCTGTTGTCAGGAGGTTCGGAACTAGTAGAGCGGGGGCTCGGAAAGAAGAGGGTAAAATTTGTGAAGGGGTTTTTAAGGAATAGAAATGCGCCGTATTTGTTGTCCGCAGCTTCGGAACTAGTAGAGCGGGGGCTCGGAAAGCAGAGGGTAAGATTTGTTATTTGGTTTTCAAGCAAAAAAATGCGCCGTATCTGTTGTCCGCAGCTTCGGAACCAGTAGTGCGCGGGCTCGGAAAGCAGAGGGTCAAATTTGTGAATTGGTTTTTGAGGAAAAGAAATGCGCCGTATCTGGTGTCAGGAGCTTCCGAACTAGTAGAGCGGGGGCTCGGAAAGAAGAGGGTAAAATTTGTGAACGGGTTTTTAAGGAATAGAAATGCGCCGTATCAGTTGTCCGCAGTTTCGGAACTAGTAGAGCGGGGGCTCGGAAAGCAGAGGGTAAACTTTGTGAATTGGTTTTTGAGGAAAAGAAATGCGCCGTATCTGTTGTCAAGAGCTTCGGAAGTAGTAGAACAGGGGCTCGGAAAGCAGAGTAAAATTTGTGAATTCATTTTTGGGGAAAAGAAATGCGCCGTATCTGTTGTCCGCAGCTTCAGAACTAGTAGAGTGGTGGCTCGGAAAGCAGAGGGTCAAATTTCTGAATTGGTTTTTGAGGAAAAGAAATGCCCCGTATCTGTTGTCCGCAACTTCGGAACTAGTAGAGCGGGGGCTCGAAAAGCAGAGGGTAAAATTTGTGAATTGATTTTTGAGGAAAAGAAATGTGCCGTAGCTGTTGCCCGCAGGGTCGGAACTAGTAGAGCAGGGGCTCGGAAAGCAGAGGGTAAAATTTGTGAATGGGTTGTTAAGGAATAGAAATGTGCCATATCTGGTGTCTGCAGCTTCGGAACGAGTAGAGCGGGGGCTCGGAAAGCAGAGGGTAAAATTTTTGAATTGTTTTTTGAGGAAAAGAAATGTGCCGTATCTGTTGCCCGCAAGGTCGGAACTAGTACAGCAGGGGCTCGGAAAGCAGAGGGTAAAATGTGTGAATGGGTTGTTAAGGAATAGAAATCTCCCGTATCTGGTGTCTGCAGCTTCGGAACGATAGAGCGGGGGCTCGGAAAGCAGAGGGTAAAATTTTTGAATTGTTTTTTGAGGAAAAGAAATGTGCCGTATCTGTTGCCCGCAGGGTCGGAACTAGTAGAGCAGGGGCTCGGAAAGCAGAGGGTAAAATTTGTGAATGGGTTGTTAAGGAATAGAAATGTGCCATATCTGGTGTCTGCAGCTTCGGAACGAGTAGAGCGGGGGCTCGGAAAGCAGAGGGTAAAATTTTTGAATTGTTTTTTGAGGAAAAGAAATGTGCCGTATCTGTTGCCCGCAGGGTCGGAACTAGGAGAGAAGGGGCTCGGAAAGCAGAGGGTAAAATTTGTGAATGGGTTGTTAAGGAATAGAAGTGTGCCGTATCTGGTGTCTGCAGCTTCGGAACGAGTAGAGCGGGGGCTCGGAAAGCAGAGGGTAAAATTTCTGAATTGTTTTTTGAGGAAAAGAAATGTGCCGTATCTGTTGCCCGCAGGGTCGGAACTAGTAAAGCAGGGGCTCGGAAAGCAGAGTAAAATTTGTGAATTGATTTTTGGGGAAAAGAAATGCTCCGTATCTGCTGTCAGGAGCTTCGGAACTAGTAGAGGGGGGGCGCGGACAGCAGAGGGTAAAATTTGTGAATTGGTTTTTGAGGAATAGAATTGCGCCGTATCTGTTGTCCGCAGCTTCGGAGCTAGTAGAGCATGGGCTCGGAAAGAAGAGGGTAAAATTTGTGAATGGGTTTTTAAGGAATAGAATGCGCCGTATCTGTTGTTCCCAGCTTCGGAACTAGTAGAGCGGGGGCTCGAAAAGCAGAGGGTAAAATTTGTGAATTGATTTTTGAGGAAAAGAAATGCGCCGTATCTGTTGTCCGCAGCTTCGGAACTAGTAGAGCGGGGACTCGGAAAGCAGAGGGTATAAATTTTTGAATTGTTTTTTGAGGAAAAGAAATGTGCCGTATCTGTTGCCCGCAGGGTCGGAACTAGTAGAGCAGGGGCTCGGAAAGCAGAGGGTCAAATTTCTGAATTGGTTTTTGAGGAAAAAAAATGCCTCGTATCAGTTATCCGCAACTTCGGAACTAGTAGAGCGGGGGCTCTGAAAGCAGAGGTTAAAATTGGTGAATTTGTATTTGAGGAAAAGAAATGCGCCGTATCTGTTGTCCGCAGCTTCGGAACTAGTAGAGCATGGGCTCGGAAAGAAGAGGGTAAAATTTGTGAATGGGTTTTTAAGGAATAGAATGCGCCGTATGTGTTGTCCCCAGCTTCGGAACTAGTAGAGCGGGGGCTCGAAAAGCAGAGGGTAAAATTTGTGAATTGATTTTTGAGGAAAAGAAATGCGCCGTATCTGTTGTCCGCAGCTTCGGAACTAGTAGAGCGGGGACTCGGAAAGCAGAGGGTAAACTTTTTGAATTGTTTTTTGAGGAAAAGAAATGTGCCGTAGCTGTTGCCCGCAGGGTCGGAACTAGTAATGCAGGGGCTCGGAAAGCAGAGGGTAAAATTTGTGAATGGGTTGTTAAGGAATAGAAATGTGCCACATCTGGTGTCTGCAGCTTCGGAACGAGTAGAGCGGGGGCTCGGAAAGCAGAGGGTAAAATTTTTGAATTGTTTTTTGAGGAAAAGAAATGTGCCGTATCTGTTGCCCGCAAGGTCGGAACTAGTACAGCAGGGGCTCGGAAAGCAGAGGGTAAAATTTGTGAATGGGTTGTTAAGGAATAGAAATCTCCCGTATCTGGTGTCTGCAGCTTCGGAACGAGTAGAGCGGGGGCTCGGAAAGCAGAGGGTAAAATTTTTGAATTGTTTTTTGAGGAAAAGAAATGTGCCGTATCTGTTGCCCGCAGGGTCGGAACTAGTACAGCAGGGGCTCGGAAAGTAGAGGGTAAAATTTGTGAATGGGTTGTTAAGGAATAGAAATCTCCCGTATCTGGTGTCTGCAGCTTCGGAACGAGTAGAGCGGGGGCTCGGAAAGCAGAGGGTAAAATTTTTGAATTGTTTTTTGAGGAAAAGAAATGTGCCGTATCTGTTGCCCGCAGGGTCGGAACTAGTACAACAGGGGCTCGGAAAGCAGAGGTTAAAATTTGTGAATGGGTTGTTAAGGAATAGAAATGTGCCATATCTGGTGTCTGCAGCTTCGGAACGAGTAGAGCGGGGGCTCGGAAAGCAGAGGGTAAAATTTTTGAATTGTTTTTTGAGGAAAAGAAATGTGCCCCCTTTGTATCAGCCCCAGACAGGCTGATAAGGGACTGACAATCGACTACGAATCCGGGAGCGGCAAAGCTGCCGCTGGGTTTATTGTGAACGCTTATATAGGCCGTTCTCGGTTGACGCGCAACACGGTGCGCATCACGTGCCATATGCCGGCATGACCCAGCACGATACATCTTCCCATCTTTTTTTTTTTTGAACAGAACAGCAAAGAAAGAATAATGCGACAAGCAATGAAATATTGAAACAACAAACGCTACAGAGATAAGAGACACTAAGAGATTTGTTCAAAGTTGGAACCGTATGCTAAACGTCGTGGTTCAGCCGTAGTCCTTGACGATCGTCTAGGTGCCGGCGTAGTCGCACGAGGTGAAGACCGATGCGGAGGCTCTTCGGCATCAGCGTCTCCCACGTCACTGTCACTGTCGTCGCTGTAGCTGGAGTGCCTGAATGCCTCCGAGGTGGCCAGCAGATGCTGACGGTTACGTCGCAACGTTCTGCCCTCTTCTGTTGCAATGTTGTAGGATCTAGGTGCTACTTTTTCTATTACTTTCGCTTTTTGTGTCCAGGCCTGGCCTCTCACGCGAACAATCTGTCCTGGTTGCAGTTGGTGCAGCGGCCTGCCCGACGACTGCTGCTGGCGCTTCTTTACGGGTGGTTTGGGCTCCTGGCTGAAGTCTGGTAGTCTGGTGCGTAGGCGCCTGCCCTGCAGAAGTTCCGCCGGTGACCGACCATCCTGCAATGGGGCAGAGCGGTATGCGAGTAAACCTAACCAAAAATCTTCATGTGCGTTCCCGGTCTTTTTAAGAAGCCGCTTGATGATCTGAACACCCTTTTCCGCAAGCCCGTTGGAACGTGGAAACTCGGGGCTCGAAGTAATGTGTTTGAAATCGTACCGTCTCGCGAAGGCGGTGAATTGGTGGCTTGAAAACTGGGGGCCGTTGTCGGTGCAGACTTCCACCGGGATTCCGTATCTTGCAAAGATGGCTGCCAACTTGTCGATGACCGTAGTCGCAGACGTGTCTCCGAGTTTTTCGACCTCTGGAAAATTTGAATATGCGTCAAAAACTGCAAGATGCATGGATCCAGCATAGTAGAAGAGATCTACGCCGACTCGGTACCAGGGGTGATCCGGAGGGGGTCGTAGCATGAGAGGCTCGTTCGGCTGTTTGTATGCATAGGTTTTACAAACCGCACATTTGCGTACAACGTCTGCAATGTCGGAGTTCAAACCGGGCCAGAAGACTAAACGCCTTGCCTTCGCTTTGCTCTTATTTAGACCCAGATGGCCCTCGTGAATGCGCCTGAGCGTTTCTGGACGCATCTTCTTTGGAATAACTACTTTGCTGCCCTTCAGCAGAATTCCGTCAATCACTGAAAGCTCCGACGCAAATGGTTTGAGTGTTCCTTCGACGGCTTTGTTTGAAGACAGGTTTTCTGCTGCTGCACGCAGCTCCGGGTCGTTGTAGGTCTCCTGTGCCAAAAGCCGTTTCGTTCTTTCGCTTACCAAGGACGACAGAACAGCAACTGCGTGAACTTGAATGTCGCCGAAATCGCTAGTGTCTCCACATTCTGCCGGCGTGGCCCTTGACAGCATGTCAGCAAGTGTCAAGTCCTTTCCTGGCACGAAGTGTAGAGCATACTCGTATATCAACAGACGAAGAAAAAACCGTTGAAGCCTGGGGGGCATGCTGCCAATGTCTTTGCACGCAATGGCGATCAATGGTTTGTGGTCGGTATCTATTACGATTTTCCTGCCGTACACAAACTGGTGGAACTTGTGACAGGCGTATGCAATTCCCATGGCCTCTTTCTCGATCTGGGAATAGCGTTTTTCAACTTCGGTCATCGCTCGCGACGCGTAGGCGACAGGACGCCAGCCACTGGTGTGTCGCTGAAGCAGAGCAGCGCCTAGGCCATCTTTAGAAGCATCTGACGTTATCTTAGTTTCTTTCGCGGGGTCGAATATCGCCAGCAGCGGCGCAGTGCGCAGTGCGTCGCAGATTGTTTCCCATTCTTGTGCGTGCTTTTCTGTCCAATTAAACACGGTGTCCTTCCGTATGAGGCTTCTAAGAAGCTTCGTTTTCTCAGCTAGTGTTGGCAGATATTTGCCGAAATAGTTGATTACGCCGAGCATGCGCTGAATGGCAAGTTTATCGTTTGGCACGGGCATTTTGCTTACACCGTCTACCAATGCTGGGTTTGGACGAATTCCCGCTTGACTAAGCACATCGCCCAAGAAAGCTATTTCCTGTACTCCGAAGTTGCACTTGGCCAAGTTAAATGTTAGCCCTGCTTGTTGTGCTGCAGATAGAGCGGCTTTCAGGCGATCGTCATGCTCCTGCTTAGAAGATCCCCACACCAAAATGTCATCTATGTACACCCTTACTCCTGGTAAAGGGTCAAAAATCTCGCTAAGCGTTTTCTGGCAGACTTCGGGTGCGGATGCGATTCCAAATGGGAGTCTAAGGAAGCGGTAGCGACCAAACGGCGTGGCGAACGTGCATATCTTTGAAGTGGCCTCGTCGAGTGGAATTTGGTGGAATCCCGCGTTAGCGTCGAGGCGACTGAAAAATTTTGCGCCGGATAGCTCCGCCTCAATATCTTCGCGTTGTGGCATCTGGTAGTGCTCCCGTTTCAAACATGCGTTTACATTTCTTGGATCCATGCACACCCTGAGGCTACCATCTTTTTTCCTCACAATAACAAGAGGACTTACCCAATCAGTGGGCTCGTCCACTTTGCAGATGATGTTCGCCTTTTCCATGCGCAAGAGTTCTTTCCGCAGGGGTTCCCGTAACGCCAAGGGGACGCGACGCGCTGCTTGGATCACCGGAACTGCATCGTCACGAAGCACCATCCGATATTCTCGCTTCGCGCAACCAGTGCCTTCGAAAAGGTGGGGAAATTGCTGTACCGCTGGGGCAACCTTGTCTGCGGTCACGGAATCCACAGCACGGGACAGTAGTGTAAGGGATTCAGCCAGTCCCAGACCTAAGATGGGCTGGCCCCGTTTCACAACGAAGAAGTCTGCTAGGCACCGACGATCGTTGATCGTTACTACTTGAGTTGTCACTCCGCAGTGCATGATTGCATTCCCGCTATAGGACCGCAAGACGGAATTACTTGGCCTCAGGCGTGGCTTCGTTCGGAATCTGTTGTACACAGACAGTGGTAATAGATTGGCTTGGGAGCCAGTGTCCACTTTGAATGCAACCTGCTGTTCTCCAACTTGGGCATTAACAATCCAGTCCATTTTCTGGATTCCGCATACGGTGACGTCCAGTATTTCGAAGTCCTCATTTTCGTGTTGCACTCCGGCAACCTCATGCTTTCTGCAGCAAACCGCGAAATGATTTCTGCCTGCACAAGCGCGGCAGATTTTGCCAAAGGCGGGGCATTTCCTTGGCTCGTGTCTTTTGTTACACTTCGAGCACTGGAACGCATTTTTCAGACCTTGGCTGCGACGTGGATACCCTCTTTCGGCAGCGTCCACTTTTGCCTCGTTACTTTGCCATGCTTCGTTTTGTTTGCTCGCCAATTCTGCGGCCTTGCATATTTGTTCTGCCTTTTGGAGCGTCAAATTCTTCTCTCTCAGCATTTTTTCTCTTAGTTTACTGCTGCAGGTACCAAACACGATTTGGTCGCGAATCATTGAATCGGAAAGCAGTCCGAAGTCACAGTACCTTGCTTGCTTGCGCAGGTCTCGTATGAAGTGCTCCACTGGTTCACCTTCATCTTGCGTCCTTGTTCTGAAGACGTATCTTTCGTAGACTTCGTTTTGCTGTTCTCCGCAGTACTCGTCAAATTTTTTTACCACAGTCTTGTAGTCTTGCTTGTTTTCACCTTCGGCGAACGTAAAGTTGTTGAAGACTTCCAGTGCGTCGTCCCCGGCAGCAGTCAGGAGCCTGGCGGTTTTAGCAGCTTCGGTCAGTGGCGTTGCTGACTGTGTTGCTTGTACGTACAGTTCGAACTTTTGCTTGAAAAGCTCCCAGTTCTTCTGAGCATTTCCCGTGAGACGAAGATGCTCCGGTGGCTTCAGTAGTTCCATGCTTGCCGGGAAGAACGAAGCGTCGTAGCTGCTTCCACCATGTATCCCACTTCTGACACCATGTATCAGCCCCAGACAGGCTGATAAGGGACTGACAATCGACTACGAATCCGGGAGCGGCAAAGCTGCCGCTGGGTTTATTGTGAACGCTTATATAGGCCGTTCTCGGTTGACGCGCAACACGGTGCGCATCACGTGCCATATGCCGGCATGACCCAGCACGATACACCCTTAGCGAAAAGAGGATGTGCTAAAAATGCATTTCAAACGTATTGTATTAATTTCATATTTATTTCGCATTTTTTTGTCCCTATGCTTAAACTGCAATACGAATGCTTTCTAAGTATACTAGGAATAATATTTTAAACGTTCTTAAAAATATGTGAAAAGTACATTTTTGCCCGCTTAGCATATTTATAATGCATTAAAAATATAATAAAAATATACATTAGAAATATACTAAAGATATACATTTAATACATTAAAAATGTGTTTACTCGGGCTTAAAAAAAAAGTCTACTGGGCGGCTCCATGGAATGACACGGGTTAATTCATCAACTGGAGAACAAATCATACACGGGTATTTATCATTAATCAACAGGAGTCTGATATTATAAGGTCACGTGATTGAATGGGAACGGCAGATACCTACATACAGCATACCAAGACGACAGCGACACAGCAAACAAGAAATCCTACGACAAGCGCTATACTTGGCTTGCCGTATATATACCCAGCGAAAGCGACGCACTATTTTGCACGGTGATACCTTTTTTTGCGCAAATACTGTGGGCTTCCAAATTATCGCAGAAGTACCCTACTGGTCGCGTTCGAATCTGGGATTAATTGAGAACGGAATTGCTAGTTGAAACTTGCGTCAGGCACACGTCAGGAGTCGAACTTTCAACCAACAGATACATGGGCGTGTAAGAGAGCCGGTCTGCCCTGCCACACGGGGTCCTTTCCGCTGGCTTATTCGGACCCAGAAGTACCCAAGGCGCTTTTGCTGGTATAATGCTATCACGTTCTCACACGGAAATGTTCGAATGACATTGAGTGGAATGGCATTCGAGAATAGGAATGACATTCGGACTCGATGGACTGCCGCGGTGCTGCACGACACTTTCGAAACGCATTCGAAAGCCTCAGCTCGTTTTCAGTGTACAGCGACGACGACGACGTCGGTCACACTAGTCCGACAACGACAGTATATATCACGCTGAACAACAGCATGTAATTATAGTGAAATATCTAGTTTATTATAATATGATTCTAGAGGGACACGTTTTTCAGGCCAACGACACCGACGAATCCGGTCGGCGGACGGTCAGCCTTCTCGGCGGCTGAGCGAGAGCACGGTGATGAGGCGGCGGTGTGTGCATGCTCGCGCTTCTAAATGAGCGAAACGAACAGCTATATTTCACGTGTGCATACCTGAACACTCACCAGCGATAAGCGCTTGCCAAATCAGTTTCAATCGACGACGGCTCTGTTCCCTTCCGCGACGACTAGGCCCAGCGAGTTCGCAGGGTTGGATCTGTGATTTCGGCGGTTGTGAAGAGCATGTTACTTCCTGTAAAAGCTGTAAAAGAGAGAATGTTACTTCCTGTAAAAGCTAGGCTTCAAGTATATTATGGTTTATTTTTCTCTCAAATAAACTATTGCAATCTAGTTTGGGCTACCACAACACAAACCAACATAAACAAAATCAGTTTCCTTCAAAAGAAAATTATGCGCCACATCGCAAATATTGATCCTGGCTTGACCACCGCCGATAGTTTTCCTGACTACAATATTATCCGAATTCATCACTTTTATGAGTATCGCATCTTGAAGTCATTTCTCTTTTCCACAAAAGAGTTCCAATCTTTTTTTAAACGTGTATCTTCATTGACACGCCACGAACACACTGTTGCTACCCGTAACACCGATCCTTGGCTCGTTCCTCATTTTCGCACCAATTATAAATTGCAGTCCATAAAGCACAATCTACCTGTTATATTAAATCGCCATAAAGATATGAATAACCTTTCGCGTAAAAAAACTACACGAATACTTTAGTAAATTGTAATTGCCTTCTTCTTCGCATTTTGTAGTTATATAACTCTGTATAAGTGTCCTCTTTTGTGTGCTTTGTATATATGTATGTACTTTTTATATGTGTATACTCTGTTTAACTTTTGTATTGTATAGTATTTCTCCGTATGTACTGCCTGTCGCTGCTCTGTAAACGTCTCCGGGACTCAGTCAAGGCCCAGTCGGTCCTTTTAGCCCGGAGAACGTTCCAGTGTATAACTGGAGAATAAAATTGAATTGAATTGAATTGAATCACAAGCTTTAGCGAATGCAAATGGTCACCAGGTGTAGTTTTGGCAACAGTGACCTGAAATCAACTATTGCTTACATCGCAGGGCACGCGTACGATGAACGGGAATCGCCGGTGTGACCCAGACTGCCGAGCCGTGCTTTACGGCCAGCAGCAGTCGTCGCCGTCGCTAGCTTGTGGATAACAAGTTAGGCCGTTTCAGTTAAAGCGAACAGTCGCCATACATACTTCTGGATAAAGTAGTTTAAAAAAAAGTACTGGTCACGTCGGAGAAAGCCGGGACAAGAAGCGAGAAGCGCCAGTCCTGCGCGATGCCAACAACCCGGCTTTCTCAGGCGTGCGATCGCATCATCGCTTCCCACACATTGTAGCACTGCGTAAACAATCACGAGTACAACCAGTAAAAAAGAAAACAGATTGATTATTAGAACCAAAGCGCAGATTGCGTTTTATGTTATGTAAACAAGCGATGTAAACAACAGTATGAGTGCAGTCGTCCTCATCGGCGCGCTCCCGGGGAAATTTCATGCTGACGCGGTTAATATTCATTGGCGTAATATTATCTTCAAGCACTCCCTTAGACAGAACACATGTAGCATCGTTAGATGACATTCGGCTGGAAGGCATTCGAAGCGCCCGTGTAGCAGGGGTATAAGTGGTGATCACCTTCCTGCTAGAAGTTACCATAAACGAAAGGATGACAAGAAAGGGAAAGTTTTCACTCTTCGCTGAAACGTCATTTCGAGCCCTAGATTGTTCCACGGTAGCTTGAAGTGTAATGCAAATATGTTTACGCGGACAACCCATTTGTTAGAATTTAAATATACTTCAGACGGATTAATTGCGTATTTACGAAAGTACACTTTAAATAGATGGCCAGCACCAAAATGCGATGTCCCGAAACTCGATTTTGAGCATTATATTGTTCAACGACAGCTTGTAGTGCGCTGCAAATATGCTAATGCGGACTGCCAATTTGCTAGAATTTCAGTGTTCTTTGGACGAATTAATTACGTATTTACGGAAGTACACTTCAAATACATTGACGACACGCAAATGCCATTTCCCGAAACACGATTTCGAGCACTCGACTGTTCATAGCAGCTAGAAGTGTGCAAAGACGTTTAAAAGGACTGCCCGTTTGTTAGGATTGAAATATATTTCGGATGAATTAATTTCATATTTACGAAAGTTCACTTTTAATACATTGACAAGATGTTAAAACTGCATACATATACGTTTACAAGGGCTGCCCGTTTTCTAGAATTGAAGTATACTTTCGATGAATTAATTTCATATTTCCGAAAATACACATTTAATACACTGACAAGATGCTAAAACTGCATGCATATTTTTTCATGTATTTGAAAAGTGCTCGAAGTATGCTTTAAGTGAGGTATTTTTGGCACATTTTAAAAATATATTTCGAATACCAAGCATGAAATTTCAGAAACGTATTTCCTACATATTTTTAGTGCATTCATGAATACAAAATATGTTTAAAATACATTTTAAATAGACCTCCGTATATTCCAAACGTATTAGTTTTTGCTAAGGGCCGTATCTGTTGCCCGCAGGGTCGGAACTAGTAGAGCAGGGGCTCGGAAAGCAGAGGGTAAAATTTGTGAATGGGTTGTTAAGGAATAGAAATCTCCCGTATCTGGTGTCTGCAGCTTCGGAACGAGTAGAGCGGGGGCTCGGAAAGCAGAGCGTAAAATTTTTGAATTGTTTTTTGAGGAAAAGAAATGTGCCGTATCTGTTGCCCGCAGGGTCGGAACTAGTACAGCAGGGGCTCGGAAAGTAGAGGGTAAAATTTGTGAATGGGTTGTTAAGGAATAGAAATGTGCCGTATCTGGTGTCTGCAGCTTCGGAACGAGTAGAGCGGGGGCTCGGAAAGCAGGGGGTAAAATTTTTGAACTGTTTTTTGAGCAAAAGAAATGTGCCGTATCTGTTGCCCGCAGGGTCGGAACTAGTAGAGCAGGGGCTCCGAAAGCAGAGGGTAAAATGTTTGAATTGTTTTTTGAGGAAAAGAAATGTGCCGTATCTGTTGCCCGCAGGGTCGGAACTAGTAGAGCAGGGGCTCGGAAAGCAGAGGGTAAAATTTGTGAATGGGTTGTTAAGGAATAGAAATGTGCCGTATCTGGTGTCTGCCGCTTCGGAACGAGTAGAGCGGGGGCTCGGAAAGCAGAGGGTAAAATTTCTGAATTGTTTTTTGAGGAAAAGAAATGTGCCGTATCTGTTGCCCGCAGGGTCGGAACTAGTAAAGCAGGGGCTCGGAAAGCAGAGTAAAATTTGTGAATTGATTTTTGGGGAAAAGAAATGCGCCGTATCTGCTGTCAGGAGCTTCGGAACTAGTAGAGCGGGGGCGCGGACAGCAGAGGGTAAAATTTGTGAATTGGTTTTTGAGGAATAGAATTGCGCCGTATCTGTTGTCCGCAGCTTCGGAACTAGTAGAGCGGGGGCTCGGAAAGCAGAGGGTAAAATTTGTGAATTGGTTTTTGGGAAAACGAAATGCGCCGTATCTGTTGTCCGCAGCTTCGGAACTAGTGAGCGGGGGTTCGGAAAGCAGAGGGTAAAATTTGTGAATTGGTTTTTGAGGAAATGAAATGCGCCGCATCTGTTGTCCGCAGCTTCGGAACTAGTTGAGCGGGGACTCGGAAAGCAGAGGGTAAAATTTTTGAATTGCTTTTTGAGGAAAAGAAATGTGCCGTATCTGTTGCCCGCAGCGTCGGAACTAGTGGAGCGGGGGTTCGGAAAGCAGAGGGTAAAATTTGTGAATTGATTTTTGGGGAAAAGAAATGCGCCGTATCTGTTGTCAGGAGCTTCGGAACTAGTAGAGCGGGGGCTCGGACAGCAGAGGGTAAAATTTGTGAATTGGTTTTTGAGGAAACGAAATGCGCCGTATCTGTTGTCAGGAGGTTCGGAACTAGTAGAGCGGGGGCTCGGAAAGAAGAGGGTAAAATTTGTGAAGGGGTTTTTAAGGAATAGAAATGCGCCGTATTTGTTGTCCGCAGCTTCGGAACTAGTAGAGCGGGGGCTCGGAAAGCAGAGGGTAAGATTTGTTATTTGGTTTTCAAGCAAAAAAATGCGCCGTATCTGTTGTCTGCAGCTTCGGAACCAGTAGAGCGCGGGCTCGGAAAGCAGAGGGTCAAATTTGTGAATTGGTTTTTGAGGAAAAGAAATGCGCCGTATCTGGTGTCAGGAGCTTCCGAACTAGTAGAGCGGGGGCTCGGAAAGAGAGGGTAAAATTTGTGAACGGGTTTTTAAGGAATAGAAATGCGCCGTATCAGTTGTCCGCAGTTTCGGAACTAGTAGAGCGGGGGCTCGGAAAGCAGAGGGTAAAATTTGTGAATTGGTTTTTGGGAAAACGAAATGCGCCGTATCTGTTGTCCGCAGCTTCGGAACTAGTGAGCGGGGGTTCGGAAAGCAGAGGGTAAACTTTGTGAATTGGTTTTTGAGGAAAAGAAATGCGCCGTATCTGTTGTCAAGAGCTTCGGAAGTAGTAGAACAGGGGCTCGGAAAGCAGAGTAAAATTTGTGAATTCATTTTTGGGGAAAAGAAATGCGCCGTATCTGTTGTCCGCAGCTTCGGAAGTAGTAGAGCGGGGGCTCGGAAAGCAGAGTAAAATTTGTGAATTGATTTTTGTGGAAAAGAAATGCCCCGTATCTGTTGTCCGTAGCTTCGGAAGTATTAGAGCAGGGGCTCGGAAAGCAGAGTAAAATTTTTTAATTGATTTTTGGGGAAAAGAAATGCGCCGTATCTGTTGTCCGCAGCTTCGGAAGTAGTAGAGCGGGGGCTCGGAAAGCAGAGGGTAAAATTTGTGAATGGGATTTTAAGGAATAGAAATGCGCCGTATCTGTTGTCAGGAGCTTCGGAAGTAGTAGAACAGGGGCTCGGAAAGCAGAGTAAAATTTGTGAATTGATTTTTGAGGAAATGAAATGCGCCGTATCTGTTGTCCGCAGCTTCGGAAGTAGTAGAGCGGGGGCTCGGAAAGCAGAGTAAAATTTGTGAATTGATTTTTGGGGAAAAGAAATGCGCCGTATCTGTTGTCCGCAGCTTCGGAAGTAGTAGAGCAGGGGCTCGGAAAGCAGAGTAAAATTTTTGAATTGATTTTTTGGGAAAAGAAATGCGCCGTATCTGTTGTCCGCAGCTTCGGAAGTAGTAGAGCAGGGGCTCGGAAAGCAGAGTAAAATTTGTGAATTGATTTTTGGGGAAAAGAAATGCGCCGTATCTGTTGTCAGGAGCTTCGGAACTAGTAGAGCGGGGGCTCGGAAAGAGGAGGGTAAAATTTGTGAATGGGTTTTTAAGGAATAGAAATGCGCCGTATCTGTTGTCCGCAGCTTCGGAACTAGTACAGCGGGGGCTCGGAAAGCAGAGGGTAAAATTTGTGAATTGGTTTTTGGGGAAAAGAAATGCGCCGTATCTGTTGTCAGGAGCTTCGGAACTAGTAGAGCGGGGGCTCGGAAAGAAGAGGGTAAAATTTGTGAATGGGTTTTTAAGGAATAGAAATGCGCCGTATCTGTTGTCCGCAGCTTCGGAACTAGTAGAGCGTGGGCTCGGAAAGCAGAGGGTAAAATTTGTGAATTGGTTTTTGGGGAAAAGAAATGCGCCGTATTTGTTGTCATGAGCTTCGGAACTAGTAGAGCGGGGGCTCGGAAAGAAGAGGGTAAAATTTGTGAACGGGTTTTTAAGGAATAGAAATGCGCCGTATCAGTTGTCCGCAGTTTCGGAACTAGTAGAGCGGGGGCTCGGAAAGCAGAGGGTAAACTTTGTGAATTGGTTTTTGAGGAAAAGAAATGCGCCGTATCTGTTGTCAGGAGCTTCGGAACTAGTAGAGCGGGGGCTCGGAAAGAAGAGGGTAAAATTTGTGAATGGGTTGTTAAGGAATAGAAATGTGCCATATCTGGTGTCTGCAGCTTCGGAACGAGTAGAGCGGGGGCTCGGAAAGCAGAGGGTAAAATTTTTGAATTGTTTTTTGAGGAAAAGAAATGTGCCGTATCTGTTGCCCGCAAGGTCGGAACTAGTACAGCAGGGGCTCGGAAAGCAGAGGGTAAAATTTGTGAATGGGTTGTTAAGGAATAGAAATCTCCCGTATCTGGTGTCTGCAGCTTCGGAACGAGTAGAGCGGGGGCTCGGAAAGCAGAGGGTAAAATTTTTGAATTGTTTTTTGAGGAAAAGAAATGTGCCGTATCTGTTGCCCGCAGGGTCGGAACTAGTAGAGCAGGGGCTCGGAAAGCAGAGGGTAAAATTTGTGAATGGGTTGTTAAGGAATAGAAATGTGCCATATCTGGTGTCTGCAGCTTCGGAACGAGTAGAGCGGGGGCTCGGAAAGCAGAGGGTAAAATTTTTGAATTGTTTTTTGAGGAAAAGAAATGTGCCGTATCTGTTGCCCGCAGGGTCGGAACTAGTAGAGAAGGGGCTCGGAAAGCAGAGGGTAAAATTTGTGAATGGGTTGTTAAGGAATAGAAGTGTGCCGTATCTGGTGTCTGCAGCTTCGGAACGAGTAGAGCGGGGGCTCGGAAAGCAGAGGGTAAAATTTCTGAATTGTTTTTTGAGGAAAAGAAATGTGCCGTATCTGTTGCCCGCAGGGTCGGAACTAGTAAAGCGGGGGCTCGGAAAGCAGAGTAAAATTTGTGAATTGATTTTTCGGGAAAAGAAATGCGCCGTATCTGCTGTCAGGAGCTTCGGAACTAGTAGAGGGGGGGCGCGGACAGCAGAGGGTAAAATTTGTGAATTGGTTTTTGAGGAATAGAATTGCGCCGTATCTGTTGTCCGCAGCTTCGGAGCTAGTAGAGCATGGGCTCGGAAAGAAGAGGGTAAAATTTGTGAATGGGTTTTTAAGGAATAGAATGCGCCGTATCTATTGTTCCCAGCTTCGGAACTAGTAGAGCGGGGACTCGGAAAGCAGAGGGTATAAATTTTTGAATTGTTTTTTGAGGAAAAGAAATGTGCCGTATCCGTTTCCCGCAGGGTCGGAACTAGTAGAGCAGGGGCTCGGAAAGCAGAGGGTCAAATTTCTGAATTGGTTTTTGAGGAAAAAAAATGCCCCGTATCAGTTGTCCGCAACTTCGGAACTAGTAGAGCGGGGGCTCTGAAAGCAGAGGTTAAAATTGGTGAATTGGTATTTGAGGAAAAGAAATGCGCCGTATCTGTTGTCCGCAGCTTCGGAACTAGTAGAGCATGGGCTCGGAAAGAAGAGGATAAAATTTGTGAATGGGTTTTTAAGGAATAGAATGCGCCGTATGTGTTGTCCCCAGCTTCGGAACTAGTAGAGCGGGGGCTCGAAAAGCAGAGGGTAAAATTTGTGAATTGATTTTTGAGGAAAAGAAATGCGCCGTATTTGTTGTCCGCAGCTTCGGAACTAGTAGATCAGGGACTCGGAAAGCAGAGGGTAAACTTTTTGAATTGTTTTTTGAGGAAAAGAAATGTGCCGTAGCTGTTGCCCGCAGGGTCGGAACTAGTAAAGCAGGGGCTCGGAAAGCAGAGTAAAATTTGTGAATTGATTTTTGGGGAAAAGAAATGCGCCGTATCTGCTGTCAGGAGCTTCGGAACTAGTAGATCAGGGACTCGGAAAGCAGAGGGTAAACTTTTTGAATTGTTTTTTGAGGAAAAGAAATGTGCCGTAGCTGTTGCCCGCAGGGTCGGAACTAGTAAAGCAGGGGCTCGGAAAGCAGAGTAAAATTTGTGAATTGATTTTTGGGGAAAAGAAATGCGCCGTATCTGTTGTCAGGAGCTTCGGAAGTAGTAGAACAGGGGCTCGGAAAGCAGAGTAAAATTTGTGAATTGATTTTTGGGGAAAAGAAATGCGCCGTATCTGTTGTCCGCAGCTTCGGAAGTATTAGAGCAGGGGCTCGGAAAGCAGAGTAAAATTTTTGAATTGATTTTTTGGGAAAAGAAATGCGCCGTATCTGTTGTCCGCAGCTTCGGAAGTAGTAGAGCAGGGGCTCGGAAAGCAGAGTAAAATTTGTGAATTGATTTTTGGGGAAAAGAAATGCGCCGTATCTGTTGTCAGGAGCTTCGGAACTAGTAGAGCGGGGGCTCGGAAAGAGGAGGGTAAAATTTGTGAATGGGTTTTTAAGGAATAGAAATGCGCCGTATCTGTTGTCCGCAGCTTCGGAACTAGTACAGCGGGGGCTCGGACAGCAGAGGGTAAAATTTGTGAATTGGTTTTTGAGGAAACGAAATGCGCCGTATCTGTTGTCAGGAGGTTCGGAACTAGTAGAGCGGGGGCTCGGAAAGAAGAGGGTAAAATTTGTGAAGGGGTTTTTAAGGAATAGAAATGCGCCGTATTTGTTGTCCGCAGCTTCGGAACTAGTAGAGCGGGGGCTCGGAAAGCAGAGGGTAAGATTTGTTATTTGGTTTTCAAGCAAAAAAATGCGCCGTATCTGTTGTCTGCAGCTTCGGAACCAGTAGAGCGCGGGCTCGGAAAGCAGAGGGTCAAATTTGTGAATTGGTTTTTGAGGAAAAAAAATGCGCCGTATCTGTTGTCTGCAGCTTCGGAACTAGTACAGCGGGGGCTCGGAAAGCAGAGGGTCAAATTTGTGAATTGGTTTTTGAGGAAACGAAATGCGCCGTATCTGTTGTCAGGAGGTTCGGAACTAGTAGAGCGGGGGCTCGGAAAGAGAGGGTAAAATTTGTGAACGGGTTTTTAAGGAATAGAAATGCGCCGTATCAGTTGTCCGCAGTTTCGGAACTAGTAGAGCGGGGGCTCGGAAAGCAGAGGGTAAACTTTGTGAATTGGTTTTTGAGGAAAAGAAATGCGCCGTATCTGTTGTCAAGAGCTTCGGAAGTAGTAGAACAGGGGCTCGGAAAGCAGAGTAAAATTTGTGAATTCATTTTTGGGGAAAAGAAATGCGCCGTATCTGTTGTCCGCAGCTTCGGAAGTAGTAGAGCGGGGGCTCGGAAAGCAGAGTAAAATTTGTGAATTGATTTTTGTGGAAAAGAAATGCCCCGTATCTGTTGTCCGTAGCTTCGGAAGTATTAGAGCAGGGGCTCGGAAAGCAGAGTAAAATTTTTTAATTGATTTTTGGGGAAAAGAAATGCGCCGTATCTGTTGTCCGCAGCTTCGGAAGTAGTAGAGCGGGGGCTCGGAAAGCAGAGGGTAAAATTTGTGAATTGGTTTTCGGGGAAAAGAAATGCGCCGTATTTGTTGTCATGAGCTTCGGAACTAGTAGAGCGGGGGCTCGGAAAGAAGAGGGTAAAATTTGTGAATGGGATTTTAAGGAATAGAAATGCGCCGTATCTGTTGTCAGGAGCTTCGGAAGTAGTAGAACAGGGGCTCGGAAAGCAGAGTAAAATTTGTGAATTGATTTTTGAGGAAATGAAATGCGCCGTATCTGTTGTCCGCAGCTTCGGAAGTAGTAGAGCGGGGGCTCGGAAAGCAGAGTAAAATTTGTGAATTGATTTTTGGGGAAAAGAAATGCGCCGTATCTCTTGTCCGCAGCTTCGGAAGTAGTAGAGCAGGGGCTCGGAAAGCAGAGTAAAATTTTTGAATTGATTTTTTGGGAAAAGAAATGCGCCGTATCTGTTGTCCGCAGCTTCGGAAGTAGTAGAGCAGGGGCTCGGAAAGCAGAGTAAAATTTGTGAATTGATTTTTAGAGAAAAGAAATGCACCGTATCTGTTGTCAGGAGCTTCGGAACTAGTAGAGCGGGGGCTCGGAAAGAGGAGGGTAAAATTTGTGAATGGGTTTTTAAGGAATAGAAATGCGCCGTATCTGTTGTCCGCAGCTTCGGAACTAGTACAGCGGGGGCTCGGAAAGCAGAGGGTAAAATTTGTGAATTGGTTTTTGGGGAAAAGAAATGCGCCGTATCTGTTGTCAGGAGCTTCGGAACTAGTAGAGCGGGGGCTCGGAAAGAAGAGGGTAAATTTGTGAATGGGTTTTTAAGGAATAGAAATGCGCCGTATCTGTTGTCCGCAGCTTCGGAACTAGTAGAGCGTGGGCTCGGAAAGCAGAGGGTAAAATTTTTGAATTGGTTTTTGGGGAAAAGAAATGCGCCGTATTTGTTGTCATGAGCTTCGGAACTAGTAGAGCGGGGGCTCGGAAAGAAGAGGGTAAAATTTGTGAACGGGTTTTTAAGGAATAGAAATGCGCCGTATCAGTTGTCCGCAGTTTCGGAACTAGTAGAGCGGGGGCTCGGAAAGCAGAGGGTAAACTTTGTGAATTGGTTTTTGAGGAAAAGAAATGCGCCGTATCTGTTGTCAAGAGCTTCGGAAGTAGTAGAACAGGGGCTCGGAAAGCAGAGTAAAATTTGTGAATTCATTTTTGGGGAAAAGAAATGCGCCGTATCTGTTGTCCGCAGCTTCGGAAGTATTAGAGCAGGGGCTCGGAAAGCAGAGTAAAATTTTTGAAATGATTTTTGGGGAAAAGAAATGCGCCGTATCTGTTGTACGCAGCTTCGGAAGTAGTAGAGCAGGGGCTCGGAAAGCAGAGTAAAATTTTTGAATTGATTTTTGGGGAAAAGAAATGCGCCGTATCTGTTGTCCGCAGCTTCGTAAGTAGTAGAGCAGGGGCTCGGAAAGCAGAGTAAAATTTGTGAATTGATTTTTGGGGAAAAGAAATGCGCCGTATCTGTTGTCCGCAGCTTCGGAAGTAGTAGAGCAGGGGCTCGGAAAGCAGAGTAAAATTTGTGAATTGATTTTTGGGGAAAAGAAATGCGCCGTATCTGTTGTGAGGAGCTTCGGACTAGTAGAGCGGTGGCTCGGAAAGAGGAGGGTAAAATTTGTGAATGGGTTTTTAAGGAATAGAAATGCGCCGTATCTGTTGTCCGCAGCTTTGGAACTAGTAGAGCGGGGGCTCGGAAAGCAGAGGGTAAAATTTGTGAATTGGTTTTTGGGGAAAAGAAATGCGCCGTATTTGTTGTCATGAGCTTCGGAACTAGTAGAGCGGGGGCTCGGACAGCAGAGGGTAAAATTTGTGAATTGGTTTTTGAGGAAAAGAAATGCGCCGTATCTGTTGTCAGGAGCTTCGGAACTAGTAGAGCGGGGGCTCGGAAAGAAGAGGGTAAAATTTGTGAATGGGTTTTTAAGGAACAGAAATGCGCCGTATCTGTTGTCCGCAGCTTCGGAACTAGTAGAGCGGGGGCTCGGAAAGCAGAGGGTAAAATTTGTGAATTGGTTTTCGGGGAAAAGAAATGCGCCGTATTTGTTGTCATGAGCTTCGGAACTAGTAGAGCGGGGGCTCGGAAAGAAGAGGGTAAAATTTGTGAATGGGATTTTAAGGAATAGAAATGCGCCGTATCTGTTGTCAGGAGCTTCGGAAGTAGTAGAACAGGGGCTCGGAAAGCAGAGTAAAATTTGTGAATTGATTTTTGAGGAAATGAAATGCGCCGTATCTGTTGTCCGCAGCTTCGGAAGTAGTAGAGCGGGGGCTCGGAAAGCAGAGTAAAATTTGTGAATTGATTTTTGGGGAAAAGAAATGCGCCGTATCTGTTGTCCGCAGCTTCGGAAGTAGTAGAGCAGGGGCTCGGAAAGCAGAGTAAAATTTTTGAATTGATTTTTTGGGAAAAGAAATGCGCCGTATCTGTTGTCAGGAGCTTCGGAACTAGTAGAGCGGGGGCTCGGAAAGAGGAGGGTAAAATTTGTGAATGGGTTTTTAAGGAATAGAAATGCGCCGTATCTGTTGTCCGCAGCTTCGGAACTAGTAGAGTGGTGGCTCGGAAAGCAGAGGGTCAAATTTCTGAATTGGTTTTTGAGGAAAAGAAATGCCCCGTATCTGTTGTCCGCAACTTCGGAACTAGTAGAGCGGGGGCTCGGAAAGCAGAGGGTAAAATTGGTGAATTGTTATTTGAGGAAAAGAAATGCGCCGTATCTGTTGTCCGCAGCTTCGGAGCTAGTAGAGCATGGGCTCGGAAAGAAGAGGGTAAAATTTGTGAATGGGTTTTTAAGGAATAGAATGCGCCGTATCTGTTGTCCCCAGCTTCGGAATTAGTAGAGCGGGGGCTCGAAAAGCAGAGGGTAAAATTTTTGAATTGGTTTTTGAGGAAAAGAAATGTGCCGTATCTGTTGCCCGCAGCGTCGGAACTAGTGGAGCGGGGGTTCGGAAAGCAGAGGGTAAAATTTGTGAATTGATTTTTGGGGAAAAGAAATGCGCCGTATCTGTTGTCCGCAGCTTCGGAAGTATTAGAGCAGGGGCTCGGAAAGCAGAGTAAAATTTTTGAAATGATTTTTGGGGAAAAGAAATGCGCCGTATCTGTTGTACGCAGCTTCGGAAGTAGTAGAGCAGGGGCTCGGAAAGCAGAGTAAAATTTTTGAATTGATTTTTGGGGAAAAGAAATGCGCCGTATCTGTTGTCCGCAGCTTCGTAAGTAGTAGAGCAGGGGCTCGGAAAGCAGAGTAAAATTTGTGAATTGATTTTTGGGGAAAAGAAATGCGCCGTATCTGTTGTCCGCAGCTTCGGAAGTAGTAGAGCAGGGGCTCGGAAAGCAGAGTAAAATTTGTGAATTGATTTTTGGGGAAAAGAAATGCGCCGTATCT
Source organism: Amblyomma mixtum (assembly GCF_055824585.1). Taxonomy (NCBI): domain Eukaryota; kingdom Metazoa; phylum Arthropoda; class Arachnida; order Ixodida; family Ixodidae; genus Amblyomma; species Amblyomma mixtum. The sequence continues at coordinate 847,211 of NW_028317706.1, forward strand.
GTTGTGAGGAGCTTCGGACTAGTAGAGCGGTGGCTCGGAAAGAGGAGGGTAAAATTTGTGAATGGGTTTTTAAGGAATAGAAATGCGCCGTATCTGTTGTCCGCAGCTTTGGAACTAGTAGAGCGGGGGCTCGGAAAGCAGAGGGTAAAATTTGTGAATTGGTTTTTGGGGAAACGAAATGCGCCGTATTTGTTGTCATGAGCTTCGGAACTAGTAGAGTGGGGGCTCGGACAGCAGAGGGTAAAGTTTGTGAATTGGTTTTTGAGGAAAAGAAATGCGCCGTATCTGTTGTCAGGAGCTTCGGAACTAGTAGAGCGGGGGCTCGGAAAGAAGAGGGTAAAATTTGTGAATGGGTTTTTAAGGAACAGAAATGCGCCGTATCTGTTGTCCGCAGCTTCGGAACTAGTAGAGCGGGGGCTCGGAAAGCAGAGGGTAAAATTTGTGAATTGGTTTTCGGGGAAAAGAAATGCGCCGTATTTGTTGTCATGAGCTTCGGAACTAGTAGAGCGGGGGCTCGGAAAGAAGAGGGTAAAATTTGTGAATGGGATTTTAAGGAATAGAAATGCGCCGTATCTGTTGTCAGGAGCTTCGGAAGTAGTAGAACAGGGGCTCGGAAAGCAGAGTAAAATTTGTGAATTGATTTTTGAGGAAATGAAATGCGCCGTATCTGTTGTCCGCAGCTTCGGAAGTAGTAGAGCGGGGGCTCGGAAAGCAGAGTAAAATTTGTGAATTGATTTTTGGGGAAAAGAAATGCGCCGTATCTGTTGTCCGCAGCTTCGGAAGTAGTAGAGCAGGGGCTCGGAAAGCAGAGTAAAATTTTTGAATTGATTTTTTGGGAAAAGAAATGCGCCGTATCTGTTGTCAGGAGCTTCGGAACTAGTAGAGCGGGGGCTCGGAAAGAGGAGGGTAAAATTTGTGAATGGGTTTTTAAGGAATAGAAATGCGCCGTATCTGTTGTCCGCAGCTTCGGAACTAGTAGAGTGGTGGCTCGGAAAGCAGAGGGTCAAATTTCTGAATTGGTTTTTGAGGAAAAGAAATGCCCCGTATCTGTTGTCCGCAACTTCGGAACTAGTAGAGCGGGGGCTCGAAAGCAGAGGGTAAAATTGGTGAATTGGTATTTGAGGAAAAGAAATGCGCCGTATCTGTTGTCCGCAGCTTCGGAGCTAGTAGAGCATGGGCTCGGAAAGAAGAGGGTAAAATTTGCGAATGGGTTTTTAAGGAATAGAATGCGCCGTATCTGTTGTCCCCAGCTTCGGAATTAGTAGAGCGGGGGCTCGAAAAGCAGAGGGTAAAATTTTTGAATTGGTTTTTGAGGAAAAGAAATGTGCCGTATCTGTTGCCCGCAGCGTCGGAACTAGTGGAGCGGGGGTTCGGAAAGCAGAGGGTAAAATTTGTGAATTGATTTTTGGGGAAAAGAAATGCGCCGTATCTGTTGTCAGGAGCTTCGGAACTAGTAGAGCGGGGGCTCGGACAGCAGAGGGTAAAATTTGTGAATTGGTTTTTGAGGAAACGAAATGCGCCGTATCTGTTGTCAGGAGGTTCGGAACTAGTAGAGCGGGGGCTCGGAAAGAAGAGGGTAAAATTTGTGAAGGGGTTTTTAAGGAATAGAAATGCGCCGTATTTGTTGTCCGCAGCTTCGGAACTAGTAGAGCGGGGGCTCGGAAAGCAGAGGGTAAGATTTGTTATTTGGTTTTCAAGCAAAAAAATGCGCCGTATCTGTTGTCTGCAGCTTCGGAACCAGCAGAGCGCGGGCTCGGAAAGCAGAGGGTCAAATTTGTGAATTGGTTTTTGAGGAAAAGAAATGCGCCGTATCTGGTGTCAGGAGCTTCCGAACTAGTAGAGCGGGGGCTCGGAAAGAGAGGGTAAAATTTGTGAACGGGTTTTTAAGGAATAGAAATGCGCCGTATCAGTTGTCCGCAGTTTCGGAACTAGTAGAGCGGGGGCTCGGAAAGCAGAGGGTAAACTTTGTGAATTGGTTTTTGAGGAAAAGAAATGCGCCGTATCTGTTGTCAAGAGCTTCGGAAGTAGTAGAACAGGGGCTCGGAAAGCAGAGCAAAATTTGTGAATTGATTTTTGTGGAAAAGAAATGCCCCGTATATGTTGTCCGTAGCTTCGGAAGTATTAGAGCAGGGGCTCGGAAAGCAGAGTAAAATTTTTTAATTGATTTTTGGGGAAAAGAAATGCGCCGTATCTGTTGTCCGCAGCTTCGGAAGTAGTAGAGCGGGGGCTCGGAAAGCAGAGGGTAAAATTTGTGAATTGGTTTTCGGGGAAAAGAAATGCGCCGTATTTGTTGTCATGAGCTTCGGAACTAGTAGAGCGGGGGCTCGGAAAGAAGAGGGTAAAATTTGTGAATGGGATTTTAAGGAATAGAAATGCGCCGTATCTGTTGTCAGGAGCTTCGGAAGTAGTAGAACAGGGGCTCGGAAAGCAGAGTAAAATTTGTGAATTGATTTTTGAGGAAATGAAATGCGCCGTATCTGTTGTCCGCAGCTTCGGAAGTAGTAGAGCGGGGGCTCGGAAAGCAGAGTAAAATTTGTGAATTGATTTTTGGGGAAAAGAAATGCGCCGTATCTGTTGTCCGCAGCTTCGGAAGTAGTAGAGCAGGAGCTCGGAAAGCAGAGTAAAATTTTTGAATTGATTTTTTGGGAAAAGAAATGCGCCGTATCTGTTGTCCGCAGCTTCGGAAGTAGTAGAGCAGGGGCTCGGAAAGCAGAGTAAAATTTGTGAATTGATTTTTGGGGAAAATAAATGCGCCGTATCTGTTGTCAGGAGCTTCGGAACTAGTAGAGCGGGGGCTCGGAAAGAGGAGGGTAAAATTTGTGAATGGGTTTTTAAGGAATAGAAATGCGCCGTATCTGTTGTCCGCAGTTTCGGAACTAGTAGAGCGGGGGCTCGGAAAGCAGAGGGTAAACTTTGTGAATTGGTTTTTGAGGAAAAGAAATGCGCCGTATCTGTTGTCAAGAGCTTCGGAAGTAGTAGAACAGGGGCTCGGAAAGCAGAGTAAATTTTGTGAATTCATTTTTGGGGAAAAGAAATGCGCCGTATCTGTTGTCCGCAGCTTCAGAACTAGTAGAGTGGTGGCTCGGAAAGCAGAGGGTCAAATTTCTGAATTGGTTTTTGAGGAAAAGAAATGCCCCGTATCTGTTGTCCGCAACTTCGGAACTAGTAGAGCGGGGGCTCGAAAAGCAGAGGGTAAAATTTGTGAATTGATTTTTGAGGAAAAGAAATGTGCCGTAGCTGTTGCCCGCAGGGTCGGAACTAGTAGAGCAGGGGCTCGGAAAGCAGAGGGTAAAATTTGTGAATGTGTTGTTAAGGAATAGAAATGTGCCATATCTGGTGTCTGCAGCTTCGGAACGAGTAGAGCAGGGGCTCGGAAAGCAGAGGGTAAAATTTTTGAATTGTTTTTTGAGGAAAAGAAATGTGCCGTATCTGTTGCCCGCAAGGTCGGAACTAGTACAGCAGGGGCTCGGAAAGCAGAGGGTAAAATTTGTGAATGGGTTGTTAAGGAATAGAAATCTCCCGTATCTGGTGTCTGCAGCTTCGGAACAATAGAGCGGGGGCTCGGAAAGCAGAGGGTAAAATTTTTGAATTGTTTTTTGAGGAAAAGAAATGTGCCGTATCTGTTGCCCGCAGGGTCGGAACTAGTAGAGCAGGGGCTCGGAAAGCAGAGGGTAAAATTTGTGAATGGGTTGTTAAGGAATAGAAATGTGCCATATCTGGTGTCTGCAGCTTCGGAACGAGTAGAGCGGGGGCTCGGAAAGCAGAGGGTAAAATTTTTGAATTGTTTTTTGAGGAAAAGAAATGTGCCGTATCTGTTGCCCGCAGGGTCGGAACTAGGAGAGAAGGGGCTCGGAAAGCAGAGGGTAAAATTTGTGAATGGGTTGTTAAGGAATAGAAGTGTGCCGTATCTGGTGTCTGCAGCTTCGGAACGAGTAGAGCGGGGGCTCGGAAAGCAGAGGGTAAAATTTCTGAATTGTTTTTTGAGGAAAAGAAATGTGCCGTATCTGTTGCCCGCAGGGTCGGAACTAGTAAAGCAGGGGCTCGGAAAGCAGAGTAAAATTTGTGAATTGATTTTTAGGGGAAAAGAAATGCGCCGTATCTGCTGTCAGGAGCTTCGGAACTAGTTGAGGGGGGGCGCGGACAGCAGAGGGTAAAATTTGTGAATTGGTTTTTGAGGAATAGAATTGCGCCGTATCTGTTGTCCGCAGCTTCGGAGCTAGTAGAGCATGGGCTCGGAAAGAAGAGGGTAAAATTTGTGAATGGGTTTTTAAGGAATAGAATGCGCCGTATCTGTTGTTCCCAGCTTCGGAACTAGTAGAGCGGGGGCTCGAAAAGCAGAGGGTAAAATTTGTGAATTGATTTTTGAGGAAAAGAAATGCGCCGTATCTGTTGTCCGCAGCTTCGGAACTAGTAGAGCGGGGACTCGGAAAGCAGAGGGTATAAATTTTTGAATTGTTTTTTGAGGAAAAGAAATGTGCCGTATCCGTTGCCCGCAGGGTCGGAACTAGTATAGCAGGGGCTCGGAAAGCAGAGGGTCAAATTTCTGAATTGGTTTTTGAGGAAAAAAAATGCCCCGTATCAGTTGTCCGCAACTTCGGAACTAGTAGAGCGGGGGCTCTGAAAGCAGAGGTTAAAATTGGTGAATTGGTATTTGAGGAAAAGAAATGCGCCGTATCTGTTGTCCGCAGCTTCGGAACTAGTAGAGCATGGGCTCGGAAAGAAGAGGGTAAAATTTGTGACTGGGTTTTTAAGGAATAGAATGCGCCGTATGTGTTGTCCCCAGCTTCGGAACTAGTAGAGCGGGGGCTCGAAAAGCAGAGGGTAAAATTTGTGAATTGATTTTTGAGGAAAAGAAATGCGCCGTATTTGTTGTCCGCAGCTTCGGAACTAGTAGATCAGGGACTCGGAAAGCAGAGGGTAAACTTTTTGAATTGTTTTTTGAGGAAAAGAAATGTGCCGTAGCTGTTGCCCGCAGGGTCGGAACTAGTAAAGCAGGGGCTCGGAAAGCAGAGTAAAATTTGTGAATTGATTTTTGGGGAAAAGAAATGCGCCGTATCTGCTGTCAGGAGCTTCGGAACTAGTAGAGCGGGGGCGCGCACAGCAGAGGGTAAAATTTGTGAATTGGTTTTTGAGGAATAGAATTGCGCCTTATCTGTTGTCCGCAGCTTCGGAGCTAGTAGAGCATGGGCTCGGAAAGAAGAGGGTAAAATTTGTGAATGGGTTTTTAAGGAATAGAATGCGCCGCATCTGTTGTCCCCAGCTTCGGAACTAGTAGAGCGGGGGCTCGAAAAGCAGAGGGTAAAATTTGTGAATTGATTTTTGAGGAAAAGAAATGCGCCGTATCTGTTGTCCGCAGCTTCGGAACTAGTAGAGCGGGGACTCGGAAAGCAGAGGGTATAAATTTTTGAATTGTTTTTTGAGGAAAAGAAATGTGCCGTATCTGTTGCCCGCAGGGTCGGAACTAGTAGAGCAGGGGCTCGGAAAGCAGAGGGTCAAATTTCTGAATTGGTTTTTGAGGAAAAAAAATGCCTCGTATCAGTTATCCGCAACTTCGGAACTAGTAGAGCGGGGGCTCTGAAAGCAGAGGTTAAAATTGGTGAATTTGTATTTGAGGAAAAGAAATGCGCCGTATCTGTTGTCCGCAGCTTCGGAACTAGTAGAGCATGGGCTCGGAAAGAAGAGGGTAAAATTTGTGAATGGGTTTTTAAGGAATAGAATGCGCCGTATGTGTTGTCCCCAGCTTCGGAACTAGTAGAGCGGGGGCTCGGAAAGCAGAGGGTAAAATTTGTGAATGGGTTGTTAAGGAATAGAAATGTGCCACATCTGGTGTCTGCAGCTTCGGAACGAGTAGAGCGGGGGCTCGGAAAGCAGAGGGTAAAATTTTTTAATTGTTTTTTGAGGAAAAGAAATGTGCCGTATCTGTTGCCCGCAAGGTCGGAACTAGTACAGCAGGGGCTCGGAAAGCAGAGGGTAAAATTTGTGAATGGGTTGTTAAGGAATAGAAATCTCCCGTATCTGGTGTCTGCAGCTTCGGAACGAGTAGAGCGGGGGCTCGGAAAGCAGAGGGTAAAATTTTTGAATTGTTTTTTGAGGAAAAGAAATGTGCCGTATCTGTTGCCCGCAGGGTCGGAACTAGTACAGCAGGGGCTCGGAAAGTAGAGGGTAAAATTTGTGAATGGGTTGTTAAGGAATAGAAATCTCCCGTATCTGGTGTCTGCAGCTTCGGAACGAGTAGAGCGGGGGCTCGGAAAGCAGAGGGTAAAATTTTTGAATTGTTTTTTGAGGAAAAGAAATGTGCCGTATCTGTTGCCCGCAGGGTCGGAACTAGTACAACAGGGGCTCGGAAAGCAGAGGGTAAAATTTGTGAATGGGTTGTTAAGGAATAGAAATGTGCCATATCTGGTGTCTGCAGCTTCGGAACGAGTAGAGCGGGGGCTCGGAAAGCAGAGGGTAAAATTTTTGAATTGTTTTTTGAGGAAAAGAAATGTGCCCCCTTAGCGAAAAGAGGATGTGCTAAAAATGCATTTCAAACGTATTGTATTAATTTCATATTTATTTCGCATTTTTTTGTCCCTATGCTTAAACTGCAATACGAATGCTTTCTAAGTATACTAGGAATAATATTTTAAACGTTCTTAAAAATATGTGAAAAGTACATTTTTGCCCGCTTAGCATATTTATAATGCATTAAAAATATAATAAAAATATACATTAGAAATATACTAAAGATATACATTTAATACATTAAAAATGTGTTTACTCGGGCTTAAAAAAAAAGTCTACTGGGCGGCTCCATGGAATGACACGGGTTAATTCATCAACTGGAGAACAAATCGTACACGGGTATTTATCATTAATCAACAGGAGTCTGATATTATAAGGTCACGTGATTGAATGGGAACGGCAGATACCTACATACAGCATACCAAGACGACAGCGACACAGCAAACAACAAATCCTACGACAAGCGCTATACTTGGCTTGCCGTATATATACCCAGCGAAAGCGACGCACTATTTTGCACGGTGATACCTTTTTTTGCGCAAATACTGTGGGCTTCCAAATTATCGCAGAAGTACCCTACTGGTCGCGTTCGAATCTGGGATTAATTGAGAACGGAATTGCTAGTTGAAACTTGCGTCAGGCACACGTCAGGAGTCGAACTTTCAACCAACAGATACATGGGCGTGTAAGAGAGCCGGTCTGCCCTGCCACACGGGGTCCTTTCCGCTGGCTTATTCGGACCCAGAAGTACCCAAGGCGCTTTTGCTGGTATAATGCTATCACGTTCTCACACGGAAATGTTCGAATGACATTGAGTGGAATGGCATTCGAGAATAGGAATGACATTCGGACTCGATGGACTGCCGCGGTGCTGCACGACACTTTCGAAACGCATTCGAAAGCCTCAGCTCGTTTTCAGTGTACAGCGACGACGACGACGTCGGTCACACTAGTCCGACAACGACAGTATATATCACGCTGAACAACAGCATGTAATTATAGTGAAATATCTAGTTTATTATAATATGATTCTAGAGGGACACGTTTTTCAGGCCAACGACACCGACGAATCCGGTCGGCGGACGGTCAGCCTTCTCGGCGGCTGAGCGAGAGCACGGTGATGAGGCGGCGGTGTGTGCATGCTCGCGCTTCTAAATGAGCGAAACGAACAGCTATATTTCACGTGTGCATACCTGAACACTCACCAGCGATAAGCGCTTGCCAAATCAGTTTCAATCGACGACGGCTCTGTTCCCTTCCGCGACGACTAGGCCCAGCGAGTTCGCAGGGTTGGATCTGTGATTTCGGCGGTTGTGAAGAGCATGTTACTTCCTGTAAAAGCTGTAAAAGAGAGAATGTTACTTCCTGTAAAAGCTAGGCTTCAAGTATATTATGGTTTATTTTTCTCTCAAATAAACTATTGCAATCTAGTTTGGGCTACCACAACACAAACCAACATAAACAAAATCAGTATCCTTCAAAAGAAAATTATGCGCCACATCGCAAATATTGATCCTGGCTTGACCACCGCCGATAGTTTTCCTGACTACAATATTATCCGAATTCATCACTTTTATGAGTATCGCATCTTGAAGTCATTTCTCTTTTCCACAAAAGAGTTCCAATCTTTTTTTAAACGTGTATCTTCATTGACACGCCACGAACACACTGTTGCTACCCGTAACACCGATCCTTGGCTCGTTCCTCATTTTCGCACCAATTATAAATTGCAGTCCATAAAGCACAATCTACCTGTTATATTAAATCGCCATAAAGATATGAATAACCTTTCGCGTAAAAAAACTACACGAATACTTTAGTAAATTGTAATTGCCTTCTTCTTCGCATTTTGTAGTTATATAACTCTGTATAAGTGTCCTCTTTTGTGTGCTTTGTATATATGTATGTACTTTTTATATGTGTATACTCTGTTTAACTTTTGTATTGTATAGTATTTCTCCGTATGTACTGCCTGTCGCTGCTCTGTAAACGTCTCCGGGACTCAGTCAAGGCCCAGTCGGTCCTTTTAGCCCGGAGAACGTTCCAGTGTATAACTGGAGAATAAAATTGAATTGAATTGAATTGAATCACAAGCTTTAGCGAATGCAAATGGTCACCAGGTGTAGTTTTGGCAACAGTGACCTGAAATCAACTATTGCTTACATCGCAGGGCACGCGTACGATGAACGGGAATCGCCGGTGTGACCCAGACTGCCGAGCCGTGCTTTACGGCCAGCAGCAGTCGTCGCCGTCGCTAGCTTGTGGATAACAAGTTAGGCCGTTTCAGTTAAAGCGAACAGTCGCCATACATACTTCTGGATAAAGTAGTTTAAAAAAAAGTACTGGTCACGTCGGAGAAAGCCGGGACAAGAAGCGAGAAGCGCCAGTCCTGCGCGATGCCAACAACCCGGCTTTCTCAGGCGTGCGATCGCATCATCGCTTCCCACACATTGTAGCACTGCGTAAACAATCACGAGTACAACCAGTAAAAAAGAAAACAGATTGATTATTAGAACCAAAGCGCAGATTGCGTTTTATGTTATGTAAACAAGCGATGTAAACAACAGTATGAGTGCAGTCGTCCTCATCGGCGCGCTCCCGGGGAAATTTCATGCTGACGCGGTTAATATTCATTGGCGTAATATTATCTTCAAGCACTCCCTTAGACAGAACACATGTAGCATCGTTAGATGACATTCGGCTGGAAGGCATTCGAAGCGCCCGTGTAGCAGGGGTATAAGTGGTGATCACCTTCCTGCTAGAAGTTACCATAAACGAAAGGATGACAAGAAAGGGAAAGTTTTCACTCTTCGCTGAAACGTCATTTCGAGCCCTAGATTGTTCCACGGTAGCTTGAAGTGTAATGCAAATATGTTTACGCGGACAACCCATTTGTTAGAATTTAAATATACTTCAGACGGATTAATTGCGTATTTACGAAAGTACACTTTAAATAGATGGCCAGCACCAAAATGCGATGTCCCGAAACTCGATTTTGAGCATTATATTGTTCAACGACAGCTTGTAGTGCGCTGCAAATATGCTAATGCGGACTGCCAATTTGCTAGAATTTCAGTGTTCTTTGGACGAATTAATTACGTATTTACGGAAGTACACTTCAAATACATTGACGACACGCAAATGCCATTTCCCGAAACACGATTTCGAGCACTCGACTGTTCATAGCAGCTAGAAGTGTGCAAAGACGTTTAAAAGGACTGCCCGTTTGTTAGGATTGAAATATATTTCGGATGAATTAATTTCATATTTACGAAAGTTCACTTTTAATACATTGACAAGATGTTAAAACTGCATACATATACGTTTACAAGGGCTGCCCGTTTTCTAGAATTGAAGTATACTTTCGATGAATTAATTTCATATTTCCGAAAATACACATTTAATACACTGACAAGATGCTAAAACTGCATGCATATTTTTTCATGTATTTGAAAAGTGCTCGAAGTATGCTTTAAGTGAGGTATTTTTGGCACATTTTAAAAATATATTTCGAATACCAAGCATGAAATTTCAGAAACGTATTTCCTACATATTTTTAGTGCATTCATGAATACAAAATATGTTTAAAATACATTTTAAATAGACCTCCGTATATTCCAAACGTATTAGTTTTTGCTAAGGGCCGTATCTGTTGCCCGCAGGGTCGGAACTAGTAGAGCAGGGGCTCGGAAAGCAGAGGGTAAAATTTGTGAATGGGTTGTTAAGGAATAGAAATCTCCCGTATCTGGTGTCTGCAGCTTCGGAACGAGTAGAGCGGGGGCTCGGAAAGCAGAGCGTAAAATTTTTGAATTGTTTTTTGAGGAAAAGAAATGTGCCGTATCTGTTGCCCGCAGGGTCGGAACTAGTACAGCAGGGGCTCGGAAAGTAGAGGGTAAAATTTGTGAATGGGTTGTTAAGGAATAGAAATGTGCCGTATCTGGTGTCTGCAGCTTCGGAACGAGTAGAGCGGGGGCTCGGAAAGCAGGGGGTAAAATTTTTGAACTGTTTTTTGAGCAAAAGAAATGTGCCGTATCTGTTGCCCGCAGGGTCGGAACTAGTAGAGCAGGGGCTCCGAAAGCAGAGGGTAAAATTTTTGAATTGTTTTTTGAGGAAAAGAAATGTGCCGTATCTGTTGCCCGCAGGGTCGGAACTAGTAGAGCAGGGGCTCGGAAAGCAGAGGGTAAAATTTGTGAATGGGTTGTTAAGGAATAGAAATGTGCCGTATCTGGTGTCTGCCGCTTCGGAACGAGTAGAGCGGGGGCTCGGAAAGCAGAGGGTAAAATTTCTGAATTGTTTTTTGAGGAAAAGAAATGTGCCGTATCTGTTGCCCGCAGGGTCGGAACTAGTAAAGCAGGGGCTCGGAAAGCAGAGTAAAATTTGTGAATTGATTTTTGGGGAAAAGAAATGCGCCGTATCTGCTGTCAGGAGCTTCGGAACTAGTAGAGCGGGGGCGCGGACAGCAGAGGGTAAAATTTGTGAATTGGTTTTTGAGGAATAGAATTGCGCCGTATCTGTTGTCCGCAGCTTCGGAACTAGTAGAGCGGGGGCTCGGAAAGCAGAGGGTAAAATTTGTGAATTGGTTTTTGGGAAAACGAAATGCGCCGTATCTGTTGTCCGCAGCTTCGGAACTAGTGAGCGGGGGTTCGGAAAGCAGAGGGTAAAATTTGTGAATTGGTTTTTGAGGAAATGAAATGCGCCGCATCTGTTGTCCGCAGCTTCGGAACTAGTTGAGCGGGGACTCGGAAAGCAGAGGGTAAAATTTTTGAATTGGTTTTTGAGGAAAAGAAATGTGCCGTATCTGTTGCCCGCAGCGTCGGAACTAGTGGAGCGGGGGTTCGGAAAGCAGAGGGTAAAATTTGTGAATTGATTTTTGGGGAAAAGAAATGCGCCGTATCTGTTGTCAGGAGCTTCGGAACTAGTAGAGCGGGGGCTCGGACAGCAGAGGGTAAAATTTGTGAATTGGTTTTTGAGGAAACGAAATGCGCCGTATCTGTTGTCAGGAGGTTCGGAACTAGTAGAGCGGGGGCTCGGAAAGAAGAGGGTAAAATTTGTGAAGGGGTTTTTAAGGAATAGAAATGCGCCGTATTTGTTGTCCGCAGCTTCGGAACTAGTAGAGCGGGGGCTCGGAAAGCAGAGGGTAAGATTTGTTATTTGGTTTTCAAGCAAAAAAATGCGCCGTATCTGTTGTCTGCAGCTTCGGAACCAGTAGAGCGCGGGCTCGGAAAGCAGAGGGTCAAATTTGTGAATTGGTTTTTGAGGAAAAGAAATGCGCCGTATCTGGTGTCAGGAGCTTCCGAACTAGTAGAGCGGGGGCTCGGAAAGAGAGGGTAAAATTTGTGAACGGGTTTTTAAGGAATAGAAATGCGCCGTATCAGTTGTCCGCAGTTTCGGAACTAGTAGAGCGGGGGCTCGGAAAGCAGAGGGTAATCTTTGTGAATTGGTTTTTGAGGAAAAGAAATGCGCCGTATCTGTTGTCAAGAGCTTCGGAAGTAGTAGAACAGGGGCTCGGAAAGCAGAGTAAAATTTGTGAATTCATTTTTGGGGAAAAGAAATGCGCCGTATCTGTTGTCCGCAGCTTCGGAAGTATTAGAGCAGGGGCTCGGAAAGCAGAGTAAAATTTTTTAATTGATTTTTGGGGAAAAGAAATGCGCCGTATCTGTTGTCCGCAGCTTCGGAAGTAGTAGAGCGGGGGCTCGGAAAGCAGAGGGTAAAATTTGTGAATTGGTTTTCGGGGAAAAGAAATGCGCCGTATTTGTTGTCATGAGCTTCGGAACTAGTAGAGCGGGGGCTCGGAAAGAAGAGGGTAAAATTTGTGAATGGGATTTTAAGGAATAGAAATGCGCCGTATCTGTTGTCAGGAGCTTCGGAAGTAGTAGAACAGGGGCTCGGAAAGCAGAGTAAAATTTGTGAATTGATTTTTGAGGAAATGAAATGCGCCGTATCTGTTGTCCGCAGCTTCGGAAGTAGTAGAGCGGGGGCTCGGAAAGCAGAGTAAAATTTGTGAATTGATTTTTGGGGAAAAGAAATGCGCCGTATCTGTTGTCCGCAGCTTCGGAAGTAGTAGAGCAGGGGCTCGGAAAGCAGAGTAAAATTTTTGAATTGATTTTTTGGGAAAAGAAATGCGCCGTATCTGTTGTCCGCAGCTTCGGAAGTAGTAGAGCAGGGGCTCGGAAAGCAGAGTAAAATTTGTGAATTGATTTTTGGGGAAAAGAAATGCGCCGTATCTGTTGTCAGGAGCTTCGGAACTAGTAGAGCGGGGGCTCGGAAAGAGGAGGGTAAAATTTGTGAATGGGTTTTTAAGGAATAGAAATGCGCCGTATCTGTTGTCCGCAGCTTCGGAACTAGTACAGCGGGGGCTCGGAAAGCAGAGGGTAAAATTTGTGAATTGGTTTTTGGGGAAAAGAAATGCGCCGTATCTGTTGTCAGGAGCTTCGGAACTAGTAGAGCGGGGGCTCGGAAAGAAGAGGGTAAAATTTGTGAATGGGTTTTTAAGGAATAGAAATGCGCCGTATCTGTTGTCCGCAGCTTCGGAACTAGTAGAGCGTGGGCTCGGAAAGCAGAGGGTAAAATTTGTGAATTGGTTTTTGGGGAAAAGAAATGCGCCGTATTTGTTGTCATGAGCTTCGGAACTAGTAGAGCGGGGGCTCGGAAAGAAGAGGGTAAAATTTGTGAACGGGTTTTTAAGGAATAGAAATGCGCCGTATCAGTTGTCCGCAGTTTCGGAACTAGTAGAGCGGGGGCTCGGAAAGCAGAGGGTAAACTTTGTGAATTGGTTTTTGAGGAAAAGAAATGCGCCGTATCTGTTGTCAAGAGCTTCGGAAGTAGTAGAACAGGGGCTCGGAAAGCAGAGTAAAATTTGTGAATTCATTTTTGGGGAAAAGAAATGCGCCGTATCTGTTGTCCGCAGCTTCGGAAGTATTAGAGCAGGGGCTCGGAAAGCAGAGTAAAATTTTTGAAATGATTTTTGGGGAAAAGAAATGCGCCGTATCTGTTGTACGCAGCTTCGGAAGTAGTAGAGCAGGGGCTCGGAAAGCAGAGTAATATTTTTGAATTGATTTTTGGGGAAAAGAAATGCGCCGTATCTGTTGTCCGCAGCTTCGTAAGTAGTAGAGCAGGGGCTCGGAAAGCAGAGTAAAATTTGTGAATTGATTTTTGGGGAAAAGAAATGCGCCGTATCTGTTGTCCGCAGCTTCGGAAGTAGTAGAGCAGGGGCTCGGAAAGCAGAGTAAAATTTGTGAATTGATTTTTGGGGAAAAGAAATGCGCCGTATCTGTTGTGAGGAGCTTCGGACTAGTAGAGCGGTGGCTCGGAAAGAGGAGGGTAAAATTTGTGAATGGGTTTTTAAGGAATAGAAATGCGCCGTATCTGTTGTCCGCAGCTTTGGAACTAGTAGAGCGGGGGCTCGGAAAGCAGAGGGTAAAATTTGTGAATTGGTTTTTGGGGAAAAGAAATGCGCCGTATTTGTTGTCATGAGCTTCGGAACTAGTAGAGCGGGGGCTCGGACAGCAGAGGGTAAAATTTGTGAATTGGTTTTTGAGGAAAAGAAATGCGCCGTATCTGTTGTCAGGAGCTTCGGAACTAGTAGAGCGGGGGCTCGGAAAGAAGAGGGTAAAATTTGTGAATGGGTTTTTAAGGAACAGAAATGCGCCGTATCTGTTGTCCGCAGCTTCGGAACTAGTAGAGCGGGGGCTCGGAAAGCAGAGGGTAAAATTTGTGAATTGGTTTTCGGGGAAAAGAAATGCGCCGTATTTGTTGTCATGAGCTTCGGAACTAGTAGAGCGGGGGCTCGGAAAGAAGAGGGTAAAATTTGTGAATGGGATTTTAAGGAATAGAAATGCGCCGTATCTGTTGTCAGGAGCTTCGGAATTAGTAGAACAGGGGCTCGGAAAGCAGAGTAAAATTTGTGAATTGATTTTTGAGGAAATGAAATGCGCCGTATCTGTTGTCCGCAGCTTCGGAAGTAGTAGAGCGGGGGCTCGGAAAGCAGAGTAAAATTTGTGAATTGATTTTTGGGGAAAAGAAATGCGCCGTATCTGTTGTCCGCAGCTTCGGAAGTAGTAGAGCAGGGGCTCGGAAAGCAGAGTAAAATTTTTGAATTGATTTTTTGGGAAAAGAAATGCGCCGTATTTGTTGTCAGGAGCTTCGGAACTAGTAGAGCGGGGGCTCGGAAAGAGGAGGGTAAAATTTGTGAATGGGTTTTTAAGGAATAGAAATGCGCCGTATCTGTTGTCCGCAGCTTCGGAACTAGTAGAGTGGTGGCTCGGAAAGCAGAGGGTCAAATTTCTGAATTGGTTTTTGAGGAAAAGAAATGCCCCGTATCTGTTGTCCGCAACTTCGGAACTAGTAGAGCGGGGGCTCGGAAAGCAGAGGGTAAAATTGGTGAATTGGTATTTGAGGAAAAGAAATGCGCCGTATCTGTTGTCCGCAGCTTCGGAGCTAGTAGAGCATGGGCTCGGAAAGAAGAGGGTAAAATTTGTGAATGGGTTTTTAAGGAATAGAATGCGCCGTATCTGTTGTCCCCAGCTTCGGAATTAGTAGAGCGGGGGCTCGAAAAGCAGAGGGTAAAATTTGTGAATTGATTTTTGAGGAAACGAAATGCGCCGTATCTGTTGTCCGCAGCTTCGGAACTAGTAGAGCGGGGACTCGGAAAGCAGAGGGTAAAATTTTTGAATTGTTTTTTGAGGAAAAGAAATGTGCCGTATCTGTTGCCCGCAGGGTCGGAACTAGTAGAGCAGGGGCTCGGAAAGCAGAGGGTCAAATTTCTGAATTGGTTTTTGAGGAAAAGAAATGCCCCGTATCAGTTGTCCGACGCTTCGGAACTAGTAGAGCGGGGGCTCTGAAAGCAGAGGTTAAAATTGATGAATTGGTATTTGAGGAAAAGAAATGCGCCGTATCTGTTGTCCGCAGCTTCGGAACTAGTAGAGCATGGGCTCGGAAAGAAGAGGGTAAAATTTGTGAATGGGTTTTTAAGGAATATAATGCGCCGTATGTGTTGTCCCCAGCTTCGGAACTAGTAGAGCGGGGGCTCGAAAAGCAGAGGGTAAAATTTGTGAATTGATTTTTGAGGAAAAGAAATGCGCCGTATCTGTTGTCCGCAGCTTCGGAACTAGTAGAGCGGGGACTCGGAAAGCAAAGGGTAAACTTTTTGAATTGTTTTTTGAGGAATAGAAATGTGCCGTAGCTGTTGCCCGCAGGGTCGGAACTAGTAGAGCAGGGGCTCGGAAAGCAGAGGGTAAAATTTGTGAATGGGTTGTTAAGGAATAGAAATGTGCCATATCTGGTGTCTGCAGCTTCGGAACGAGTAGAGCGGGGGCTCGGAAAGCAGAGGGTAAAATTTTTGAATTGTTTTTTGAGGAAAAGAAATGTGCCGTATCTGTTGCCCGCAAGGTCGGAACTAGTACAGCAGGGGCTCGGAAAGCAGAGGGTAAAATTTGTGAATGGGTTGTTAAGGAATAGAAATCTCCCGTATCTGGTGTCTGCAGCTTCGGAACGAGTAGAGCGGGGGCTCGGAAAGCAGAGAGTAAAATTTTTGAATTGTTTTTTGAGGAAAAGAAATGTGCCGTATCTGTTGCCCGCAGGGTCGGAACTAGTAGAGCAGGGGCTCGGAAAGCAGAGGGTAAAATTTGTGAATGGGTTGTTAAGGAATAGAAGTGTGCCGTATCTGGTGTCTGCAGCTTCGGGACGAGTAGAGCGGGGGCTCGGAAAGCAGAGGGTAAAATTTCTGAATTGTTTTTTGAGGAAAAGAAATGTGCCGTATCTGTTGCCCGCAGGGTCGGAACTAGTAAAGCGGGGGCTCGGAAAGCAGAGTAAAATTTGTGAATTGATTTTTCGGGAAAAGAAATGCGCCGTATCTGCTGTCAGGAGCTTCGGAACTAGTAGAGGGGGGGGCGCGGACAGCAGAGGGTAAAATTTGTGAATTGGTTTTTGAGGAATAGAATTGCGCCGTATCTGTTGTCCGCAGCTTCGGAGCTAGTAGAGCATGGGCTCGGAAAGAAGAGGGTAAAATTTGTGAATGGGTTTTTAAGGAATAGAATGCGCCGTATCTGTTGTTCCCAGCTTCGGAACTAGTAGAGCGGGGGCTCGAAAAGCAGAGGGAAAAATTTGTGAATTGATTTTTGAGGAAAAGAAATGCGCCGTATCTGTTGTCCGCAGCTTCGGAACTAGTAGAGCGGGGACTCGGAAAGCAGAGGGTATAAATTTTTGAATTGTTTTTTGAGGAAAAGAAATGTGCCGTATCCGTTGCCCGCAGGGTCGGAACTAGTAGAGCAGGGGCTCGGAAAGCAGAGGGTCAAATTTCTGAATTGGTTTTTGAGGAAAAAAAATGCCCCGTATCAGTTGTCCGCAACTTCGGAACTAGTAGAGCGGGGGCTCTGAAAGCAGAGGTTAAAATTGGTGAATTGGTATTTGAGGAAAAGAAATGCGCCGTATCTGTTGTCCGCAGCTTCGCAACTAGTAGAGCATGGGCTCGGAAAGAAGAGGATAAAATTTGTGAATGGGTTTTTAAGGAATAGAATGCGCCGTATGTGTTGTCCCCAGCTTCGGAACTAGTAGAGCGGGGGCTCGAAAAGCAGAGGGTAAAATTTGTGAATTGATTTTTGAGGAAAAGAAATGCGCCGTATTTGTTGTCCGCAGCTTCGGAAATAGTAGATCAGGGACTCGGAAAGCAGAGGGTAAACTTTTTGAATTGTTTTTTGAGGAAAAGAAATGTGCCGTAGCTGTTGCCCGCAGGGTCGGAACTAGTAAAGCAGGGGCTCGGAAAGCAGAGTAAAATTTGTGAATTGATTTTTGGGGAAAAGAAATGCGCCGTATCTGCTGTCAGGAGCTTCGGAACTAGTAGATCAGGGACTCGGAAAGCAGAGGGTAAACTTTTTGAATTGTTTTTTGAGGAAAAGAAATGTGCCGTAGCTGTTGCCCGCAGGGTCGGAACTAGTAAAGCAGGGGCTCGGAAAGCAGAGTAAAATTTGTGAATTGATTTTTGGGGAAAAGAAATGCGCCGTATCTGTTGTCAGGAGCTTCGGAAGTAGTAGAACAGGGGCTCGGAAAGCAGAGTAAAATTTGTGAATTGATTTTTGAGGAAATGAAATGCGCCGTATCTGTTGTCCGCAGCTTCGGAAGTAGTAGAGCGGGGGCTCGGAAAGCAGAGTAAAATTTGTGAATTGATTTTTGGGGAAAAGAAATGCGCCGTATCTGTTGTCCGCAGCTTCGGAAGTATTAGAGCAGGGGCTCGGAAAGCAGAGTAAAATTTTTGAATTGATTTTTTGGGAAAAGAAATGCGCCGTATCTGTTGTCCGCAGCTTCGGAAGTAGTAGAGCAGGGGCTCGGAAAGCAGAGTAAAATTTGTGAATTGATTTTTGGGGAAAAGAAATGCGCCGTATCTGTTGTCAGGAGCTTCGGAACTAGTAGAGCGGGGGCTCGGAAAGAGGAGGGTAAAATTTGTGAATGGGTTTTTAAGGAATAGAAATGCGCCGTATCTGTTGTCCGCAGCTTCGGAACTAGTACAGCGGGGGCTCGGAAAGCAGAGGGTAAAATTTGTGAATTGGTTTTTGGGGAAAAGAAATGCGCCGTATCTGTTGTCAGGAGCTTCGGAACTAGTAGAGCGGGGGCTCGGAAAGAAGAGGGTAAAATTTGTGAATGGGTTTTTAAGGAATAGAAATGCGCCGTATCTGTTGTCCGCAGCTTCGGAACTAGTAGAGCGTGGGCTCGGAAAGCAGAGGGTAAAATTTGTGAATTGGTTTTTGGGGAAAAGAAATGCGCCGTATTTGTTGTCATGAGCTTCGGAACTAGTAGAGCGGGGGCTCGGAAAGAAGAGGGTAAAATTTGTGAACGGGTTTTTAAGGAATAGAAATGCGCCGTATCAGTTGTCCGCAGTTTCGGAACTAGTAGAGCGGGGGCTCGGAAAGCAGAGGGTAAACTTTGTGAATTGGTTTTTGAGGAAAAGAAATGCGCCGTATCTGTTGTCAAGAGCTTCGGAAGTAGTAGAACAGGGGCTCGGAAAGCAGAGTAAAATTTGTGAATTCATTTTTGGGGAAAAGAAATGCGCCGTATCTGTTGTCCGCAGCTTCGGAAGTATTAGAGCAGGGGCTCGGAAAGCAGAGTAAAATTTTTGAAATGATTTTTGGGGAAAAGAAATGCGCCGTATCTGTTGTACGCAGCTTCGGCAGTAGTAGAGCAGGGGCTCGGAAAGCAGAGTAAAATTTTTGAATTGATTTTTGGGGAAAAGAAAGGCGCCGTATCTGTTGTCCGCAGCTTCGTAAGTAGTAGAGCAGGGGCTCGGAAAGCAGAGTAAAATTTGTGAATTGATTTTTGGGGAAAAGAAATGCGCCGTATCTGTTGTCCGCAGCTTCGGAAGTAGTAGAGCAGGGGCTCGGAAAGCAGAGTAAAATTTGTGAATTGATTTTTGGGGAAAAGAAATGCGCCGTATCTGTTGTGAGGAGCTTCGGACTAGTAGAGCGGTGGCTCGGAAAGAGGAGGGTAAAATTTGTGAATGGGTTTTTAAGGAATAGAAATGCGCCGTATCTGTTGTCCGCAGCTTCGGAACTAGTAGAGCGGGGGCTCGGAAAGCAGAGGGTAAAATTTGTGAATTGGTTTTTGGGGAAAAGAAATGCGCCGTATTTGTTGTCATGAGCTTCGGAACTAGTAGAGCGGGGGCTCGGACAGCAGAGGGTAAAATTTGTGAATTGGTTTTTGAGGAAAAGAAATGCGCCGTATCTGTTGTCAGGAGCTTCGGAACTAGTAGAGCGGGGGCTCGGAAAGAAGAGGGTAAAATTTGTGAATGGGTTTTTAAGGAACAGAAATGCGCCGTATCTGTTGTCCGCAGCTTCGGAACTAGTAGAGCGGGGGCTCGGAAAGCAGAGGGTAAAATTTGTGAATTGGTTTTCGGGGAAAAGAAATGCGCCGTATTTGTTGTCATGAGCTTCGGAACTAGTAGAGCGGGGGCTCGGAAAGAAGAGGGTAAAATTTGTGAATGGGATTTTAAGGAATAGAAATGCGCCGTATCTGTTGTCAGGAGCTTCGGAAGTAGTAGAACAGGGGCTCGGAAAGCAGAGTAAAATTTGTGAATTGATTTTTGAGGAAATGAAATGCGCCGTATCTGTTGTCCGCAGCTTCGGAAGTAGTAGAGCGGGGGCTCGGAAAGCAGAGTAAAATTTGTGAATTGATTTTTGGGGAAAAGAAATGCGCCGTATCTGTTGTCCGCAGCTTCGGAAGTAGTAGAGCAGGGGCTCGGAAAGCAGAGTAAAATTTTTGAATTGATTTTTTGGGAAAAGAAATGCGCCGTATCTGTTGTCAGGAGCTTCGGAACTAGTAGAGCGGGGGCTCGGAAAGAGGAGGGTAAAATTTGTGAATGGGTTTTTAAGGAATAGAAATGCGCCGTATCTGTTGTCCGCAGCTTCGGAACTAGTAGAGTGGTGGCTCGGAAAGCAGAGGGTCAAATTTCTGAATTGGTTTTTGAGGAAAAGAAATGCCCCGTATCTGTTGTCCGCAACTTCGGAACTAGTAGAGCGGGGGCTCGGAAAGCAGAGGGTAAAATTGGTGAATTGGTGTTTGAGGAAAAGAAATGCGCCGTATCTGTTGTCCGCAGCTTCGGAGCTAGTAGAGCATGGGCTCGGAAAGAAGAGGGTAAAATTTGTGAATGGGTTTTTAAGGAATAGAATGCGCCGTATCTGTTGTCCCCAGCTTCGGAATTAGTAGAGCGGGGGCTCGAAAAGCAGAGGGTAAAATTTGTGAATTGATTTTTGAGGAAACGAAATGCGCCGTATCTGTTGTCCGCAGCTTCGGAACTAGTAGAGCGGGGACTCGGAAAGCAGAGGGTAAAATTTTTGAATTGTTTTTTGAGGAAAAGAAATGTGCCGTATCTGTTGCCCGCAGGGTCGGAACTAGTAGAGCAGGGGCTCGGAAAGCAGAGGGTCAAATTTCTGAATTGGTTTTTGAGGAAAAGAAATGCCCCGTATCAGTTGTCCGACACTTCGGAACTAGTAGAGCGGGGGCTCTGAAAGCAGAGGTTAAAATTGATGAATTGGTATTTGAGGAAAAGAAATGCGCCGTATCTGTTGTCCGCAGCTTCGGAGCTAGTAGAGCATGGGCTCGGAAAGAAGAGGGTAAAATTTGTGAATGGGTTTTTAAGGAATAGAATGCGCCGTATCTGTTGTCCCCAGCTTCGGAATTAGTAGAGCGGGGGCTCGAAAAGCAGAGGGTAAAATTTGTGAATTGATTTTTGAGGAAACGAAATGCGCCGTATCTGTTGTCCGCAGCTTCGGAACTAGTAGAGCGGGGACTCGGAAAGCAGAGGGTAAAATTTTTGAATTGTTTTTTGAGGAAAAGAAATGTGCCGTATCTGTTGCCCGCAGGGTCGGAACTAGTAGAGCAGGGGCTCGGAAAGCAGAGGGTCAAATTTCTGAATTGGTTTTTGAGGAAAAGAAATGCCCCGTATCAGTTGTCCGACACTTCGGAACTAGTAGAGCGGGGGCTCTGAAAGCAGAGGTTAAAATTGATGAATTGGTATTTGAGGAAAAGAAATGCGCCGTATCTGTTGTCCGCAGCTTCGGAACTAGTAGAGCATGGGCTCGGAAAGAAGAGGGTAAAATTTGTGAATGGGTTTTTAAGGAATAGAATGCGCCGTATGTGTTGTCCCCAGCTTCGGAACTAGTAGAGCGGGGGCTCGAAAAGCAGAGGGTAAAATTTGTGAATTGATTTTTGAGGAAAAGAAATGCGCCGTATTTGTTGTCCGCAGCTTCGGAACTAGTAGATCAGGGACTCGGAAAGCAGAGGGTAAACTTTTTGAATTGTTTTTTGAGGAAAAGAAATGTGCCGTAGCTGTTGCCCGCAGGGTCGGAACTAGTAAAGCAGGGGCTCGGAAAGCAGAGTAAAATTTGTGAATTGATTTTTGGGGAAAAGAAATGCGCCGTATCTGCTGTCAGGAGCTTCGGAACTAGTAGAGCGGGGGCGCGGACAGCAGAGGGTAAAATTTGTGAATTGGTTTTTGAGGAATAGAATTGCGCCGTATCTGTTGTCCGCAGCTTCGGAGCTAGTAGAGCATGGGCTCGGAAAGAAGAGGGTAAAATTTGTGAATGGGTTTTTAAGGAATAGAATGCGCCGTATCTGTTGTCCCCAGCTTCGGAACTAGTAGAGCGGGGGCTCGAAAAGCAGAGGGTAAAATTTGTGAATTGATTTTTGAGGAAAAGAAATGCGCCGTATCTGTTGTCCGCAGCTTCGGAACTAGTAGAGCGGGGACTCGGAAAGCAGAGGGTATAAATTTTTGAATTGTTTTTTGAGGAAAAGAAATGTGCCGTATCAGTTGCCCGCAGGGTCGGAACTAGTAGAGCAGGGGCTCGGAAAGCAGAGGGTCAAATTTCTGAATTGGTTTTTGAGGAAAAAAAAATGCGCCGTATCAGTTGTCCGCAACTTCGGAACTAGTAGAGCGGGGACTCGGAAAGCAGAGGGTAAACTTTTTAATTGTTTTTTGAGGAAACGAAATGTGCCGTAGCTGTTGCCCGCAGGGTCGGAACTAGTAGAGCAGGGGCTCGGAAAGCAGAGGGTAAAATTTGTGAATGGGTTGTTAAGGAATAGAAATGTGCCACATCTGGTGTCTGCAGCTTCGGAACGAGTAGAGCGGGGGCTCGGAAAGCAGAGGGTAAAATTTTTGAATTGTTTTTTGAGGAAAAGAAATGTGCCGTATCTGTTGCCCGCAAGGTCGGAACTAGTACAGCAGGGGCTCGGAAAGCAGAGGATAAAATTTGTGAATGGGTTGTTAAGGAATAGAAATCTCCCGTATCTGGTGTCTGCAGCTTCGGAACGAGTAGAGCGGGGGCTCGGAAAGCAGAGGGTAAAATTTTTGAATTGTTTTTTGAGGAAAAGAAATGTGCCGTATCTGTTGCCCGCAGGGTCGCAACTAGTACAGCAGGGGCTCGGAAAGTAGAGGGTAAAATTTGTGAATGGGTTGTTAAGGAATAGAAATCTCCCGTATCTGGTGTCTGCAGCTTCGGAACGAGTAGAGCGGGGGCTCGGAAAGCAGAGGGTAAAATTTTTGAATTGTTTTTTGAGGAAAAGAAATGTGCCGTATCTGTTGCCCGCAGGGTCGGAACTAGTACAGCAGGGGCTCGGAAAGCAGAGGGTAAAATTTGTGAATGGGTTGTTAAGGAATAGAAATGTGCCATAACTGGTGTCTGCAGCTTCGGAACGAGTAGAGCGGGGGCTCGGAAAGCAGAGGGTAAAATTTTTGAATTGTTTTTTGAGGAAAAGAAATGTGCCGTATCTGTTGCCCGCAGGGTCGGAACTAGTAGAGCAGGGGCTCGGAAAGCAGAGGGTAAAATTTGTGAATGGGTTGTTAAGGAATAGAAATCTCCCGTATCTGGTGTCTGCAGCTTCGGAACGAGTAGAGCGGGGGCTCGGAAAGCAGAGGGTAAAATTTTTGAATTGTTTTTTGAGGAAAAGAAATGTGCCGTATCTGTTGCCCGCAGGGTCGGAACTAGTACAGCAGGGGCTCGGAAAGTAGAGGGTAAAATTTGTGAATGGGTTGTTAAGGAATAGAAATGTGCCGTATCTGGTGTCTGCAGCTTCGGAACGAGTAGAGCGGGGGCTCGGAAAGCAGGGGGTAAAATTTTTGAATTGTTTTTTGAGGAAAAGAAATGTGCCGTATTTGTTGCCCGCAGGGTCGGAACTAGTAGAGCAGGGGCTCCGAAAGCAGAGGGTAGAATTTTTGAATTGTTTTTTGAGGAAAAGAAATGTGCCGTATCTGTTGCCCGCAGGGTCGGAACTAGTAGAGCAGGGGCTCGGAAAGCAGAGGGTAAAATTTGTGAATGGGTTGTTAAGGAATAGAAATGTGCCATATCTGGTGTCTGCAGCTTCGGAACGAGTAGAGCGGGGGCTCGGAAAGCAGAGGGTAAAATTTCTGAATTGTTTTTTGACGAAAAGAAATGTGCCGTATCTGTTGCCCGCAGGGTCGGAACTAGTAAAGCAGGGGCTCGGAAAGCAGAGTAAAATTTGTGAATTGATTTTGGGGGAAAAGAAATGCGCCGTATCTGCTGTCAGGAGCTTCGGAACTAGTAGAGCGGGGGCGCGGACAGCAGAGGGTAAAATTTGTGAATTGGTTTTTGAGGAATAGAATTGCGCCGTATCTGTTGTCCGCAGCTTCGGAACTAGTAGAGCGGGGGCTCGGAAAGCAGAGGGTAAAATTTGTGAATTGGTTTTTGGGAAAACGAAATGCGCCGTATCTGTTGTCCGCAGCTTCGGAACTAGTGAGCGGGGGTTCGGAAAGCAGAGGGTAAAATTTGTGAATTGGTTTTTGAGGAAATGAAATGCGCCGCATCTGTTGTCCGCAGCTTCGGAACTAGTTGAGCGGGGACTCGGAAAGCAGAGGTTAAAATTTTTGAATTGATTTTTGGGGAAAAGAAATGCGCCGTATCTGTTGTCAGGAGCTTCGGAACTAGTAGAGCGGGGGCTCGGACAGCAGAGGGTAAAATTTGTGAATTGGTTTTTGAGGAAACGAAATGCGCCGTATCTGTTGTCAGGAGGTTCGGAACTAGTAGAGCGCGGGCTCGGAAAGAAGAGGGTAAAATTTGTGAAGGGGTTTTTAAGGAATAGAAATGCGCCGTATTTGTTGTCCGCAGCTTCGGAACTAGTAGAGCGGGGGCTCGGAAAGCAGAGGGTAAGATTTGCTATTTGGTTTTCAAGCAAAAAAATGCGCCGTATCTGTTGTCCGCAGCTTCGGAACCAGTAGAGCGCGGGCTCGGAAAGCAGAGGGTCAAATTTGTGAATTGGTTTTTGAGGAAAAGAAATGCGCCGTATCTGGTGTCAGGAGCTTCCGAACTAGTAGAGCGGGGGCTCGGAAAGAAGAGGGTAAAATTTGTGAACGGGTTTTTAAGGAATAGAAATGCGCCGTATCAGTTGTCCGCAGTTTCGGAACTAGTAGAGCGGGGGCTCGGAAAGCAGAGGGTAAACTTTGTGAATTGGTTTTTGAGGAAAAGAAATGCGCCGTATCTGTTGTCCGCAGCTTCGGAACTAGTAGAGCGGGGGCTCGGAAAGCAGAGGGTAAACTTTGTGAATTGGTTTTTGAGGAAAAGAAATGCGCCGTATCTGTTTTCCGCAGCTTCGGAACTAGTAGAGCGGGGGCTCGGAAAGAAGAGGGTCAAATTTCTGAATTGGTTTTTGAGGAAAAGAAATGCGCCGTATCTGTTGTCCGCAGCTTCGGAACTAGTAGAGCGGGGGCTCGGAAAGCAGAGGGTAAACTTTGTGAATTGGTTTTTGAGGAAAAGAAATGCGCCGTATCTGTTGTCCGCAGCTTCGGAACTAGTAGAGCGGGGGCTCGGAAAGCAGAGGGTAAAATTTGTGAATTGGTTTTTGGGGAAAATAAATGCGCCGTATCTGTTGTCCGCAGCTTCGGAACTAGTAGAGGGGTGGCTTGGAAAGCAGAGGGTCAAATTCTGAATTGGTTTTTGAGGAAAAGAAATGCGCCGTATCTGTTGTCAGGAGCTTCGGAAGTAGTAGAACAGGGGCTCGGAAAGCAGAGTAAAATTTGTGAATTGATTTTTGAGGAAATGAAATGCGCCGTATCTGTTGTCCGCAGCTTCGGAAGTAGTAGAGCGGGGGCTCGGAAAGCAGAGTAAAATTTGTGAATTGATTTTTGGGGAAAAGAAATGCGCCGTATCTGTTGTCCGCAGCTTCGGAAGTAGTAGGGCAGGGGCTCGGAAAGCAGAGTAAAATTTTTGAATTGATTTTTTGGGAAAAGAAATGCGCCGTATCTGTTGTCAGGAGCTTCGGAACTAGTAGAGCGGGGGCTCGGAAAGAGGAGGGTAAAATTTGTGAATGGGTTTTTAAGGAATAGAAATGCGCCGTATCTGTTGTCCGCAGCTTCGGAACTAGTAGAGTGGTGGCTCGGAAAGCAGAGGGTCAAATTTCTGAATTGGTTTTTGAGGAAAAGAAATGCCCCGTATCTGTTGTCCGCAACTTCGGAACTAGTAGAGCGGGGGCTCGGAAAGCAGAGGGTAAAATTGGTGAATTGGTATTTGAGGAAAAGAAATGCGCCGTATCTGTTGTCCGCAGCTTCGGAGCTAGTAGAGCATGGGCTCGGAAAGAAGAGGGTAAAATTTGTGAATGGGTTTTTAAGGAATAGAATGCGCCGTATCTGTTGTCCCCAGCTTCGGAATTAGTAGAGCGGGGGCTCGAAAAGCAGAGGGTAAAATTTGTGAATTGATTTTTGAGGAAACGAAATGCGCCGTATCTGTTGTCCGCAGCTTCGGAACTAGTAGAGCGGGGACTCGGAAAGCAGAGGGTAAAATTTTTGAATTGTTTTTTGAGGAAAAGAAATGTGCCGTATCTGTTGCCCGCAGGGTCGGAACTAGTAGAGCAGGGGCTCGGAAAGCAGAGGGTCAAATTTCTGAATTGGTTTTTGAGGAAAAGAAATGCCCCGTATCAGTTGTCCGACACTTCGGAACTAGTAGAGCGGGGGCTCTGAAAGCAGAGGTTAAAATTGATGAATTGGTATTTGAGGAAAAGAAATGCGCCGTATCTGTTGTCCGCAGCTTCGGAGCTAGTAGAGCATGGGCTCGGAAAGAAGAGGGTAAAATTTGTGAATGGGTTTTTAAGGAATAGAATGCGCCGTATCTGTTGTCCCCAGCTTCGGAATTAGTAGAGCGGGGGCTCGAAAAGCAGAGGGTAAAATTTGTGAATTGATTTTTGAGGAAACGAAATGCGCCGTATCTGTTGTCCGCAGCTTCGGAACTAGTAGAGCGGGGACTCGGAAAGCAGAGGGTAAAATTTTTGAATTGTTTTTTGAGGAAAAGAAATGTGCCGTATCTGTTGCCCGCAGGGTCGGAACTAGTAGAGCAGGGGCTCGGAAAGCAGAGGGTCAAATTTCTGAATTGGTTTTTGAGGAAAAGAAATGCCCCGTATCAGTTGTCCGACACTTCGGAACTAGTAGAGCGGGGGCTCTGAAAGCAGAGGTTAAAATTGATGAATTGGTATTTGAGGAAAAGAAATGCGCCGTATCTGTTGTCCGCAGCTTCGGAACTAGTAGAGCATGGGCTCGGAAAGAAGAGGGTAAAATTTGTGAATGGGTTTTTAAGGAATAGAATGCGCCGTATGTGTTGTCCCCAGCTTCGGAACTAGTAGAGCGGGGGCTCGAAAAGCAGAGGGTAAAATTTGTGAATTGATTTTTGAGGAAAAGAAATGCGCCGTATTTGTTGTCCGCAGCTTCGGAACTAGTAGATCAGGGACTCGGAAAGCAGAGGGTAAACTTTTTGAATTGTTTTTTGAGGAAAAGAAATGTGCCGTAGCTGTTGCCCGCAGGGTCGGAACTAGTAAAGCAGGGGCTCGGAAAGCAGAGTAAAATTTGTGAATTGATTTTTGGGGAAAAGAAATGCGCCGTATCTGCTGTCAGGAGCTTCGGAACTAGTAGAGCGGGGGCGCGGACAGCAGAGGGTAAAATTTGTGAATTGGTTTTTGAGGAATAGAATTGCGCCGTATCTGTTGTCCGCAGCTTCGGAGCTAGTAGAGCATGGGCTCGGAAAGAAGAGGGTAAAATTTGTGAATGGGTTTTTAAGGAATAGAATGCGCCGTATCTGTTGTCCCCAGCTTCGGAACTAGTAGAGCGGGGGCTCGAAAAGCAGAGGGTAAAATTTGTGAATTGATTTTTGAGGAAAAGAAATGCGCCGTATCTGTTGTCCGCAGCTTCGGAACTAGTAGAGCGGGGACTCGGAAAGCAGAGGGTATAAATTTTTGAATTGTTTTTTGAGGAAAAGAAATGTGCCGTATCAGTTGCCCGCAGGGTCGGAACTAGTAGAGCAGGGGCTCGGAAAGCAGAGGGTCAAATTTCTGAATTGGTTTTTGAGGGAAAAAAAATGCGCCGTATCAGTTGTCCGCAACTTCGGAACTAGTAGAGCGGGGACTCGGAAAGCAGAGGGTAAACTTTTTGAATTGTTTTTTGAGGAAACGAAATGTGCCGTAGCTGTTGCCCGCAGGGTCGGAACTAGTAGAGCAGGGGCTCGGAAAGCAGAGGGTAAAATTTGTGAATGGGTTGTTAAGGAATAGAAATGTGCCACATCTGGTGTCTGCAGCTTCGGAACGAGTAGAGCGGGGGCTCGGAAAGTAGAGGGTAAAATTTTTGAATTGTTTTTTGAGGAAAAGAAATGTGCCGTATCTGTTGCCCCCAAGGTCGGAACTAGTACAGCAGGGGCTCGGAAAGCAGAGGATAAAATTTGTGAATGGGTTGTTAAGGAATAGAAATCTCCCGTATCTGGTGTCTGCAGCTTCGGAACGAGTAGAGCGGGGGCTCGGAAAGCAGAGGGTAAAATTTTTGAATTGTTTTTTGAGGAAAAGAAATGTGCCGTATCTGTTGCCCGCAGGGTCGCAACTAGTACAGCAGGGGCTCGGAAAGTAGAGGGTAAAATTTGTGAATGGGTTGTTAAGGAATAGAAATCTCCCGTATCTGGTGTCTGCAGCTTCGGAACGAGTAGAGCGGGGGCTCGGAAAGCAGAGGGTAAAATTTTTGAATTGTTTTTTGAGGAAAAGAAATGTGCCGTATCTGTTGCCCGCAGGGTCGGAACTAGTACAGCAGGGGCTCGGAAAGCAGAGGGTAAAATTTGTGAATGGGTTGTTAAGGAATAGAAATGTGCCATAACTGGTGTCTGCAGCTTCGGAACGAGTAGAGCGGGGGCTCGGAAAGCAGAGGGTAAAATTTTTGAATTGTTTTTTGAGGAAAAGAAATGTGCCGTATCTGTTGCCCGCAGGGTCGGAACTAGTAGAGCAGGGGCTCGGAAAGCAGAGGGTAAAATTTGTGAATGGGTTGTTAAGGAATAGAAATCTCCCGTATCTGGTGTCTGCAGCTTCGGAACGAGTAGAGCGGGGGCTCGGAAAGCAGAGGGTAAAATTTTTGAATTGTTTTTTGAGGAAAAGAAATGTGCCGTATCTGTTGCCCGCAGGGTCGGAACTAGTACAGCAGGGGCTCGGAAAGTAGAGGGTAAAATTTGTGAATGGGTTGTTAAGGAATAGAAATGTGCCGTATCTGGTGTCTGCAGCTTCGGAACGAGTAGAGCGGGGGCTCGGAAAGCAGGGGGTAAAATTTTTGAATTGTTTTTTGAGGAAAAGAAATGTGCCGTATTTGTTGCCCGCAGGGTCGGAACTAGTAGAGCAGGGGCTCCGAAAGCAGAGGGTAGAATTTTTGAATTGTTTTTTGAGGAAAAGAAATGTGCCGTATCTGTTGCCCGCAGGGTCGGAACTAGTAGAGCAGGGGCTCGGAAAGCAGAGGGTAAAATTTGTGAATGGGTTGTTAAGGAATAGAAATGTGCCATATCTGGTGTCTGCAGCTTCGGAACGAGTAGAGCGGGGGCTCGGAAAGCAGAGGGTAAAATTTCTGAATTGTTTTTTGACGAAAAGAAATGTGCCGTATCTGTTGCCCGCAGGGTCGGAACTAGTAAAGCAGGGGCTCGGAAAGCAGAGTAAAATTTGTGAATTGATTTTGGGGGAAAAGAAATGCGCCGTATCTGCTGTCAGGAGCTTCGGAACTAGTAGAGCGGGGGCGCGGACAGCAGAGGGTAAAATTTGTGAATTGGTTTTTGAGGAATAGAATTGCGCCGTATCTGTTGTCCGCAGCTTCGGAACTAGTAGAGCGGGGGCTCGGAAAGCAGAGGGTAAAATTTGTGAATTGGTTTTTGGGAAAACGAAATGCGCCGTATCTGTTGTCCGCAGCTTCGGAACTAGTGAGCGGGGGTTCGGAAAGCAGAGGGTAAAATTTGTGAATTGGTTTTTGAGGAAATGAAATGCGCCGCATCTGTTGTCCGCAGCTTCGGAACTAGTTGAGCGGGGACTCGGAAAGCAGAGGGTAAAATTTTTGAATTGATTTTTGGGGAAAAGAAATGCGCCGTATCTGTTGTCAGGAGCTTCGGAACTAGTAGAGCGGGGGCTCGGACAGCAGAGGGTAAAATTTGTGAATTGGTTTTTGAGGAAACGAAATGCGCCGTATCTGTTGTCAGGAGGTTCGGAACTAGTAGAGCGCGGGCTCGGAAAGAAGAGGGTAAAATTTGTGAAGGGGTTTTTAAGGAATAGAAATGCGCCGTATTTGTTGTCCGCAGCTTCGGAACTAGTAGAGCGGGGGCTCGGAAAGCAGAGGGTAAGATTTGCTATTTGGTTTTCAAGCAAAAAAATGCGCCGTATCTGTTGTCCGCAGCTTCGGAACCAGTAGAGCGCGGGCTCGGAAAGCAGAGGGTCAAATTTGTGAATTGGTTTTTGAGGAAAAGAAATGCGCCGTATCTGGTGTCAGGAGCTTCCGAACTAGTAGAGCGGGGGCTCGGAAAGAAGAGGGTAAACTTTGTGAATTGGTTTTTGAGGAAAAGAAATGCGCCGTATCTGTTGTCCGCAGCTTCGGAACTAGTAGAGCGGGGGCTCGGAAAGCAGAGGGTAAACTTTGTGAATTGGTTTTTGAGGAAAAGAAATGCGCCGTATCTGTTGTCCGCAGCTTCGGAACTAGTAGAGCGGGGGCTCGGAAAGAAGAGGGTCAAATTTCTGAATTGGTTTTTGAGGAAAAGAAATGCGCCGTATCTGTTGTCCGCAGCTTCGGAACTAGTAGAGCGGGGGCTCGGAAAGCAGAGGGTAAACTTTGTGAATTGGTTTTTGAGGAAAAGAAATGCGCCGTATCTGTTGTCCGCAGCTTCGGAACTAGTAGAGCGGGGGCTCGGAAAGCAGAGGGTAAAATTTGTGAATTGGTTTTTGGGGAAAATAAATGCGCCGTATCTGTTGTCCGCAGCTTCGGAACTAGTAGAGGGGTGGCTTGGAAAGCAGAGGGTCAAATTCTGAATTGGTTTTTGAGGAAAAGAAATGCCCCGTATCTGTTGTCCGCAACTTCGGAACTAGTGAGCGGGGGTTCGGAAAGCAGAGGGTAAAATTTGTGAATTGGTTTTTGAGGAATAGAATGCGCCGTATATTTTGTCCCCAGCTTCGGAACTAGTAGAGCGGGGGCTCGGAAAGCAGAGGGTAAAATTTGTGAATTGGTTTTTGAGGAAATGAAATGCGCCGCATCTGTTGCCCGCAGGGTCGGAACTAGTAGAGCAGGGGCTCGGAAAGCAGAGAGTAAAATTTGTGAATTGATTTTTGGGAAAAATAAATGCGCCGTATCTGTTGTCAGGAGCTTCAGAACTAGTAGAGCGGGGGCTCGGACAGCAGAGGGTAAAATTTGTGAATTGGTTTTTGAGCCGTATCTGTTGTCCGCAGCTTCGGAACTAGTAGAGCGGGGGCTCGGAAAGAAGAGGGTAAAATTTGTGAATGTTTTCTTAAGGAATAGAAATGCGCCGTATCTGTTGTCCGCAGCTTCGGAACTAGTAGAGCGGGGACTCGGAAAGCAGAGGGTAAACTTTTTGAATTGTTTTTTGAGGAAAAGAAATGTGCCGTAGCTGTTGCCCGCAGGGTCGGAACTAGTAGAGCAGGGGCTCGGAAAGCAGAGGGTAAAATTTGTGAATGGGTTGTTAAGGAATAGAAGTGTGCCGTATCTGGTGTCTGCAGCTTCGGAACGAGTAGAGCGGGGGCTCGGAAAGCAGAGGGTAAAATTTCTGAATTGTTTTTTTGAGGAAAAGAAATGTGCCGTATCTGTTGCCCGCAGGGTCGGAACTAGTAAAGCAGGGGCTCGGAAAGCAGAGTAAAATTTGTGAATTGATTTTTGGGGAAAAGAAATGCGCCGTATCTGCTGTCAGGAGCTTCGGAACTAGTAGAGCGGGGGCGCGGACAGCAGAGGGTAAAATTTGTGAATTGGTTTTTGAGGAATAGAATTGCGCCGTATCTGTTGTCCGCAGCTTCGGAACTAGTAGAGCGGGGGCTCGGAAAGCAGAGGGTAAAATTTGTGAATTGGTTTTTGGGAAAACGAAATGCGCCGTATCTGTTGTCCGCAGCTTCGGAACTAGTGAGCGGGGGTTCGGAAAGCAGAGGGTAAAATTTGTGAATTGGTTTTTGAGGAAATGAAATGCGCCGCATCTGTTGTCCGCAGCTTCGGAACTAGTTGAGCGGGGACTCGGAAAGCAGAGGGTAAAATTTTTGAATTGGTTTTTGAGGAAAAGAAATGTGCCGTATCTGTTGCCCGCTGCGTCGGAACTAGTGGAGCGCGGGTTCGGAAAGCAGAGGATAAAATTTGTGAATTGATTTTTGGGGAAAAGAAATGCGCCGTATCTGTTGTCAGGAGCTTCGGAACTAGTAGAGCGGGGGCTCGGACAGCAGAGGGTAAAATTTGTGAATTGGTTTTTGAGGAAACGAAATGCACCGTATCTGTTGTCAGGAGGTTCGGAACTAGTAGAGCGGGGGCTCGGAAAGAAGAAGGTAAAATTTGTGAAGGGGTTTTTAAGGAATAGAAATGCGCCGTATTTGTTGTCCGCAGCTTCGGAACTAGTAGAGCGGGGGCTCGGAAAGCAGAGGGTAAGATTTGTTATTTGGTTTTCAAGCAAAAAAATGCGCCGTATCTGTTGTCCGCAGCTTCGGAACCAGTAGAGCGCGGGCTCGGAAAGCAGAGGGTCAAATTTGTGAATTGGTTTTTGAGGAAAAGAAATGCGCCGTATCTGGTGTCAGGAGCTTCCGAACTAGTAGAGCGGGGGCTCGGAAAGCAGAGGGTAAACTTTGTGAATTGGTTTTTGAGGAAAAGAAATGCGCCGTATCTGTTGTCCGACGCTTCGGAACTAGTACAGCAGGGGCTCGGAAAGTAGAGGGTAAAATTTGTGAATGGGTTGTTAAGGAATAGAAATCTCCCGTATCTGGTGTCTGCAGCTTCGGAACGAGTAGAGCGGGGGCTCGGAAAGCAGAGGGTAAAATTTTTGAATTGTTTTTTGAGGAAAAGAAATGTGCCGTATCTGTTGCCCGCAGGGTCGGAACTAGTACAGCAGGGGCTCGGAAACTAGAGAGTAAAATTTGTGAATGGGTTGTTAAGGAATAGAAATGTGCCGTATCTGGTGTCTGCAGCTTCGGAACGAATAGAGCGGGGGCTCGGAAAGCAGGGGGTAAAATTTTTGAATTGTTTTTTGAGGAAAAGAAATGAGCCGTATCTGTTGCCCGCAGGGTAGGAACTAGTAGAGCAGGGGCTCTGAAAGCAGAGGGTAAAATTTTTGAATTGTTTTTTGAGGAAAAGAAATGTGCCGTATCTGTTGCCCGCAGGGTCGGAACTAGTAGAGCAGGGGCTCGGAAAGCAGAGGGTAAAATTTGTGAATGGGTTGTTAAGGAATTGAAATGTGCCATATCTGGTGTCTGCAGCTTCGGAACGAGTAGAGCGGGGGCTCGGAAAGCAGAGGGTAAAATTTTTGAATTGTTTTTTGAGGAAAAGAAATGTGCCGTATCTGTTGCCCGCAGGGTCGGAACTAGTAGAGCAGGGGCTCGGAAAGCAGAGGGTAAAATTTGTGAATGGGTTGTTAAGGAATAGAAGTGTGCCGTATCTGGTGTCTGCAGCTTCGGAACGAGTAGAGCGGGGGCTCGGAAAGCAGAGGGTAAAATTTCTGAATTGTTTTTTTGAGGAAAAGAAATGTGCCGTATCTGTTGCCCGCAGGGTCGGAACTAGTAAAGCAGGGGCTCGGAAAGCAGAGTAAAATTTGTGAATTGATTTTTGGGGAAAAGAAATGCGCCGTATCTGCTGTCAGGAGCTTCGGAACTAGTAGAGCGGGGGCGCGGACAGCAGAGGGTAAAATTTGTGAATTGGTTTTTGAGGAATAGAATTGCGCCGTATCTGTTGTCCGCAGCTTCGGAACTAGTAGAGCGGGGGCTCGGAAAGCAGAGGGTAAAATTTGTGAATTGGTTTTTGGGAAAACG
The DNA here is from genome assembly GCF_055824585.1 of Amblyomma mixtum. Lineage (NCBI taxonomy): Eukaryota > Metazoa > Arthropoda > Arachnida > Ixodida > Ixodidae > Amblyomma > Amblyomma mixtum. The sequence goes on from NW_028317706.1 coordinate 880,472, forward strand.
AAATGCGCCGTATCTGTTGTCCGCAGCTTCGGAACTAGTGAGCGGGGGTTCGGAAAGCAGAGGGTAAAATTTGTGAATTGGTTTTTGAGGAAATGAAATGCGCCGCATCTGTTGTCCGCAGCTTCGGAACTAGTTGAGCGGGGACTCGGAAAGCAGAGGGTAAAATTTTTGAATTGGTTTTTGAGGAAAAGAAATGTGCCGTATCTGTTGCCCGCTGCGTCGGAACTAGTGGAGCGCGGGTTCGGAAAGCAGAGGATAAAATTTGTGAATTGATTTTTGGGGAAAAGAAATGCGCCGTATCTGTTGTCAGGAGCTTCGGAACTAGTAGAGCGGGGGCTCGGACAGCAGAGGGTAAAATTTGTGAATTGGTTTTTGAGGAAACGAAATGCACCGTATCTGTTGTCAGGAGGTTCGGAACTAGTAGAGCGGGGGCTCGGAAAGAAGAAGGTAAAATTTGTGAAGGGGTTTTTAAGGAATAGAAATGCGCCGTATTTGTTGTCCGCAGCTTCGGAACTAGTAGAGCGGGGGCTCGGAAAGCAGAGGGTAAGATTTGTTATTTGGTTTTCAAGCAAAAAAATGCGCCGTATCTGTTGTCCGCAGCTTCGGAACCAGTAGAGCGCGGGCTCGGAAAGCAGAGGGTCAAATTTGTGAATTGGTTTTTGAGGAAAAGAAATGCGCCGTATCTGGTGTCAGGAGCTTCCGAACTAGTAGAGCGGGGGCTCGGAAAGCAGAGGGTAAACTTTGTGAATTGGTTTTTGAGGAAAAGAAATGCGCCGTATCTGTTGTCCGACGCTTCGGAACTAGTACAGCAGGGGCTCGGAAAGTAGAGGGTAAAATTTGTGAATGGGTTGTTAAGGAATAGAAATCTCCCGTATCTGGTGTCTGCAGCTTCGGAACGAGTAGAGCGGGGGCTCGGAAAGCAGAGGGTAAAATTTTTGAATTGTTTTTTGAGGAAAAGAAATGTGCCGTATCTGTTGCCCGCAGGGTCGGAACTAGTACAGCAGGGGCTCGGAAACTAGAGAGTAAAATTTGTGAATGGGTTGTTAAGGAATAGAAATGTGCCGTATCTGGTGTCTGCAGCTTCGGAACGAATAGAGCGGGGGCTCGGAAAGCAGGGGGTAAAATTTTTGAATTGTTTTTTGAGGAAAAGAAATGAGCCGTATCTGTTGCCCGCAGGGTAGGAACTAGTAGAGCAGGGGCTCTGAAAGCAGAGGGTAAAATTTTTGAATTGTTTTTTGAGGAAAAGAAATGTGCCGTATCTGTTGCCCGCAGGGTCGGAACTAGTAGAGCAGGGGCTCGGAAAGCAGAGGGTAAAATTTGTGAATGGGTTGTTAAGGAATTGAAATGTGCCATATCTGGTGTCTGCAGCTTCGGAACGAGTAGAGCGGGGGCTCGGAAAGCAGAGGGTAAAATTTTTGAATTGTTTTTTGAGGAAAAGAAATGTGCCGTATCTGTTGCCCGCAGGGTCGGAACTAGTAGAGCAGGGGCTCGGAAAGCAGAGGGTAAAATTTGTGAATGGGTTGTTAAGGAATAGAAGTGTGCCGTATCTGGTGTCTGCAGCTTCGGAACGAGTAGAGCGGGGGCTCGGAAAGCAGAGGGTAAAATTTTTGAATTGTTTTTTGAGGAAAAGAAATGTGCCGTATCTGTTGCCCGCAGGGTCGGAACTAGTACAGCAGGGGCTCGGAAACTAGAGAGTAAAATTTGTGAATGGGTTGTTAAGGAATAGAAATGTGCCGTATCTGGTGTCTGCAGCTTCGGAACGAATAGAGCGGGGGCTCGGAAAGCAGGGGGTAAAATTTTTGAATTGTTTTTTGAGGAAAAGAAATGTGCCGTATCTGTTGCCCGCAGGGTCGGAACTAGTAAAGCAGGGGCTCGGAAAGCAGAGTAAAATTTGTGAATTGATTTTTGGGGAAAAGAAATGCGCCGTATCTGCTGTCAGGAGCTTCGGAACTAGTAGAGAGGGGGCGCGGACAGCAGAGGGTAAAATTTGTGAATTGGTTTTTGAGGAATAGAATTGCGCCGTATCTGTTGTCCGCAGCTTCGGAACTAGTAGAGCGGGGGCTCGGAAAGCAGAGGGTAAAATTTGTTAATTGGTTTTTGGGAAAACGAAATGCGCCGTATCTGTTGTCCGCAGCTTCGGAACTAGTGAGCGGGGGTTCGGAAAGCAGAGGGTAAAATTTGTGAATTGGTTTTTGAGGAAATGAAATGCGCCGCATCTGTTGTCCGCAGCTTCGGAACTAGTTGAGCGGGGACTCGGAAAGCAGAGGGTAAAATTTTTGAATTGGTTTTTGAGGAAAAGAAATGTGCCGTATCTGTTGCCCGCAGCGTCGGAACTAGTGGAGCGGGGGTTCGGAAAGCAGAGGGTAAAATTTGTGAATTGATTTTTGGGGAAAAGGAATGCGCCGTATCTGTTGTCAGGAGCTTCGGAACTAGTAGAGCGGGGGCTCGGACAGCAGAGGGTAAAATTTGTGAATTGGTTTTTGAGGAAACGAAATGCGCCGTATCTGTTGTCAGGAGGTTCGGAACTAGTAGAGCGGGGGCTCGGAAAGAAGAGGGTAAAATTTGTGAAGGGGTTTTTAAGGAATAGAAATGCGCCGTATTTGTTGTCCGCAGCTTCGGAACCAGTAGAGCGCGGGCTCGGAAAGCAGAGGGTCAAATTTGTGAATTGGTTTTTGAGGAAAAGAAATGCGCCGTATCTGGTGTCAGGAGCTTCCGAACTAGTAGAGCGGGGGCTCGGAAAGAAGAGGGTAAAATTTGTGAACGGGTTTTTAAGGAATAGAAATGTGCCGTATCAGTTGTCCGCAGTTTCGGAACTAGTAGAGCGGGGGCTCGGAAAGCAGAGGGTAAACTTTGTGAATTGGTTTTTGAGGAAAAGAAATGCGCCGTATCTGTTGTCCGCAGCTTCGGAACTAGTAGAGCGGGGGCTCGGAAAGCAGAGGGTAAACTTTGTGAATTGGTTTTTGAGGAAAAGAAATGCGCCGTATCTGTTGTCCGCAGCTTCTGAACTAGTAGAGCGGGGGCTCGGAAAGAAGAGGGTCAAATTTCTGAATTGGTTTTTGAGGAAAAGAAATGCGCCGTATCTGTTGTCCGCAGCTTCAGAACTAGTAGAGCGGGGGCTCGGAAAGCAGAGGGTAAAATTTGTGAATTGTTTTTGGGGAAAAGAAATGCGCCGTATCTGTTGTCCGCAGCTTCGGAACTAGTAGAGGGGTGGCTTGGAAAGCAGAGGGTCAAATTTCTGAATTGGTTTTTGAGGAAAAGAAATGCCCCGTATCTGTTGTCCGCAACTTCGGAACTAGTAGAGCGGGGGCTCGGAAAGCAGAGGGTAAAATTGGTGAATTGGTATTTGAGGAAAAGAAATGCGGCGTATGTGTTGTCCACAGCTTCGGAACTAGTAGAGCGGGGGCTCGGAAAGAAGAGGGTAAAATTTGTGAATGGGTTTTTAAGGAATAGATTGCGCCGTATCTTTTGTCCCCAGCTTCGGAACTAGTAGAGCGGGGGCTCGGAAAGCAGAGGGTAAAATTTGTGAATTTTTTTTGAGGAAATGAAATGCGCCGCATCTGTTGCCCGCAGGGTCGGAACTAGTAGAGCAGGGGCTCGGAAAGCCGAGAGTAAAATTTGTGAATTGATTTTTGGGAAAAATAAATGCGCCGTATCTGTTGTCAGGAGCTTCAGAACTAGTAGAGCGGGGGCTCGGACAGCAGAGGGTAAAATTTGTGAATTGGTTTTTGAGCCCTATCTGTTGTCCGCAGCTTCGGAACTAGTAGAGCGGGGGCTCGGAAAGAAGAGGGTAAAATTTGTGAATGTTTTTTTAAGGAATAGAAATGCGCCGTATCTGTTGTCCGCAGCTTCGGAACTAGTAGAGCGGGGACTCGGAAAGCAGAGGGTAAACTTTTTGAATTGTTTTTTGAGGAAAAGAAATGTGCCGTAGCTGTTGCCCGCAGGGTCGGAACTAGTAGAGCAGGGGCTCGGAAAGCAGAGGGTAAAATTTGTGAATGGGTTGTTAAGGAATAGAAATGTGCCATATCTGGTGTCTGCAGCTTCGGAACGAGCAGAGCGGGGGCTCGGAAAGCAGAGGGTAAAATTTTTGAATTGTTTTTTGAGGAAAAGAAATGTGCCGTATCTGTTGCCCGCAAGGTCGGAACTAGAACAGCAGGGGCTCGGAAAGCAGAGGGTAAAGTTTGTGAATGGGTTGTTAAGGAATAGAAATCTCCCGTATCTGGTGTCTGCAGCTTCGGAACGAGTAGAGCGGGGGCTCGGAAAGCAGAGGGTAAAATTTTTGAATTGTTTTTTGAGGAAAAGAAATGTGCCGTATCCGTTGCCCGCAGGGTCGGAACTAGTACAGCAGGGGCTCGGAAAGTAGAGGGTAAAATTTTTGAATGGGTTGTTAAGGAATAGAAATCTCCCGTATCTGATGTCTGCAGCTTCGGAACGAGTAGAGCGGGGGCTCTGAAAGCAGAGGGTAAAATTTTTGAATTGTTTTTTGAGGAAAAGAAATGTGCCGTATCTGTTGCCCGCAGGGTCGGAACTAGTACAGCAGGGGCTCGGAAAGCAGAGGGTAAAATTTGTGAATGGGTTGTTAAGGAATAGAAATGTGCCATATCTGGTGTCTGCAGCTTCGGAACGAGTAGAGCGGGGGCTCGGAAAGCAGAGGGTAAAATTTTTGAATTGTTTTTTGAGGAAAAGAAATGTGCCGTATCTGTTGCCCGCAGGGTCGGAACTAGTAGAGCAGGGGCTCGGAAAGCAGAGGGTAAAATTTGTGAATCAGTTGTTAAGGAATAGAAATCTCCCGTATCTGGTGTCTGCAGCTTCGGAACGAGTAGAGCGGGGGCTCGGAAAGCAGAGGGTAAAATTTTTGAATTGTTTTTTGAGGAAAAGAAATGTGCCGTATCTGTTGTCCGCAGGGTCGGAACTAGTACAGCAGGGGCTCGCAAAATAGAGGGTAAAATTTGTGAATGGGTTGTTAAGGAATAGAAATGTGCCGTATCTGGTGTCTGTAGCTTCGGAACGAGTAGAGCGGGGGCTCGGAAAGCAGGGGGTAAAATTTTTGAATTGTTTTTTGAGGAAAAGAAATGTGCCGTATCTGTTGCCCGCAGGGTCGGAACTAGTAGAGCAGGGGCTCGGAAAGTAGAGGGTAAAATTTGTGAATGGGTTGTTAAGGAATAGAAATGTGCCGTATCTGGTGTCTGCAGCTTCGGAACGAGTAGAGCGGGAGCTCGGAAAGCAGGGGGTAAAATTTTTGAATTGTTTTTTGAGGAAAAGAAATGTGCCGTATCTGTTGCCCGCAGGGTCGGAACTAGTACAGCAGGGGCTCGGAAAGTAGAGGGTAAAATTTGTGAATGGGTTGTTAAGGAATAGAAATGTCCCGTATCTGGTGTCTGCAGCTTCGGAACGAGTAGAGCGGGGGCTCGGAAAGCAGAGGGTAAAATTTTTGAATTGTTTTTTGAGGAAAAGAAATGTGCCGTATCTGTTGCCCGCAGGGTCGGAACTAGTAGAGCAGGGGCTCGGAAAGCAGAGGGTAAAATTTGTGAATGGGTTGTTAAGGAATAGAAATGTCCCGTATCTGGTGTCTGCAGCTTCGGAACGAGTAGAGCGGGGGCTCGGAAAGCAGAGGGTAAAATTTTTGAATTGTTTTTTTGAGGAAAAGAAATGTGCCGTATCTGTTGCCGGCAGGGTCGGAACTAGTACAGCAGGGGCTCGGAAAGCAGAGGGTAAAATTTGTGAATGGGTTGTTAAGGAATAGAAATGTGCCATATCTGGTGTCTGCAGCTTCGGAACGAGTAGAGCGGGGGCTCGGAAAGCAGAGGGTAAAATTTTTGAATTGTTTTTTGAGGAAAAGAAATGTGCCGTATCTGTTGCCCGCAGGGTCGGAACTAGTAGAGCAGGGGCTCGGAAAGCAGAGGGTAAAATTTGTGAATGGGTTGTTAAGGAATAGAAATCTCCCGTATCTGGTGTCTGCAGCTTCGGAACGAGTAGAGCGGGGGCTCGGAAAGCAGAGGGTAAAATTTTTGAATTGTTTTTTGAGGAAAAGAAATGTGCCGTATCTGTTGCCCGCAGGGTCGGAACTAGTACAGCAGGGGCTCGGAACGTAGAGGGTAAAATTTGTGAATGGGTTGTTAAGGAATAGAAATGTGCCGTATCTGGTGTCTGCAGCTTCGGAACGAGTAGAGCGGGGGCTCGGAAAGCAGGGGGTTAAATTTTTGAATTGTTTTTTGAGGAAAAGAAATGTGCCGTATCTGTTGCCCGCAGGGTCGGAACTAGTAGAGCAGGGGCTCCGAAAGCAGAGGGTAAAATTTTTGAATAGTTTTTTGAGGAAAGGAAATGTGCCGTATCTGTTGCCCGCAGGGTCGGAACTAGTAGAGCAGGGGCTCGGAAAGCAGAGGGTAAAATTTGTGAATGGGTTGTTAAGGAATAGAAATGTGCCATATCTGGTGTCTGCAGCTTCGGAACGAGTAGAGCGGGGGCTCGGAAAGCAGAGGGTAAAATTTTTGAATTGTTTTTTGAGGAAAAGAAATGTGCCGTATCTGTTGCCCGCAGGGTCGGAACTAGTAGAGCAGGGGCTCGGAAAGCAGAGGGTAAAATTTGTGAATGGGTTGTTAAGGAATAGAATTGTGCCGTATCTGGTGTCTGCAGCTTCGGAACGAGTAGAGCGGGGGCTCGGAAAGCAGAGGGTAAAATTTCTGAATTGTTTTTTGAGGAAAAGAAATGTGTCGTATCTGTTGCCCGCAGGGTCGGAACTAGTAAAGCAGGGGCTCGGAAAGCAGAGTAAAATTTGTGAATTGATTTTTGGGGAAAAGAAATGCGCCGTATCTGCTGTCAGGAGCTTCGGAACTAGTAGAGCGGGGGCGCGGACAGCAGAGGGTAAAATTTGTGAATTGGTTTTTGAGGAATAGAATTGCGCCGTATCTGTTGTCCGCAGCTTCGGAACTAGTAGAGCGGGGGCTCGGAAAGCAGAGGGTAAAATTTGTGAATTGGTTTTTGGGAAAACGAAATGCGCCGTATCTGTTGTCCGCAGCTTCGGAACTAGTGAGCGGGGGTTCGGAAAGCAGAGGGTAAAATTTGTGAATTGGTTTTTGAGGAAATGAAATGCGCCGCATCTGTTGTCCGCAGCTTCGGAACTAGTTGAGCGGGGACTCGGAAAGCAGAGGGTAAAATTTTTGAATTTTTTTTTGAGGAAAAGAAATGTGCCGTATCTGTTGCCCGCAGCGTCGGAACTAGTGGAGCGGGGGTTCGGAAAGCAGAGGGTAAAATTTGTGAATTGATTTTTGGGGAAAAGAAATGCGCCGTATCTGTTGTCAGGAGCTTCGGAACTAGTAGAGCGGGGGCTCGGACAGCAGAGGGAAAAATTTGTGAATTGTTTTTTGAGGAAACGAAATGCGCCGTATCTGTTGTCAGGAGGTTCGGAACTAGTAGAGCGGGGGCTCGGAAAGAAGAGGGTAAAATTTGTGAAGGGGTTTTTAAGGAATAGAAATGCGCCGTATTTGTTGTCCGCAGCTTCGGAACTAGTAGAGCGGGGGCTCGGAAAGCAGAGGGTAAGATTTGTTATTTGGTTTTCAAGCAAAAAAATGCGCCGTATCTGTTGTCCGCAGCTTCGGAACCAGTAGAGCGCGGGCTCGGAAAGCAGAGGGTCAAATTTGTGAATTGGTTTTTGAGGAAAAGAAATGCGCCGTATCTGGTGTCAGGAGCTTCCGAACTAGTAGAGCGGGGGCTCGGAAAGAAGAGGGTAAAATTTGTGAACGGGTTTTTAAGGAATAGAAATGCGCCGTATCAGTTGTCCGCAGTTTCGGAACTAGTAGAGCGGGGGCTCGGAAAGCAGAGGGTAAACTTTGTGAATTGGTTTTTGAGGAAAAGAAATGCGCCGCATCTGTTGTCCGCAGCTTCGGAACTAGTAGAGCGGGGGCTCGGAAAGCAGAGGGTAAACTTTGTGAATTGGTTTTTGAGGAAAACAAATGCGCCGTATCTGTTGTCCGCAGCTTCGGAACTAGTAGAGCGGGGGCTCGGAAAGAAGAGGGTAAAATTGGTGAATTGGTATTTGAGGAAAAGAAATGCGCCGTATCTGTTGTCAGGAGGTTCGGAACTAGTAGAGCGGCGGCTCGGAAAGAAGGGGGTAAAATTTGTGAAGGGGTTTTTAAGGAATAGAAATGCGCCGTATCAGTTGTCCGCAGTTTCGGAACGAGTAGAGCGGGGGCTCGGAAAGCAGAGGGTAAAATTTGTGAACGGGTTTTTAAGGAATAGAAATACGCCGTATCAGTTGTCCGCAGTTTCGGAACTAGTAGAGCGGGGGCTCGGAAAGCAGAGGGTAAACTTTGTGAATTGGTTTTTGAGGAAAAGAAATGCGCCGCATCTGTTGTCCGCAGCTTCGGAACTAGTAGAGCGGGGGCTCGGAAAGCAGAGGGTAAACTTTGTGAATTGGTTTTTGAGGAAAACAAATGCGCCGCATCTGTTGTCCGCAGCTTCGGAACTAGTAGGGCGGGGGCTCGGAAAGCAGAGGGTAAACTTTGTGAATTGGTTTTTGAGGAAAACAAATGCGCCGTATCTGTTGTCCACAGCTTCGGAACTAGTAGAGCGGGGGCTCGGAAAAAAGAGGGTAAAATTTGTGAATGGGTTTTTAAGGAATAGAATGCGCCGTATCTTTTGTCCCCAGCTTCGGAACTAGTAGAGCGGGAGCTCGGAAAGCAGAGGGTAAATTTTGTGAATTGGTTTTTGAGGAAATGAAATGCGCCGCATCTGTTGCCCGCAGGGTCCGAACTAGTAGAGCAGGGGCTCGGAAAGCAGAGAGTAAAATTTGTGAATTGATTTTTGGGAAAAATAAATGCGCCGTATCTGTTGTCAGGAGCTTCAGAACTAGTAGAGCGGGGGCTCGGACAGCAGAGGGTAAAATTTGTGAATTGGTTTTTGAGCCGTATCTGTTGTCCGCAGCTTCGGAACTAGTAGAGCGGGGGCTCGGAAAGAAGAGGGTAAAATTTGTGAATGTTTTTTTAAGGAATAGAAATGCGCCGTATCTGTTGTCCGCAGCTTCGGAACTAGTAGAGCGGGGGCTCGGAAAGCAGAGGGTAAAATTTGTGAATTGGTTTTTGGGGAAAAGAAATGCGCCGTATCTGTTGTCATGAGCTTCGGAACTAGTAGAGCGGGGGCTCGGAAAGGAGAGGGTAAAAATTGTGAATTGATTTTTCAGGAAAATGAATGCGCCGTATCTGCTGTCCGCAGCTTCGGAACTAGTAGAGCGGGGGTTCGGAAAGCAGAGGGTCAAATTTGTGAATTGGTTTTTGAGGAAATGAAATGCGCCGCATCTGTTGTCCGCAGCTTCGGAAGTAGTAGAGCGGGGACTCGGAAAGCAGAGGGTAAAATTTTTGAATTGGTTTTTGAGGAAAAGAAATGTGCCGTATCTGTTGCCCGCAGGGTCGGAACTAGTAGAGCGGGGGCTCGGACAGCAGAGGGTAAAATTTGTGAATTGGTTTTTGAGGAAACGGAATGCGCCGTATCTGTTGTCAGGAGGTTCGGAACTAGTAGAGCGGGGGCTCGGAAAGAAGAGGGTAAAATTTGTGAAGGGGTTTTTAAGGAATAGAAATGCGCCGTATCTGTTGTCCGCAGCTTCAGAACTAGTAGAGCGGGGGCTCGGAAAGCAGAGGGTAAGATTTGTATTTGGTTTTCAAGCAAAAAAATGCGCCGTATCTGTTGTCCGCAGCTTCGGAACCAGTAGAGCGCGGGCTCGGAAAGCAGAGGGTCAAATTTGTGAATTGGTTTTTGAGGAAAAGAAATGCGCCGTATCTGGTGTCAGGAGCTTCCGAACTAGTAGAGCGGGGGTTCGGAAAGCAGAGGGTCAAATTTGTGAATTGGTTTTTGAGGAAATTAAATGCACCGCATCTGTTGTCCGCAGCTTCGGAAGTAGTAGAGCGGGGACTCAGAAAGCAGAGGGTAAAATTTTTGAATTGGTTTTTGAGGAAAAGAAATGTGCCGTATCTGTTGTCCGCAGCTTCGGAAGTAGTTGAGCGGGGGCTCGGAAAGCAGAGTAAAATTTGTGAATTGATTTTTGAGGAAAAGAAATGCGCCGTATCTGTTGTCAGGAGCTTCGGAACTAGTAGAGCGGGGGCTCGGAAAGAGGAGGGTAAAATGTGTGAATGGGTTTTTAAGGAATAGAAATGCGCCGTATCTGTTGTCCGCAGCTTCGGAACTAGTAGAGCGGGGGCTCCGAAAGCTGAGGGTAAAATTTGTGAATTGGTTTTTGGGGAAACGAAATGCGCCGTATTTGTTGTCATGAGCTTCGGAACTAGTAGAGCGGGGGCTCGGAAAGAAGAGGGTAAAATTTGTGAATGGGTTTTTAAGGAATAGAAATGCGCCGTATCTGGTGTCTGCAGCTTCGGAACGAGTGGAGTGGGGCTCGGAAAGCACATGGTAAAATTTGTGAATGGGTTTTCGGGGAAAAGAAATGCGCCGTATCTGTTGTCGGCAGCTTCGGAACCAGTAGAGTGGGGGCTCGGAAAGCAGAGGGTCAAATTTGTGAATTGGTTTTTGAGGAAAATAAAGGCTCCGTATCTGTTGTCCGCAGCTTCGGAACTAGTAGAGCGGGGGCTCAGAAAGCAGAGGGTAAAATTTGTGAATTGGTTTTTGAGGAAAAGAAATGCGCCGTATCTGTTGTCCGCAGCTTCAGAACTATTAGAGCGGGGGCTCGGAAAGCAGAGGGTAAAATTGGTGAATTGATTTTTGAGGAAATCAAATGCGCCGTATCTGTTGTCCGCAGCTTCAGACCTAGTAGAGCAGGGGCTCGGAAAGCAGAGGCTAAAATTTTTCAATTGGTTTTTAGGAAAAGAAATGTGCCGTATATGTTGCCCGCACGGTCGGAACTAGTAAAGCAGGAGCTCGGAAAGCAGAGTAAAATTTGTGAACTGATTTTTGGGGCAAAGAAATGCGCCGTATCTGTTGTCAGGAGCTTCGGAACTAGTAGAGCGGGGGCGCGGACAGCAGAGGGTAAAATTTGTGAATTGTTTTTTGAGGAAAAGAAATGTGCCGTATCTGTTGCCCGCAGGGTCGGAACTAGTAGAGCAGGGGCTCGGAAAGCAGAGGGTAAAATTTGTGAATGGGTTGTTAAGGAATAGAAATGTGCCGTATCTGGTGTCTGCAGCTTCGGAACGAGTAGAGCGGGGGCTCGGAAAGCAGAGGGTAAAATTTCTGAATTGTTTTTTGAGGAAAAAAAATGTGCCGTATCTGTTGCCCGCAGGGTCGGAACTAGTAGAGCAGGGGCTCGGAAAGTAGAGGGTAAAATTTGTGAATGGGTTGTTAAGGAATAGAAATGTGCCGTATCTGGTGTCTGCAGCTTCGGAACGAGTAGAGCGGGGGCTCGGAAAGCAGGGGGTAAAATTTTTGAATTGTTTTTTGAGGAAAAGAAATGTGCCGTATCTGTTGCCCGCAGGGTCGGAACTAGTAAAGCAGGGGCTCGGAAAGCAGAGTAAAATTTGTGAATTGATTTTTGGGGAAAAGAAATGCGCCGTATCTGCTGTCAGGAGCTTCGGAACTAGTAGAGAGGGGGCGCGGACAGCAGAGGGTAAAATTTGTGAATTGGTTTTTGAGGAATAGAATTGCGCCGTATCTGTTGTCCGCAGCTTCGGAACTAGTAGAGCGGGGGCTCGGAAAGCAGAGGGTAAAATTTGTTAATTGGTTTTTGGGAAAACGAAATGCGCCGTATCTGTTGTCCGCAGCTTCGGAACTAGTGAGCGGGGGTTCGGAAAGCAGAGGGTAAAATTTGTGAATTGGTTTTTGAGGAAATGAAATGCGCCGCATCTGTTGTCCGCAGCTTCGGAACTAGTTGAGCGGGGACTCGGAAAGCAGAGGGTAAAATTTTTGAATTGGTTTTTGAGGAAAAGAAATGTGCCGTATCTGTTGCCCGCAGCGTCGGAACTAGTGGAGCGGGGGTTCGGAAAGCAGAGGGTAAAATTTGTGAATTGATTTTTGGGGAAAAGGAATGCGCCGTATCTGTTGTCAGGAGCTTCGGAACTAGTAGAGCGGGGGCTCGGACAGCAGAGGGTAAAATTTGTGAATTGGTTTTTGAGGAAACGAAATGCGCCGTATCTGTTGTCAGGAGGTTCGGAACTAGTAGAGCGGGGGCTCGGAAAGAAGAGGGTAAAATTTGTGAAGGGGTTTTTAAGGAATAGAAATGCGCCGTATTTGTTGTCCGCAGCTTCGGAACCAGTAGAGCGCGGGCTCGGAAAGCAGAGGGTCAAATTTGTGAATTGGTTTTTGAGGAAAAGAAATGCGCCGTATCTGGTGTCAGGAGCTTCCGAACTAGTAGAGCGGGGGCTCGGAAAGAAGAGGGTAAAATTTGTGAACGGGTTTTTAAGGAATAGAAATGTGCCGTATCAGTTGTCCGCAGTTTCGGAACTAGTAGAGCGGGGGCTCGGAAAGCAGAGGGTAAACTTTGTGAATTGGTTTTTGAGGAAAAGAAATGCGCCGTATCTGTTGTCCGCAGCTTCGGAACTAGTAGAGCGGGGGCTCGGAAAGCAGAGGGTAAACTTTGTGAATTGGTTTTTGAGGAAAAGAAATGCGCCGTATCTGTTGTCCGCAGCTTCTGAACTAGTAGAGCGGGGGCTCGGAAAGAAGAGGGTCAAATTTCTGAATTGGTTTTTGAGGAAAAGAAATGCGCCGTATCTGTTGTCCGCAGCTTCAGAACTAGTAGAGCGGGGGCTCGGAAAGCAGAGGGTAAAATTTGTGAATTGTTTTTGGGGAAAAGAAATGCGCCGTATCTGTTGTCCGCAGCTTCGGAACTAGTAGAGGGGTGGCTTGGAAAGCAGAGGGTCAAATTTCTGAATTGGTTTTTGAGGAAAAGAAATGCCCCGTATCTGTTGTCCGCAACTTCGGAACTAGTAGAGCGGGGGCTCGGAAAGCAGAGGGTAAAATTGGTGAATTGGTATTTGAGGAAAAGAAATGCGGCGTATGTGTTGTCCACAGCTTCGGAACTAGTAGAGCGGGGGCTCGGAAAGAAGAGGGTAAAATTTGTGAATGGGTTTTTAAGGAATAGAATGCGCCGTATCTTTTGTCCCCAGCTTCGGAACTAGTAGAGCGGGGGCTCGGAAAGCAGAGGGTAAAATTTGTGAATTTTTTTTGAGGAAATGAAATGCGCCGCATCTGTTGCCCGCAGGGTCGGAACTAGTAGAGCAGGGGCTCGGAAAGCCGAGAGTAAAATTTGTGAATTGATTTTTGGGAAAAATAAATGCGCCGTATCTGTTGTCAGGAGCTTCAGAACTAGTAGAGCGGGGGCTCGGACAGCAGAGGGTAAAATTTGTGAATTGGTTTTTGAGCCCTATCTGTTGTCCGCAGCTTCGGAACTAGTAGAGCGGGGGCTCGGAAAGAAGAGGGTAAAATTTGTGAATGTTTTTTTAAGGAATAGAAATGCGCCGTATCTGTTGTCCGCAGCTTCGGAACTAGTAGAGCGGGGACTCGGAAAGCAGAGGGTAAACTTTTTGAATTGTTTTTTGAGGAAAAGAAATGTGCCGTAGCTGTTGCCCGCAGGGTCGGAACTAGTAGAGCAGGGGCTCGGAAAGCAGAGGGTAAAATTTGTGAATGGGTTGTTAAGGAATAGAAATGTGCCATATCTGGTGTCTGCAGCTTCGGAACGAGCAGAGCGGGGGCTCGGAAAGCAGAGGGTAAAATTTTTGAATTGTTTTTTGAGGAAAAGAAATGTGCCGTATCTGTTGCCCGCAAGGTCGGAACTAGTACAGCAGGGGCTCGGAAAGCAGAGGGTAAAGTTTGTGAATGGGTTGTTAAGGAATAGAAATCTCCCGTATCTGGTGTCTGCAGCTTCGGAACGAGTAGAGCGGGGGCTCGGAAAGCAGAGGGTAAAATTTTTGAATTGTTTTTTGAGGAAAAGAAATGTGCCGTATCCGTTGCCCGCAGGGTCGGAACTAGTACAGCAGGGGCTCGGAAAGTAGAGGGTAAAATTTTTGAATGGGTTGTTAAGGAATAGAAATCTCCCGTATCTGATGTCTGCAGCTTCGGAACGAGTAGAGCGGGGGCTCGGAAAGCAGAGGGTAAAATTTTTGAATTGTTTTTTGAGGAAAAGAAATGTGCCGTATCTGTTGCCCGCAGGGTCGGAACTAGTACAGCAGGGGCTCGGAAAGCAGAGGGTAAAATTTGTGAATGGGTTGTTAAGGAATAGAAATGTGCCATATCTGGTGTCTGCAGCTTCGGAACGAGTAGAGCGGGGGCTCGGAAAGCAGAGGGTAAAATTTTTGAATTGTTTTTTGAGGAAAAGAAATGTGCCGTATCTGTTGCCCGCAGGGTCGGAACTAGTAGAGCAGGGGCTCGGAAAGCAGAGGGTAAAATTTGTGAATCAGTTGTTAAGGAATAGAAATCTCCCGTATCTGGTGTCTGCAGCTTCGGAACGAGTAGAGCGGGGGCTCGGAAAGCAGAGGGTAAAATTTTTGAATTGTTTTTTGAGGAAAAGAAATGTGCCGTATCTGTTGTCCGCAGGGTCGGAACTAGTACAGCAGGGGCTCGCAAAATAGAGGGTAAAATTTGTGAATGGGTTGTTAAGGAATAGAAATGTGCCGTATCTGGTGTCTGTAGCTTCGGAACGAGTAGAGCGGGGGCTCGGAAAGCAGGGGGTAAAATTTTTGAATTGTTTTTTGAGGAAAAGAAATGTGCCGTATCTGTTGCCCGCAGGGTCGGAACTAGTAGAGCAGGGTCTCGGAAAGTAGAGGGTAAAATTTGTGAATGGGTTGTTAAGGAATAGAAATGTGCCGTATCTGGTGTCTGCAGCTTCGGAACGAGTAGAGCGGGAGCTCGGAAAGCAGGGGGTAAAATTTTTGAATTGTTTTTTGAGGAAAAGAAATGTGCCGTATCTGTTGCCCGCAGGGTCGGAACTAGTACAGCAGGGGCTCGGAAAGTAGAGGGTAAAATTTGTGAATGGGTTGTTAAGGAATAGAAATGTCCCGTATCTGGTGTCTGCAGCTTCGGAACGAGTAGAGCGGGGGCTCGGAAAGCAGAGGGTAAAATTTTTGAATTGTTTTTTGAGGAAAAGAAATGTGCCGTATCTGTTGCCCGCAGGGTCGGAACTAGTAGAGCAGGGGCTCGGAAAGCAGAGGGTAAAATTTGTGAATGGGTTGTTAAGGAATAGAAATGTCCCGTATCTGGTGTCTGCAGCTTCGGAACGAGTAGAGCGGGGGCTCGGAAAGCAGAGGGTAAAATTTTTGAATTGTTTTTTTGAGGAAAAGAAATGTGCCGTATCTGTTGCCGGCAGGGTCGGAACTAGTACAGCAGGGGCTCGGAAAGCAGAGGGTAAAATTTGTGAATGGGTTGTTAAGGAATAGAAATGTGCCATATCTGGTGTCTGCAGCTTCGGAACGAGTAGAGCGGGGGCTCGGAAAGCAGAGGGTAAAATTTTTGAATTGTTTTTTGAGGAAAAGAAATGTGCCGTATCTGTTGCCCGCAGGGTCGGAACTAGTAGAGCAGGGGCTCGGAAAGCAGAGGGTAAAATTTGTGAATGGGTTGTTAAGGAATAGAAATCTCCCGTATCTGGTGTCTGCAGCTTCGGAACGAGTAGAGCGGGGGCTCGGAAAGCAGAGGGTAAAATTTTTGAATTGTTTTTTGAGGAAAAGAAATGTGCCGTATCTGTTGCCCGCAGGGTCGGAACTAGTACAGCAGGGGCTCGGAACGTAGAGGGTAAAATTTGTGAATGGGTTGTTAAGGAATAGAAATGTGCCGTATCTGGTGTCTGCAGCTTCGGAACGAGTAGAGCGGGGGCTCGGAAAGCAGGGGGTTAAATTTTTGAATTGTTTTTTGAGGAAAAGAAATGTGCCGTATCTGTTGCCCGCAGGGTCGGAACTAGTAGAGCAGGGGCTCCGAAAGCAGAGGGTAAAATTTTTGAATAGTTTTTTGAGGAAAGGAAATGTGCCGTATCTGTTGCCCGCAGGGTCGGAACTAGTAGAGCAGGGGCTCGGAAAGCAGAGGGTAAAATTTGTGAATGGGTTGTTAAGGAATAGAAATGTGCCATATCTGGTGTCTGCAGCTTCGGAACGAGTAGAGCGGGGGCTCGGAAAGCAGAGGGTAAAATTTTTGAATTGTTTTTTGAGGAAAAGAAATGTGCCGTATCTGTTGCCCGCAGGGTCGGAACTAGTAGAGCAGGGGCTCGGAAAGCAGAGGGTAAAATTTGTGAATGGGTTGTTAAGGAATAGAATTGTGCCGTATCTGGTGTCTGCAGCTTCGGAACGAGTAGAGCGGGGGCTCGGAAAGCAGAGGGTAAAATTTCTGAATTGTTTTTTGAGGAAAAGAAATGTGTCGTATCTGTTGCCCGCAGGGTCGGAACTAGTAAAGCAGGGGCTCGGAAAGCAGAGTAAAATTTGTGAATTGATTTTTGGGGAAAAGAAATGCGCCGTATCTGCTGTCAGGAGCTTCGGAACTAGTAGAGCGGGGGCGCGGACAGCAGAGGGTAAAATTTGTGAATTGGTTTTTGAGGAATAGAATTGCGCCGTATCTGTTGTCCGCAGCTTCGGAACTAGTAGAGCGGGGGCTCGGAAAGCAGAGGGTAAAATTTGTGAATTGGTTTTTGGGAAAACGAAATGCGCCGTATCTGTTGTCCGCAGCTTCGGAACTAGTGAGCGGGGGTTCGGAAAGCAGAGGGTAAAATTTGTGAATTGGTTTTTGAGGAAATGAAATGCGCCGCATCTGTTGTCCGCAGCTTCGGAACTAGTTGAGCGGGGACTCGGAAAGCAGAGGGTAAAAGTTTTGAATTTTTTTTTGAGGAAAAGAAATGTGCCGTATCTGTTGCCCGCAGCGTCGGAACTAGTGGAGCGGGGGTTCGGAAAGCAGAGGGTAAAATTTGTGAATTGATTTTTGGGGAAAAGAAATGCGCCGTATCTGTTGTCAGGAGCTTCGGAACTAGTAGAGCGGGGGCTCGGACAGCAGAGGGAAAAATTTGTGAATTGTTTTTTGAGGAAACGAAATGCGCCGTATCTGTTGTCAGGAGGTTCGGAACTAGTAGAGCGGGGGCTCGGAAAGAAGAGGGTAAAATTTGTGAAGGGGTTTTTAAGGAATAGAAATGCGCCGTATTTGTTGTCCGCAGCTTCGGAACTAGTAGAGCGGGGGCTCGGAAAGCAGAGGGTAAGATTTGTTATTTGGTTTTCAAGCAAAAAAATGCGCCGTATCTGTTGTCCGCAGCTTCGGAACCAGTAGAGCGCGGGCTCGGAAAGCAGAGGGTCAAATTTGTGAATTGGTTTTTGAGGAAAAAAAATGCGCCGTATCTGGTGTCAGGAGCTTCCGAACTAGTAGAGCGGGGGCTCGGAAAGAAGAGGGTAAAATTTGTGAACGGGTTTTTAAGGAATAGAAATGCGCCGTATCAGTTGTCCGCAGTTTCGGAACTAGTAGAGCGGGGGCTCGGAAAGCAGAGGGTAAACTTTGTGAATTGGTTTTTGAGGAAAAGAAATGCGCCGCATCTGTTGTCCGCAGCTTCGGAACTAGTAGAGCGGGGGCTCGGAAAGCAGAGGGTAAACTTTGTGAATTGGTTTTTGAGGAAAACAAATGCGCCGTATCTGTTGTCCGCAGCTTCGGAACTAGTAGAGCGGGGGCTCGGAAAGAAGAGGGTAAAATTGGTGAATTGGTATTTGAGGAAAAGAAATGCGCCGTATCTGTTGTCAGGAGGTTCGGAACTAGTAGAGCGGCGGCTCGGAAAGAAGGGGGTAAAATTTGTGAAGGGGTTTTTAAGGAATAGAAATGCGCCGTATCAGTTGTCCGCAGTTTCGGAACGAGTAGAGCGGGGGCTCGGAAAGCAGAGGGTAAAATTTGTGAACGGGTTTTTAAGGAATAGAAATACGCCGTATCAGTTGTCCGCAGTTTCGGAACTAGTAGAGCGGGGGCTCGGAAAGCAGAGGGTAAACTTTGTGAATTGGTTTTTGAGGAAAAGAAATGCGCCGCATCTGTTGTCCGCAGCTTCGGAACTAGTAGAGCGGGGGCTCGGAAAGCAGAGGGTAAACTTTGTGAATTGGTTTTTGAGGAAAACAAATGCGCCGCATCTGTTGTCCGCAGCTTCGGAACTAGTAGAGCGGGGGCTCGGAAAGCAGAGGGTAAACTTTGTGAATTGGTTTTTGAGGAAAACAAATGCGCCGTATCTGTTGTCCACAGCTTCGGAACTAGTAGAGCGGGGGCTCGGAAAAAAGAGGGTAAAATTTGTGAATGGGTTTTTAAGGAATAGAATGCGCCGTATCTTTTGTCCCCAGCTTCGGAACTAGTAGAGCGGGAGCTCGGAAAGCAGAGGGTAAATTTTGTGAATTGGTTTTTGAGGAAATGAAATGCGCCGCATCTGTTGCCCGCAGGGTCCGAACTAGTAGAGCAGGGGCTCGGAAAGCAGAGAGTAAAATTTGTGAATTGATTTTTGGGAAAAATAAATGCGCCGTATCTGTTGTCAGGAGCTTCAGAACTAGTAGAGCGGGGGCTCGGACAGCAGAGGGTAAAATTTGTGAATTGGTTTTTGAGCCGTATCTGTTGTCCGCAGCTTCGGAACTAGTAGAGCGGGGGCTCGGAAAGAAGAGGGTAAAATTTGTGAATGTTTTTTTAAGGAATAGAAATGCGCCGTATCTGTTGTCCGCAGCTTCGGAACTAGTAGAGCGGGGGCTCGGAAAGCAGAGGGTAAAATTTGTGAATTGGTTTTTGGGGAAAAGAAATGCGCCGTATCTGTTGTCATGAGCTTCGGAACTAGTAGAGCGGGGGCTCGGAAAGGAGAGGGTAAAAATTGTGAATTGATTTTTCAGGAAAATGAATGCGCCGTATCTGCTGTCCGCAGCTTCGGAACTAGTAGAGCGGGGGTTCGGAAAGCAGAGGGTCAAATTTGTGAATTGGTTTTTGAGGAAATGAAATGCGCCGCATCTGTTGTCCGCAGCTTCGGAAGTAGTAGAGCGGGGACTCGGAAAGCAGAGGGTAAAATTTTTGAATTGGTTTTTGAGGAAAAGAAATGTGCCGTATCTGTTGCCCGCAGGGTCGGAACTAGTAGAGCGGGGGCTCGGACAGCAGAGGGTAAAATTTGTGAATTGGTTTTTGAGGAAACGGAATGCGCCGTATCTGTTGTCAGGAGGTTCGGAACTAGTAGAGCGGGGGCTCGGAAAGAAGAGGGTAAAATTTGTGAAGGGGTTTTTAAGGAATAGAAATGCGCCGTATCTGTTGTCCGCAGCTTCAGAACTAGTAGAGCGGGGGCTCGGAAAGCAGAGGGTAAGATTTGTATTTGGTTTTCAAGCAAAAAAATGCGCCGTATCTGTTGTCCGCAGCTTCGGAACCAGTAGAGCGCGGGCTCGGAAAGCAGAGGGTCAAATTTGTGAATTGGTTTTTGAGGAAAAGAAATGCGCCGTATCTGGTGTCAGGAGCTTCCGAACTAGTAGAGCGGGGGTTCGGAAAGCAGAGGGTCAAATTTGTGAATTGGTTTTTGAGGAAATTAAATGCACCGCATCTGTTGTCCGCAGCTTCGGAAGTAGTAGAGCGGGGACTCAGAAAGCAGAGGGTAAAATTTTTGAATTGGTTTTTGAGGAAAAGAAATGTGCCGTATCTGTTGTCCGCAGCTTCGGAAGTAGTTGAGCGGGGGCTCGGAAAGCAGAGTAAAATTTGTGAATTGATTTTTGAGGAAAAGAAATGCGCCGTATCTGTTGTCAGGAGCTTCGGAACTAGTAGAGCGGGGGCTCGGAAAGAGGAGGGTAAAATGTGTGAATGGGTTTTTAAGGAATAGAAATGCGCCGTATCTGTTGTCCGCAGCTTCGGAACTAGTAGAGCGGGGGCTCCGAAAGCTGAGGGTAAAATTTGTGAATTGGTTTTTGGGGAAACGAAATGCGCCGTATTTGTTGTCATGAGCTTCGGAACTAGTAGAGCGGGGGCTCGGAAAGAAGAGGGTAAAATTTGTGAATGGGTTTTTAAGGAATAGAAATGCGCCGTATCTGGTGTCTGCAGCTTCGGAACGAGTGGAGTGGGGCTCGGAAAGCACATGGTAAAATTTGTGAATGGGTTTTCGGGGAAAAGAAATGCGCCGTATCTGTTGTCGGCAGCTTCGGAACCAGTAGAGTGGGGGATCGGAAAGCAGAGGGTCAAATTTGTGAATTGGTTTTTGAGGAAAATAAAGGCTCCGTATCTGTTGTCCGCAGCTTCGGAACTAGTAGAGCGGGGGCTCAGAAAGCAGAGGGTAAAATTTGTGAATTGGTTTTTGAGGAAAAGAAATGCGCCGTATCTGTTGTCCGCAGCTTCAGAACTATTAGAGCGGGGGCTCGGAAAGCAGAGGGTAAAATTGGTGAATTGATTTTTGAGGAAATCAAATGCGCCGTATCTGTTGTCCGCAGCTTCAGACCTAGTAGAGCAGGGGCTCGGAAAGCAGAGGCTAAAATTTTTCAATTGGTTTTTAGGAAAAGAAATGTGCCGTATATGTTGCCCGCACGGTCGGAACTAGTAAAGCAGGAGCTCGGAAAGCAGAGTAAAATTTGTGAACTGATTTTTGGGGCAAAGAAATGCGCCGTATCTGTTGTCAGGAGCTTCGGAACTAGTAGAGCGGGGGCGCGGACAGCAGAGGGTAAAATTTGTGAATTGTTTTTTGAGGAAAAGAAATGTGCCGTATCTGTTGCCCGCAGGGTCGGAACTAGTAGAGCAGGGGCTCGGAAAGCAGAGGGTAAAATTTGTGAATGGGTTGTTAAGGAATAGAAATGTGCCGTATCTGGTGTCTGCAGCTTCGGAACGAGTAGAGCGGGGGCTCGGAAAGCAGAGGGTAAAATTTCTGAATTGTTTTTTGAGGAAAAAAAATGTGCCGTATCTGTTGCCCGCAGGGTCGGAACTAGTAGAGCAGGGGCTCGGAAAGTAGAGGGTAAAATTTGTGAATGGGTTGTTAAGGAATAGAAATGTGCCGTATCTGGTGTCTGCAGCTTCGGAACGAGTAGAGCGGGGGCTCGGAAAGCAGGGGGTAAAATTTTTGAATTGTTTTTTGAGGAAAAGAAATGTGCCGTATCTGTTGCCCGCAGGGTCGGAACTAGTAGAGCAGGGGCTCCGAAAGCAGAGGGTAAAATTTTTGAATTGTTTTTTGAGGAAAAGAAATGTGCCGTATCTGTTGCCCGCAGGGTCGGAACAAGTAGAGCAGGGGCTCGGAAAGCAGAGGGTAAAATTTGTGAATGGGTTGTTAAGGAATAGAAATGTGCCATATCTGGTGTCTGCAGCTTCGGAACGAGTAGAGCGGGGGCTCGGAAAGCAGAGGGTAAAATTTTTGAATTGTTTTTTGAGGAAAAGAAATGTGCCGTATCTGTTGCCCGCAGGGTCGGAACAAGTAGAGCAGGGGCTCGGAAAGCAGAGGGTAAAATTTGTGAATGGGTTGTTAAGGAATAGAAATGTGCCATATCTGGTGTCTGCAGCTTCGGAACGAGTAGAGCGGGGGCTCGGAAAGCAGAGGGTAAAATTTTTGAATTGGTTTTTGAGGAAAACAAATGCGCCGTATCTGTTGTCCGCAGCTTCGGAACTAGTAGAGCGGGGGCTCGGAAAGAAGAGGGTAAAATTGGTGAATTGGTATTTGAGGAAAAGAAATGCGCCGTATCTGTTGTCAGGAGGTTCGGAACTAGTAGAGCGGCGGCTCGGAAAGAAGGGGGTAAAATTTGTGAAGGGGTTTTTAAGGAATAGAAATGCGCCGTATCAGTTGTCCGCAGTTTCGGAACGAGTAGAGCGGGGGCTCGGAAAGCAGAGGGTAAAATTTGTGAACGGGTTTTTAAGGAATAGAAATACGCCGTATCAGTTGTCCGCAGTTTCGGAACTAGTAGAGCGGGGGCTCGGAAAGCAGAGGGTAAACTTTGTGAATTGGTTTTTGAGGAAAAGAAATGCGCCGCATCTGTTGTCCGCAGCTTCGGAACTAGTAGAGCGGCGGCTCGGAAAGCAGAGGGTAAACTTTGTGAATTGGTTTTTGAGGAAAACAAATGCGCCGCATCTGTTGTCCGCAGCTTCGGAACTAGTAGAGCGGGGGCTCGGAAAGCAGAGGGTAAACTTTGTGAATTGGTTTTTGAGGAAAACAAATGCGCCGTATCTGTTGTCCACAGCTTCGGAACTAGTAGAGCGGGGGCTCGGAAAAAAGAGGGTAAAATTTGTGAATGGGTTTTTAAGGAATAGAATGCGCCGTATCTTTTGTCCCCAGCTTCGGAACTAGTAGAGCGGGAGCTCGGAAAGCAGAGGGTAAATTTTGTGAATTGGTTTTTGAGGAAATGAAATGCGCCGCATCTGTTGCCCGCAGGGTCCGAACTAGTAGAGCAGGGGCTCGGAAAGCAGAGAGTAAAATTTGTGAATTGATTTTTGGGAAAAATAAATGCGCCGTATCTGTTGTCAGGAGCTTCAGAACTAGTAGAGCGGGGGCTCGGACAGCAGAGGGTAAAATTTGTGAATTGGTTTTTGAGCCGTATCTGTTGTCCGCAGCTTCGGAACTAGTAGAGCGGGGGCTCGGAAAGAAGAGGGTAAAATTTGTGAATGTTTTTTTAAGGAATAGAAATGCGCCGTATCTGTTGTCCGCAGCTTCGGAACTAGTAGAGCGGGGGCTCGGAAAGCAGAGGGTAAAATTTGTGAATTGGTTTTTGGGGAAAAGAAATGCGCCGTATCTGTTGTCATGAGCTTCGGAACTAGTAGAGCGGGGGCTCGGAAAGGAGAGGGTAAAAATTGTGAATTGATTTTTCAGGAAAATGAATGCGCCGTATCTGCTGTCCGCAGCTTCGGAACTAGTAGAGCGGGGGTTCGGAAAGCAGAGGGTCAAATTTGTGAATTGGTTTTTGAGGAAATGAAATGCGCCGCATCTGTTGTCCGCAGCTTCGGAAGTAGTAGAGCGGGGACTCGGAAAGCAGAGGGTAAAATTTTTGAATTGGTTTTTGAGGAAAAGAAATGTGCCGTATCTGTTGCCCGCAGGGTCGGAACTAGTAGAGCGGGGGCTCGGACAGCAGAGGGTAAAATTTGTGAATTGGTTTTTGAGGAAACGGAATGCGCCGTATCTGTTGTCAGGAGGTTCGGAACTAGTAGAGCGGGGGCTCGGAAAGAAGAGGGTAAAATTTGTGAAGGGGTTTTTAAGGAATAGAAATGCGCCGTATCTGTTGTCCGCAGCTTCAGAACTAGTAGAGCGGGGGCTCGGAAAGCAGAGGGTAAGATTTGTATTTGGTTTTCAAGCAAAAAAATGCGCCGTATCTGTTGTCCGCAGCTTCGGAACCAGTAGAGCGCGGGCTCGGAAAGCAGAGGGTCAAATTTGTGAATTGGTTTTTGAGGAAAAGAAATGCGCCGTATCTGGTGTCAGGAGCTTCCGAACTAGTAGAGCGGGGGTTCGGAAAGCAGAGGGTCAAATTTGTGAATTGGTTTTTGAGGAAATTAAATGCACCGCATCTGTTGTCCGCAGCTTCGGAAGTAGTAGAGCGGGGACTCAGAAAGCAGAGGGTAAAATTTTTGAATTGGTTTTTGAGGAAAAGAAATGTGCCGTATCTGTTGTCCGCAGCTTCGGAAGTAGTTGAGCGGGGGCTCGGAAAGCAGAGTAAAATTTGTGAATTGATTTTTGAGGAAAAGAAATGCGCCGTATCTGTTGTCAGGAGCTTCGGAACTAGTAGAGCGGGGGCTCGGAAAGAGGAGGGTAAAATGTGTGAATGGGTTTTTAAGGAATAGAAATGCGCCGTATCTGTTGTCCGCAGCTTCGGAACTAGTAGAGCGGGGGCTCCGAAAGCTGAGGGTAAAATTTGTGAATTGGTTTTTGGGGAAACGAAATGCGCCGTATTTGTTGTCATGAGCTTCGGAACTAGTAGAGCGGGGGCTCGGAAAGAAGAGGGTAAAATTTGTGAATGGGTTTTTAAGGAATAGAAATGCGCCGTATCTGGTGTCTGCAGCTTCGGAACGAGTGGAGTGGGGCTCGGAAAGCACATGGTAAAATTTGTGAATGGGTTTTCGGGGAAAAGAAATGCGCCGTATCTGTTGTCGGCAGCTTCGGAACCAGTAGAGTGGGGGCTCGGAAAGCAGAGGGTCAAATTTGTGAATTGGTTTTTGAGGAAAATAAAGGCTCCGTATCTGTTGTCCGCAGCTTCGGAACTAGTAGAGCGGGGGCTCAGAAAGCAGAGGGTAAAATTTGTGAATTGGTTTTTGAGGAAAAGAAATGCGCCGTATCTGTTGTCCGCAGCTTCAGAACTATTAGAGCGGGGGCTCGGAAAGCAGAGGGTAAAATTGGTGAATTGATTTTTGAGGAAATCAAATGCGCCGTATCTGTTGTCCGCAGCTTCAGACCTAGTAGAGCAGGGGCTCGGAAAGCAGAGGCTAAAATTTTTCAATTGGTTTTTAGGAAAAGAAATGTGCCGTATATGTTGCCCGCACGGTCGGAACTAGTAAAGCAGGAGCTCGGAAAGCAGAGTAAAATTTGTGAACTGATTTTTGGGGCAAAGAAATGCGCCGTATCTGTTGTCAGGAGCTTCGGAACTAGTAGAGCGGGGGCGCGGACAGCAGAGGGTAAAATTTGTGAATTGTTTTTTGAGGAAAAGAAATGTGCCGTATCTGTTGCCCGCAGGGTCGGAACTAGTAGAGCAGGGGCTCGGAAAGCAGAGGGTAAAATTTGTGAATGGGTTGTTAAGGAATAGAAATGTGCCGTATCTGGTGTCTGCAGCTTCGGAACGAGTAGAGCGGGGGCTCGGAAAGCAGAGGGTAAAATTTCTGAATTGTTTTTTGAGGAAAAAAAATGTGCCGTATCTGTTGCCCGCAGGGTCGGAACTAGTAGAGCAGGGGCTCGGAAAGTAGAGGGTAAAATTTGTGAATGGGTTGTTAAGGAATAGAAATGTGCCGTATCTGGTGTCTGCAGCTTCGGAACGAGTAGAGCGGGGGCTCGGAAAGCAGGGGGTAAAATTTTTGAATTGTTTTTTGAGGAAAAGAAATGTGCCGTATCTGTTGCCCGCAGGGTCGGAACTAGTAGAGCAGGGGCTCCGAAAGCAGAGGGTAAAATTTTTGAATTGTTTTTTGAGGAAAAGAAATGTGCCGTATCTGTTGCCCGCAGGGTCGGAACAAGTAGAGCAGGGGCTCGGAAAGCAGAGGGTAAAATTTGTGAATGGGTTGTTAAGGAATAGAAATGTGCCATATCTGGTGTCTGCAGCTTCGGAACGAGTAGAGCGGGGGCTCGGAAAGCAGAGGGTAAAATTTTTGAATTGTTTTTTGAGGAAAAGAAATGTGCCGTATCTGTTGCCCGCAGGGTCGGAACGAGTAGAGCGGGGGCTCGGAAAGCAGAGGGTAAAATTTTTGAATTGTTTTTTGAGGAAAAGAAATGTGCCGTATCTGTTGCCCGCAGGGTCGGAACTAGTAGAGCACGGGCTCGGAAAGCAGAGGGTAAAATTTGTGAATGGGTTGTTAAGGAATAGAAATGTGCCGTATCTGGTGTCTGCAGCTTCGGAACGAGTAGAGCGGGGGCTAGGAAAGCAGAGGGTAAAATTTTTGAATTGCTTTTTGAGGAAACGAAATGTGCCGTATCTGTTGCCCGCAGGCTCGGAACAAGTAGAGCAGGGGCTCGGAAAGCAGAGGGTAAAATTTTTGAATTGATTTTTGAGGAAAAGAAATGTGCCGTATCTGTTGCCCGCAAGGTCGGAACTAGTAGAGCAGGGCCTCGGAAAGCAGAGGGTAAAATTTGTGAATGGGTTGTTAAGGAATAGAAATGTGCCGTATCTGGTGTCTGCAGCTTCGGAACGAGTAGAGCGGGGGCTCGGAAAGCAGAGGGTAAAATTTTTGAATTGTTTTTTGAGGAAAAGAAATGTGCCGTATCTGTTGCCCGCAGCGTCGGAACAAGTGGAGCGTGGGTTCGGAAAGCAGAGGGTAAAATTTGTGAATTGATTTTTGAGGAAATGAAATGCGCCGCATCTGTTGTCCGCACCTTCGGAACTAGTTGAGCGGGGCTCGGAAAGCAGAGGGTAAAATTTTTGAATTGGTTTTTGAGGAAAAGAAATGTGCCGTATCTGTTGCCCGCAGCGTCGGAACTAGTGGACCGGGGGTTCGGAAAGCAGAGGGTAAAATTTGTGAATTGAGTTTTGGGGAAAAGAAATCCGCCGTATCTGTTGTCAGGAGCTTCGGAACTAGTAGAGCGGGGGCTCGGACAGCAGAGGGTAAAATTTGTGAATTGGTTTTTGAGGAAACGGAATGCGCCGTATCTGTTGTCAGGAGGTTCGGAACTAGTAGAGCGGGGGCTCGGAAAGAAGAGGGTAAAATTTGTGAAGGGGTTTTTAAGGAATAGAAATGCGCCGTATCTGTTGTCCGCAGCTTCAGAACTAGTAGAGCGGGGGCTCGGAAAGCAGAGGGTAAGATTTGTTATTTGGTTTTCAAGCAAAAAAATGCGCCGTATCTGTTGTCCGCAGCTTCGGAACCAGTAGAGCGCGGGCTCGGAAAGCAGAGGGCCAAATTTGTGAATTGGTTTTTGCGGAAAAGAAATGCGCCGTATCTGGTGTCAGGAGGTTCCGCACTAGTAGAGCGGGGGTTCGGAAAGCAGAGGGTCAAATTTTGGAATTGGTTTTTGAGGAAAAGAAATGCGCCGTATCTGTTCTAGTAGAGTGGGGGCTCGGAAAGCAGAGGGTCAAATTTGTGAATTGGTTTTTGAGGAAGATAAAGGCTCCGTATCTGTTGTCCGCAGCTTCGGAACTAGTAGAGCGGGGGCTCAGAAAGCAGAGGGTAAAATTTGTGAATTGGTTTTTGAGGAAAAGAAATGCGCCGTATCTGTTGTCCGCAGCTTCAGAACTATTAGAGCGGGGGCTCGGAAAGCAGAGGGTAAAATTGGTGAATTGATTTTTGAGGAAATCAAAAGCGCCGTATCTGTTGTCCGCAGCTTCAGACCTAGTAGAGCAGGGGCTCGGAAAGCAGAAGGTAAAATTTGTGAATTGGTTTTTGGGGAAAAGAAATGCGCCGTATCTGTTGTCCGCAGCTTCGGAACTAGTAGAGTGGTGGCTCGGAAAGCAGAGGGTCAAATTTCTGAATTGGTTTTTGAGGAAAAGAAATGCCCCGTATCTGTTGTCCGCAACATCGGAACTAGTAGAGCGGGGGCTCGGAAAGCAGAGGGTAAAATTGGTGAATTGGTATTTGAGGAAACGAAATGCGCCGTATCTGTTGTCCGCAGCTCCGGAACTAGTAGAGCGGGGACTCGGAAAGGAGAGGCTAAAAATTTTCAATTGGTTTTTAGGAAAAGAAATGTGCCGTATCTGTTGCCCGCAGGGTCGGAACTAGTAAAGCAGGGGCTCGGAAAGCAGAGTAAAATTTGTGAATTGATTTTTGGGGAAAAGAAATGCGCCGTATCTGTTGTCAGGAGCTTCGGAACTAGTAGAGCGGGGGCGCGGACAGCAGAGGGTAAAATTTGTGAATTGGTTTTTGAGGAGTAGAATTGCGCCGTATCTGTTGTCCGCAGCTTCGGAACTAGTAGAGCGGGGGCTCGGAAAGCAGAGGGTAAAATTTGTGAATTGGTTTTTGGGAAAAAGAAATGCGCCGTATCTGTTGTCCGCAGCTTCGGAACTAGTAGAGCGGGGGTTCGGAAAGCAGAGGGTAAAATTTGTGAATTGGTTTTTGGGGAAATGAAATGCGCCGCATCTGTTGTCCGCAGCTTCGGAACTAGTTGAGCGGGGACTCGGAAAGCAGAGGGTAAAATTTTTGAATTGGTTTTTGAGGAAAAGAAATGTGCCGTATCTGTTGCCCGCAGCGTCGGAACTAGTGGAGCGGGGGTTCGGAAAGCAGAGGGTAAAATTTGTGAATTGATTTTTGGGGAAAAGAAATGCGCCGTATCTGTTGTCAGGAGCTTCGGAACTAGTAGAGCGGGGGCTCGGACAGCAGAGGGTAAAATTTGTGAATTGGTTTTTGAGGAAACGAAATGCGCCGTATCTGTTGTCAGGAGGTTCGAAACTAGTAGAGCGGGGGCTCGGAAAGAAGAGGGTAAAATTTGTGAAGGGGTTTTTAAGGAATAGAAATGCGCCGTATTTGTTGTCCGCAGCTTCGGAACTAGTAGAGCGGGGGCTCGGAAAGCAGAGGGTAAGATTTGTTATTTGGTTTTCAAGCAAAAAAATGCGCCGTATCTGTTGTCCGCAGCTTCGGAACCAGTAGAGCGCGGGCTCGGAAAGCAGAGGGTCAAATTTGTGAATTGGTTTTTGAGGAAAAGAAATGCGCCGTATCTGGTGTCAGGAGCTTCCGAACTAGTAGAGCGGGGGCTCGGAAAGAAGAGGGTAAAATTTGTGAACGGGTTTTTAAGGAATAGAAATGCGCCGTATCTGTTGTCCGCAGCTTCGGAACTAGTAGAGCGGGGGCTCGGAAAGAAGAGGGTCAAATTTCTGAATTGGTTTTTGAGGAAAAGAAATGCGCCGTATCTGGTGTCAGGAGCTTCCGAACTAGTAGAGCGGGGGCTCGGAAAGAAGAGGGTAAAATTTGTGAACGGGTTTTTAAGGAATAGAAATGCGCCGTATCTGTTGTCCACAGCTTCGGAACTAGTAGAGCGGGGGCTCAGAAAGAAGAGGGTAAAATTTGTGAATGGGTTTTTAAGGAATAGAATGCGCCGTATCTGTTGTCCCCAGCTTCGGAACTAGTAGAGCGGGGGCTCGGAAAGCAGAGGGTAAAATTTGTGAATTGGTTTTTGAGGAAATGAAATGCGCCGCATCTGTTGCCCGCAGGGTCGGAACTAGTAGAGCAGGGGCTCGGAAAGCAGAGAGTAAAATTTGTGAATTGATTTTTGGGAAAAATAAATGCGCCGTATCTGTTGTCAGGAGCTTCAGAACTAGTAGAGCGGGGGCTCGGAATGCAGAGGGTAAGATTTGTGAATTGGTTTTTGAGCCGTATCTGTTGTCCGCAGCTTCGGAACTAGTAGAGCGGGGGCTCGGAAAGAAGAGGGTAAAATTTGTGAATGTTTTTTTAAGGAATAGAAATGCGCCGTATCTGTTGTCCGCAGCTTCGGAACTAGTAGAGCGGGGGCTCGGAAAGCAGAGGGTAAAATTTGTGAATTGGTTTTTGGGGAAAAGAAATGCGCCGTATCTGTTGTCATGAGCTTCGGAACTAGTAGAGCGGGGGCTCGGAAAGCAGAGGGTAAAATTGTGAATTGATTTTTCAGGAAAATGAATGCGCCGTATCTGCTGTCCGCAGCTTCGGAACTAGTAGAGCGGGGGTTCGGAAAGCAGAGGGTCAAATTTGTGAATTGGTTTTTGAGGAAATGAAATGCGCCGCATCTGTTGTCCGCAGCTTCGGAAGTAGTAGAGCGGAGACTCGGAAAGCAGAGGGTAAAATTTTTTAATTGGTTTTTGAGGAAAAGAAATGTGCCGTATCTGTTGCCCGCAGGGTCGGAACTAGTAGAGCGGGGGCTCGGAAAGCAGAGGGTAAAATTTGTGAATGGGTTGTTAAGGAATAGAAATGTGCCGTATCTGTTGCCCGCAGCGTCGGAACTAGTGGACCGGGGGTTCGGAAAGCAGAGGGTAAAATTTGTGAATTGATTTTTGGGGAAACGAAATGCGCCGTATCTGTTGTCAGGAGCTTCGGAACTAGTAGAGCGGGGGCTCGGACAGCAGAGGGTAAAATTTGTGAATTGGTTTTTGAGGAAACGAAATGCGCCGTATCTGTTGTCAGGAGGTTCGGAACTAGTAGAGCGGGGGCTCGGAAAGAAGAGGGTAAAATTTGTGAAGGGGTTTTTAAGGAATAGAAATGCGCCGTATTTGTTGTCCGCAGCTTCGGAACTAGTAGAGCGGGGGCTCGGAAAGCAGAGGGTAAGATTTGTTATTTGGTTTTCAAGCTAAAAAATGCGCCGTATCTGTGTCCGCAGCTTCGGAACCAGTAGAGCGCGGGCTCGGAAAGCAGAGGGTAAAATTTGTGAATTGGTTTTTGGGGAAATGAAATCCGCCGCATCTGTTGTCCGCAGCTTCGGAACTAGTTGAGCGGGGACTCGGAAAGCAGAGGGTAAAATTTTTGAATTGGTTTTTGAGGAAAAGAAATGTGCCGTATCTGTTGCCCGCAGCGTCGGAACTAGTGGAGCGGGGGTTCGGAAAGCAGAGGGTAAAATTTGTGAATTGATTTTTGGGGAAAAGAAATGCGCCGTATCTGTTGTCAGGAGCTTCGGAACTAGTAGAGCGGGGGCTCGGACAGCAGAGGGTAAAATTTGTGAAGGGGTTTTTAAGGAATAGAAATGCGCCGTATTTGTTGTCCGCAGCTTCGGAACTAGTAGAGCGGGGGCTCGGAAAGCAGAGGGTAAGATTTGTTATTTGGTTTTCAAGCAAAAAAATGCGCCGTATCTGTTGTCCGCAGCTTCGGAACCAGTAGAGCGCGGGCTCGGAAAGCAGAGGGTCAAATTTGTGAATTGGTTTTTGAGGAAAAGAAATGCGCCGTATCTGGTGTCAGGAGCTTCCGAACTAGTAGAGCGGGGGCTCGGAAAGAAGAGGGTAAAATTTGTGAACGGGTTTTTAAGGAATAGAAATGCGCCGTATCTGTTGTCCGCAGCTTCGGAACTAGTAGAGCGGGGGCTCGGAAAGAAGAGGGTCAAATTTGTGAATTGGTTTTTGAGGAAAAGAAATGCGCCGTATCTGGTGTCAGGAGCTTCCGAACTAGTAGAGCGGGGGCTCGGAAAGAAGAGGGTAAAATTTGTGAACGGGTTTTTAAGGAATAGAAATGCGCCGTATCTGTTGACCACAGCTTCGGAACTAGTAGAGCGGGGGCTCGGAAAGAAGAGGGTAAAATTTGTGAATGGGTTTTTAAGGAATAGAATGCGCCGTATCTGTTGTCCCCAGCTTCGGAACTAGTAGAGCGGGGGCTCGGAAAGCAGAGGGTAAAATTTGTGAATTGGTTTTTGAGGAAATGAAATGCGCCGCATCTGTTGCCCGCAGGGTCGGAACTAGTAGAGCAGGGGCTCGGAAAGCAGAGAGTAAAATTTGTGAATTGATTTTTGGGAAAAATAAATGCGCCGTATCTGTTGTCAGGAGCTTCAGAACTAGTAGAGCGGGGGCTCGGAATGCAGAGGGTAAGATTTGTGAATTGGTTTTTGAGCCGTATCTGTTGTCCGCAGCTTCGGAACTAGTAGAGCGGGGGCTCGGAAAGAAGAGGGTAAAATTTGTGAATGTTTTTTTAAGGAATAGAAATGCGCCGTATCTGTTGTCCGCAGCTTCGGAACTAGTAGAGCGGGGGCTCGGAAAGCAGAGGGTAAAATTTGTGAATTGGTTTTTGGGGAAAAGAAATGCGCCGTATCTGTTGTCATGAGCTTCGGAACTAGTAGAGCGGGGGCTCGGAAAGCAGAGGGTAAAAATTGTGAATTGATTTTTCAGGAAAATGAATGCGCCGTATCTGCTGTCCGCAGCTTCGGAACTAGTAGAGCGGGGGTTCGGAAAGCAGAGGGTCAAATTTGTGAATTGGTTTTTGAGGAAATGAAATGCGCCGCATCTGTTGTCCGCAGCTTCGGAAGTAGTAGAGCGGAGACTCGGAAAGCAGAGGGTAAAATTTTTTAATTGGTTTTTGAGGAAAAGAAATGTGCCGTATCTGTTGCCCGCAGGGTCGGAACTAGTAGAGCGGGGGCTCGGAAAGCAGAGGGTAAAATTTGTGAATGGGTTGTTAAGGAATAGAAATGTGCCGTATCTGTTGCCCGCAGCGTCGGAACTAGTGGACCGGGGGTTCGGAAAGCAGAGGGTAAAATTTGTGAATTGATTTTTGGGGAAAAGAAATGCGCCGTATCTGTTGTCAGGAGCTTCGGAACTAGTAGAGCGGGGGCTCGGACAGCAGAGGGTAAAATTTGTGAATTGGTTTTTGAGGAAACGGAATGCGCCGTATCTGTTGTCAGGAGGTTCGGAACTAGTAGAGCGGGGGCTCGGAAAGAAGAGGGTAAAATTTGTGAAGGGGTTTTTAAGGAATAGAAATGCGCCGTATCTGTTGTCCGCAGCTTCAGAACTAGTAGAGCGGGGGCTCGGAAAGCAGAGGGTAAGATTTGTTATTTGGTTTTCAAGCAAAAAAATGCGCCGTATCTGTTGTCCGCAGCTTCGGAACCAGTAGAGCGCGGGCTCGGAAAGCAGAGGGTCAAATTTGTGAATTGGTTTTTGAGGAAAAGAAATGCGCCGTATCTGTTGTCAGGAGCTTCGGAACTAGTAGAGCGGGGGCTCGGAAAGAGGAGGGTAAAATGTGTGAATGGGTTTTTAAGGAATAGAAATGCGCCGTATCTGTTGTCCGCAGCTTCGGAACTAGTAGAGCGGGGGCTCCAAAAGCTTAGGGTAAAATTTGTGAATTGGTTTTTGGGGAAAAGAAATGCGCCGTATTTGTTGTCATGAGCTTCGGAACTAGTAGAGCGGGGGCTCGGAAAGAAGAGGGTAAAATTTGTGAATGGGTTTTTAAGGAATAGAAATACGCCGTATCTGGTGTCTGCAGCTTCGGAACGAGTGGAGTGGGGCTCGGAAAGCACAGGGTAAAATTTGTGAATGGGTTTTCGGGGAAAAGAAATGCGCCGTATCTGTTGTCGGCAGCTTCGGAACAAGTAGAGCGGGCGCTCGGAAAGCAGAGGGTCAAATTTGGGAATTGGTTTTTGAGGAAAAGAAATGCGCCATATCTGTTGTCCGCAGCTTCGGAGCTTATAGAGCGGGGGCTCGGAAAGCAAAGGGTAAATTTGTGAATTGGTTTTTGAGGAAAAAAAATGCGCCGTATCTGTTCTAGTAGAGTGGGGGCTCGGAAAGCAGAGGGTCAAATTTGTGAATTGGTTTTTGAGGAAAATAAAGGCTCCGTATCTGTTGTCCGCAGCTTCGGAACTAGTAGAGCGGGGGCTCAGAAAGCAGAGGGTAAAATTTGGGAATTGGTTTTTGAGGAAAATAAATGCGCCGTATCTGTTGTCCGCAGCTTCAGAACTATTAGAGCGGGGGCTCGGAAAGCAGAGGGTAAAATTAGTGAATTGATTTTTGAGGAAATCAAATGCGCCGTATCTGTTGTCCGCAGCTTCAGACCTAGTAGAGCGGGGGCTCGGAAAGCAGAGGGTAAAATTGGTGAATTGGTATTTGAGGAAAAGAAATGCGCCGTATCTGTTGTCCGCAGCTCCGGAACTAGTAGAGCGGGGACTCGGAAAGCAGAGGCTAAAATTTTTCAATTGGTTTTTAGGAAAAGAAATGTGCCGTATATGTTGCCCGCACGGTCGGAACTAGTAAAGCAGGAGCTCGGAAAGCAGAGTAAAATTTGTGAATTGATTTTTGGGGAAAAGAAATGCGCCGTATCTGTTGTCAGGAGCTTCGGAACTAGTAGAGCGGGGGCGCGGACAGCAGAGGGTAAAATTTGTGAATTGGTTTTTGAGGAATAGAATTGCGCCGTATCTGTTGTCCGCAGCTTCGGAACTAGTAGAGCGGGGGCTCGGAAAGCAGAGGGTAAAATGTTTGAATTGGTATTTGGGAAAAAGAAATGCGCCGTATCTGTTGTCCGCAGCTTCGGAACTAGTAGAGCGGGGGTTCGGAAAGCAGAGGGTAAAATTTGTGAATTGGTTTTTGAGGAAATGATATGCGCCGCATCTGTTGTCCGCAGCTTCGGAACTAGTTGAGCTGGGACTCGGAAAGCAGAGGGTAAAATTTTTGAATTGGTTTTTGAGGAAAAGAAATGTGCCGTATCTGTTGCCCGCAGCGTCGGAACTAGTGGAGCGGGGGTTCGGAAAGCAGAGGGTAAAATTTGTGAATTGATTTTTGGGGAAAAGAAATGTGCCGTATCTTGTCAGGAGCTTCGGAACTAGTAGAGCGGGGGCTCGGACAGCAGAGGGTAAAATTTGTGAATTGGTTTTTGAGGAAACGAAATGCGCCGTATCTGTTGTCCGCAGCTTCGGAACCAGTATAGCGCGGGCTCGGAAAGTAGAGGGTCAAATTTGTGAATTGGGTTTTGAGGAAAAGAAATGCGCCGTATCTGGTGTCAGGAGCTTCCGAACTAGTAGAGCGGGGCTCGGAAAGAAGAGGGTAAAATTTGTGAATGGGTTTTTAAGGAATAGAAATGCGCCGTATCAGTTGTCCGCAGTTTCGGAACTAGTAGAGCGGGGGCTCGGAAAGCAGAGGGTAAACTTTGTGAATTGGTTTTTGAGGAAAAGAAATGCGCCGTATCTGTTGTCCGCAGCTTCGGAACTAGTAGAGCGGGGGCTCCGAAAGCAGAGGGTAAAATTTGTGAATTGGTTTTTGGGGAAAAGAAATGCGCCGTATCTGTTGTCCGCAGCTTCGGAACTAGTAGAGGGGTGGCTCGGAAAGCAGAGGGTCAAATTTCTGAATTGGTTTTTGAGGAAAAGAAATGCCCCGTATCTGTTGTCCGCAACTTCGGAACTAGTAGAGCGGGGGCTCGGAAAGCAGAGGGTAAAATTGGTGAATTGGTATTTGAGGAAAAGAAATGCGCCGTATGTGTTGTCCACAGCTTCGGAACTAGTAGAGCGGGGGCTCGGAAAGAAGAGGGTAAAATTTGTGAATGGGTTTTTAAGGAATAGAATGCGCCGTATCTGTTGTCCCCAGCTTCGGAACTAGTAGAGCGGGGGCTCGGAAAGCAGAGGGTAAAATTTGTGAATTGGTTTTTGAGCCGTATCTGTTGTCCGCAGCTTCGGAACTAGTAGAGCGGGGGCTCGGAAAGAAGAGGGTAAAATTTGTGAATGTTTTTTTAAGGAATAGAAATGCGCCGTATCTGTTGTCCGCAGCTTCGGAACTAGTAGAGCGGGGGCTCGGAAAGCAGAGGGTAAAATTTGTGAATTGGTTTTTGGGGAAAAGAAATGCGCCGTATCTGTTGTCATGAGCTTCGGAACTAGTAGAGCGGGGGCTCGGAAAGCAGAGGGTAAAATTTGTGAATTGATTTTTCAGGAAAATAAATGCGCCGTATCTGTTGTCCGCAGCTTCGGAACTAGAAGAGTGGGGCTTCGGAAAGCAGAGGGTCAAATTTGTGAATTGGTTTTTGAGGAAATGAAATGCGCCGCATCTGTTGTCAGGAGCTTCGGAACTAGTAGAGCAGGGGCTCGGAAAGCAGAGTAAAATTTGTGAATTGGTTTTTGGGGAAAAGAAATGCGCCGTATCTGTTGTCATGAGCTTCGGAACTAGTAGAGCGGGGTTCGGAAAGCAGAGGGTCAAATTTGTGAATTGGTTTTTGGGGAAAAGAAATGCGCCGTATCGGTTGTCAGGAGCTTCGGAACTAGTAGAGCAGGGACTCGGAAAGCAGAGGGTAAAATTTGGGAATTGGTTTTTGAGGAAAAGAAATGCGCCGTATCTGTTGTCCGCAGCTTCAGAACTATTAGAGCGGGGGCTCGGAAAGCAGAGGGTAAAATTGGTGAATTGATTTTTGAGGAAATCAAATGCGCCGTATCTGTTGTCCGCAGCTTCAGACCTAGTAGAGCAGGGGCTCGGAAAGCAGAAGGTAAAATTTGTGAATTGGTTTTTGGGGAAAAGAAATGCGCCGTATCTGTTGTCCGCAGCTTCGGAACTAGTAGAGTGGTGGCTCGGAAAGCAGAGGGTCAAATTTCTGAATTGGTTTTTGAGGAAAAGAAATGCGCCGTATCTGTTGTCCGCAGCTTCGGAACTAGTAGAGCGGGGGCTCGGAAAGCAGAGGGTAAACTTTGTGAATTGGTTTTTGAGAAAAAGAAATGCGCTGTATCTGTTGTCCGCAGCTCCGGAACTAGTAGAGCGGGGACTCGGGAAGCAGAGGCTAAAATTTTTCAATTGGTTTTTAGGAAAAGAAATGTGCCGTATATGTTGCCCGCACGCTCGGAACTAGTAAAGCATGAGCTCGGAAAGCAGAGTAAAATTTGTGAATTGATTTTTGGGGAAAAGAAATGCGCCGTATCTGTTGTCAGGAGCTTCGGAACTAGTAGAGCGGGGGCGCGGACAGCAGAGGGTAAAATTTGTGAATTGGTTTTTTAGGAATAGAATTGCGCCGTATCTGTTGTCCGCAGCTTCGGAACTAGTAGAGCGGGGGCTCGGAAAGCAGAGGGTAAAATTTGTGAATTGGTTTTTGAGGAAATGATATGCGCCGCATCTGTTGTCCGCAGCTTCGGAACTAGTTGAGCTGGGACTCGGAAAGCAGAGGGTAAAATTTGTGAATTGGTTTTTGAGGAAATGATATGCGCCGCATCTGTTGTCCGCAGCTTCGGAACTAGTTGAGCTGGGACTCGGAAAGCAGAGGGTAAAATTTTTCAATTGGTTTTTGAGGAAAAGAAATGTGCCGTA
Source organism: Amblyomma mixtum (assembly GCF_055824585.1). NCBI lineage: Eukaryota > Metazoa > Arthropoda > Arachnida > Ixodida > Ixodidae > Amblyomma > Amblyomma mixtum. Next base: position 916,561 of record NW_028317706.1, read on the forward strand.
TCTGTTGCCCGCAGCGTCGGAACTAGTGGAGCGGGGGTTCGGAAAGCAGAGGGTAAAATTTGTGAATTGATTTTTGGGGAAAAGAAATGCGCCGTATCTTGTCAGGAGCTTCGGAACTAGTAGAGCGGGGGCTCGGACAGCAGAGGGTAAAATTTGTGAATTGGTTTTTGAGGAAACGAAATGCGCCGTATCTGTTGTCAGGAGTTTCGGAACTAGTAGAGCGGGGGCTCGGAAAGAAGAGGGTAAAATTTGTGAAGGGGTTTTCAAGCAAAAAAATGCGAAGTATCTGTTTTCCGCAGCTTCGGAACCAGTAGAGCGCGGGCTCGGAAAGCAGAGGGTCAAATTTGTGAATTGGTTTTTGAGGAAAAGAAATGCGCCGTATCTGGTGTCAGGAGCTTCCGAACTAGTAGAGCGGGGCTCGGAAAGAAGAGGGTAAAATTTGTGAATGGGTTTTTAAGGAATAGAAATGCGCCGTATCAGTTGTCCGCAGTTTCGGAACTAGTAGAGCGGGGGCTCGGAAAGCAGAGGGTAAACTTTGTGAATTGGTTTTTGAGGAAAAGAAATGCGCCGTATCTGTTGTCCGCAGCTTCGGAACTAGTAGAGCGGGGGCTCGGAAAGCAGAGGGTAAATTTTGTGAATTGGTTTTTGAGGAAAAGAAATGCGCCGTATCTGTTGTCCGCAGCTTCGGAACTAGTAGAGCGGGGGCTCGGAAAGAAGAGGGTCAAATTTCTGAATTGGTTTTTGAGGAAAAGAAATGCGCCGTATCTGTTGTCCGCAGCTTCGGAACTAGTAGAGCGGGGGCTCGGAAAGCAGAGGGTAAAATTTGTGAATTAGTTTTTGAGGAAAAGAAATGCGCCGTATCTGTTGTCCGCAGCTTCGGAACAAGTAGAGCGGGGGCTCGGAAAGCAGAGGGTAAAATTTGTGAATTGGTTTTTGGGGAAAAGAAATGCGCCGTATCTGTTGTCCGCAGCTTCGGAACTAGTAGAGGGGTGGCTCGGAAAGCAGAGGGTCAAATTTCTGAATTGGTTTTTGAGGAAAAGAAATGCCCCGTATCTGTTGTCCGCAACTTCGGAACTAGCAGAGCGGGGGCTCGGAAAGCAGAGGGTAAAATTGGTGAATTGTTATTTGAGGAAAAGAAATGCGCCGTATGTGTTGTCCACAGCTTCGGAACTAGTAGAGCGGGGGCTCGGAAAGAAGAGGGTAAAATTTGTGAATGGGTTTTTAAGGAATAGAATGCGCCGTATCTGTTGTCCCCAGCTTCGGAACTAGTAGAGCGGGGGCTCGGAAAGCAGAGGGTAAAATTTGTGAATTGGTTTTTGAGCCGTATCTGTTGTCCGCAGCTTCGGAACTAGTAGAGCGGGGGCTCGGAAAGAAGAGGGTAAAATTTGTGAATGTTTTTTTAAGGAATAGAAATGCGCCGTATCTGTTGTCCGCAGCTTCGGAACTAGTAGAGCGGGGGCTCGGAAAGCAGAGGGTAAAATTGGTGAATTGGTATTTGAGGAAAAGAAATGCGCCGTATGTGTTGTCCACAGCTTCGGAACTAGTAGAGCGGGGGCTCGGAAAGAAGAGGGTAAAATTTGTGAATGGGTTTTTAAGGAATAGAATGCGCCGTATCTGTTGTCCCCAGCTTCGGAACTAGTAGAGCGGGGGCTCGGAAAGCAGAGGGTAAAATTTGTGAATTGGTTTTTGAGCCGTATCTGTTGTCCGCAGCTTCGGAACTAGTAGAGCGGGGGCTCGGAAAGAAGAGGGTAAAATTTGTGAATGTTTTTTTAAGGAATAGAAATGCGCCGTATCTGTTGTCCGCAGCTTCGGAACTAGTAGAGCGGGGGCTCGGAAAGCAGAGGGTAAAATTTGTGAATTGGTTTTTGGGGAAAAGAAATGCGCCGTATCTGTTGTCATGAGCTTCGGAACTAGTAGAGCGGGGGCTCGGAAAGCAGAGGGTAAAATTTGTGAATTGATTTTTCAGGAAAATAAATGCGCCGTATCTGTTGTCCGCAGCTTCGGAACTAGAAGAGTGGGGCTTCGGAAAGCAGAGGGTCAAATTTGTGAATTGGTTTTTGAGGAAATGAAATGCGCCGCATCTGTTGTCAGGAGCTTCGGAACTAGTAGAGCAGGGGCTCGGAAAGCAGAGTAAAATTTGTGAATTGGTTTTTGGGGAAAAGAAATGCGCCGTATCTGTTGTCATGAGCTTCGGAACTAGTAGAGCGGGGTTCGGAAAGCAGAGGGTCAAATTTGTGAATTGGTTTTTGGGGAAAAGAAATGCGCCGTATCGGTTGTCAGGAGCTTCGGAACTAGTAGAGCAGGGGCTCGGAAAGCAGAGGGTAAAATTTGGGAATTGGTTTTTGAGGAAAAGAAATGCGCCGTATCTGTTGTCCGCAGCTTCAGAACTATTAGAGCGGGGGCTCGGAAAGCAGAGGGTAAAATTGGTGAATTGATTTTTGAGGAAATCAAATGCGCCGTATCTGTTGTCCGCAGCTTCAGACCTAGTAGAGCAGGGGCTCGGAAAGCAGAAGGTAAAATTTGTGAATTGGTTTTTGGGGAAAAGAAATGCGCCGTATCTGTTGTCCGCAGCTTCGGAACTAATAGAGTGGTGGCTCGGAAAGCAGAGGGTCAAATTTCTGAATTGGTTTTTGAGGAAAAGAAATGCGCCGTATCTGTTGTCCACAGCTTCGGAACTAGTAGAGCGGGGGCTCGGAAAGCAGAGGGTAAACTTTGTGAATTGGTTTTTGAGGAAAAGAAATGCGCCGTATCTGTTGTCCGCAGCTCCGGAACTAGTAGAGCGGGGACTCGGGAAGCAGAGGCTAAAATTTTTCAATTGGTTTTTAGGAAAAGAAATGTGCCGTATATGTTGCCCGCACGGTCGGAACTAGTAAAGCAGGAGCTCGGAAAGCAGAGTAAAATTTGTGAATTGATTTTTGGGGAAAAGAAATGCGCCGTATCTGTTGTCAGGAGCTTCGGAACTAGTAGAGCGGGGGCGCGGACAGCAGAGGGTAAAATTTGTGAATTGGTTTTTTAGGAATAGAATTGCGCCGTATCTGTTGTCCGCAGCTTCGGAACTAGTAGAGCGGGGGCTCGGAAAGCAGAGGGTAAATTTTGTGAATTGGTTTTTGAGGAAATGATATGCGCCGCATCTGTTGTCCGCAGCTTCGGAACTAGTTGAGCTGGGACTCGGAAAGCAGAGGGTAAAATTTGTGAATTGGTTTTTGAGGAAATGATATGCGCCGCATCTGTTGTCCGCAGCTTCGGAACTAGTTGAGCTGGGACTCGGAAAGCAGAGGGTAAAATTTTTCAATTGGTTTTTGAGGAAAAGAAATGTGCCGTATCTGTTGCCCGCAGCGTCGGAACTAGTGGAGCGGGGGTTCGGAAAGCAGAGGGTAAAATTTGTGAATTGGTTTTTGAGGAAACGAAATGCGCCGTATCTGTTGTCAGGAGGTTCGGAACTAGTAGAGCGGGGGCTCGGAAAGAAGAGGGTAAAATTTGTGAAGGGGTTTTCAAGCAAAAAAATGCGCCGTATCTGTTTTCCGCAGCTTCGGAACCAGCAGAGCGCGGGCTCGGAAAGCAGAGGGTCAAATTTGTGAATTGGTTTTTGAGGAAAAGAAATGCGCCGTATCTGGTGTCAGGAGCTTCCGAACTAGTAGAGCGGGGCTCGGAAAGAAAAAGGGTAAAATTTGTGAATGGGTTTTTAAGGAATAGAAATGCGCCGTATCAGTTGTCCGCAGTTTCGGAACTAGTAGAGCGGGGGCTCGGAAAGCAGAGGGTAAACTTTGTGAATTGGTTTTTGAGGAAAAGAAATGCGCCGTATCTGTTGTCCGCAGCTTCGGAACTAGTAGAGCGGGGGCTCGGAAAGCAGAGGGTAAACTTTGTGAATTGGTTTTTGAGGAAAAGAAATGCGCCGTATTTGTTGTCCGCAGCTTCGGAACTAGTAGAGCGGGGGCTCGGAAAGAAGAGGGTCAAATTTCTGAATTGGTTTTTGAGGAAAAGAAATGCGCCGTATCTGTTGTCCGCAGCTTCGGATCTAGTAGAGCGGGGGCTCGGAAAGCAGAGGGTAAACTTCGTGAATTGGTTTTTGAGGAAATATCTGTTGTCCGCAGCTTCGGAACAAGTAGAGCGGGGGCTCGGAAAGCAGAGGGTAAAATTTGTGAATTGGTTTTTGGGGAAAAGAAATGCGCCGTATCTGTTGTCCGCAGCTTCGGAACTAGTAGAGGGGTGGCTCGGAAAGCAGAGGGTCAAATTTCTGAATTGGTTTTTGAGGAAAAGAAATGCCCCGTATCTGTTGTCCGCAACTTCGGAACTAGTAGAGCGGGGGCTCGGAAAGCAGAGGGTAAAATTTGTGAATTGGTTTTTGAGCCGTATCTGTTGTCCGCAGCTTCGGAACTAGTAGAGCGGGGGCTCGGAAAGAAGAGGGTAAAATTTGTGAATGTTTTTTTAAGGAATAGAAATGCGCCGTATCTGTTGTCCGCAGCTTCGGAACTAGTAGAGCGGGGGCTCGGAAAGCAGAGGGTAAAATTTGTGAAGGGGTTTTCAAGCAAAAAAATGCGCCGTATCTGTTTTCCGCAGCTTCGGAACCAGCAGAGCGCGGGCTCGGAAAGCAGAGGGTCAAATTTGTGAATTGGTTTTTGAGGAAAAGAAATGCGCCGTATCTGGTGTCAGGAGCTTCCGAACTAGTAGAGCGGGGCTCGGAAAGAAAAAGGGTAAAATTTGTGAATGGGTTTTTAAGGAATAGAAATGCGCCGTATCAGTTGTCCGCAGTTTCGGAACTAGTAGAGCGGGGGCTCGGAAAGCAGAGGGTAAACTTTGTGAATTGGTTTTTGAGGAAAAGAAATGCGCCGTATCTGTTGTCCGCAGCTTCGGAACTAGTAGAGCGGGGGCTCGGAAAGCAGAGGGTAAACTTTGTGAATTGGTTTTTGAGGAAAAGAAATGCGCCGTATTTGTTGTCCGCAGCTTCGGAACTAGTAGAGCGGGGGCTCGGAAAGAAGAGGGTCAAATTTCTGAATTGGTTTTTGAGGAAAAGAAATGCGCCGTATCTGTTGTCCGCAGCTTCGGATCTAGTAGAGCGGGGGCTCGGAAAGCAGAGGGTAAACTTCATGAATTGGTTTTTGAGGAAAAGAAACGCGCCGTATCTGTTGTCCGCAGCTTCGGAACAAGTAGAGCGGGGGCTCGGAAAGCAGAGGGTAAAATTTGTGAATTGGTTTTTGGGGAAAAGAAATGCGCCGTATCTGTTGTCCGCAGCTTCGGAACTAGTAGAGGGGTGGCTCGGAAAGCAGAGGGTCAAATTTCTGAATTGGTTTTTGAGGAAAAGAAATGCCCCGTATCTGTTGTCCGCAACTTCGGAACTAGTAGAGCGGGGGCTCGGAAAGCAGAGGGTAAAATTGGTGAATTGGTATTTGAGGAAAAGAAATGCGCCGTATGTGTTGTCCACAGCTTCGGAACTAGTAGAGCGGGGGCTCGGAAAGAAGAGGGTAAAATTTGTGAATGGGTTTTTAAGGAATAGAATGCGCCGTATCTGTTGTCCCCAGCTTCGGAACTAGTAGAGCGGGGGCTCGGAAAGCAGAGGGCTAAATTTGTGAATTGGTTTTTGAGCCGTATCTGTTGTCCGCAGCTTCGGAACTAGTAGAGCGGGGGCTCGGAAAGAAGAGGGTAAAATTTGTGAATATTTTTTTAAGGAATAGAAATGCGCCGTATCTGTTGTCCGCAGCTTCGGAACTAGTAGAGAGGGGGCTCGGAAAGCAGAGGGTAAAATTTGTGAATTGGTTTTTGGGGAAAAGAAATGTGTCGTATCTGTTGTCATGAGCTTCGGAACTAGTAGAGCGGGGGCTCGGAAAGCAGAGGGTAAAATTTGTGAATTGATTTTTCAGGAAAATAAATGCGCCGTATCTGTTGTCCGCAGCTTCGGAACTAGAAGAGTGGGGGTTCGGAAAGCAGAGGGTCAAATTTGTGAATTGGTTTTTGAGGAAACGAAATGCGCCGCATCTGTTGTCCGCAGCTTCGGAAGTAGTAGAGCGGGGACTCGGAAAGCAGAGGGTAAAATTTTTGAATATGTTTTTGAGGAAAAGAAATGTGCCGTATCTGTTGTCCGCAGGGTCGGAACTAGTAGAGCGGGGGCTCGGAAAGCAGAGGGTAAAATTTGTGAATTGGTTTTTGAGCCGTATCTGTTGTCCGCTGCTTCGGAACTAGTAGAGCGGGGGCTCGGAAAGAAGAGGGTAAAATTTGTGAATGTTTTTTTAAGGAATAGAAATGCGCCGCATCTGTTGTCCGCAGCTTCGGAAGTAGTAGAGCGGGGACTCGGAAAGCAGAGGGTAAAATTTTTGAATATGTTTTTGAGGAAAAGAAATGTGCCGTATCTGTTGTCCGCAGGGTCGGAACTAGTAGAGCGGGGGCTCGGAAAGCAGAGGGTAAAATTTGTGAATTGGTTTTTGAGCCGTATCTGTTGTCCGCTGCTTCGGAACTAGTAGAGCGGGGGCTCGGAAAGAAGAGGGTAAAATTTGTGAATGTTTTTTTAAGGAATAGAAATGCGCCGTATCTGTTGTCCGCAGCTTCGGAACTAGTAGAGCGGGGGCTCGGAAAGCAGAGGGTAAAATTCGTGAATTGATTTTTGAGGAAATGAAATGCGCCGCATCTGTTGTCCGTAGCTTCGAAAGTAGTAGAGCAGGGGCTCGGAAAGCCGAGTAAAATTTGGGAATTGATTTTTGGGGAAAAGAAATGCGCCGTATCTGTTGTCAGAAGCTTCGGAACTAGTAGAGCAGGGGCTCGGAAAGCAGAGTAAAATTTGTGAATGATTTTTGAGGAAAAGAAATGCGCCGTATCTGTTGTCATGAGCTTCGGAACTAGTAGAGCGGGGGCTCGGAAAGCAGAGGGTAAAATTTGTGAATTGGTTTTTGAGGAAAAGAAATGCGCCGTATTTGTTGCCCGCAGCTTCGGAACTAGTAGAGCGGGGGTTCCGAAAGCAGAGGGTCAAATTTGTGAATTGGTTTTTGGGGAAAAGAAATGCGCCGTATCTGTTGTCATGAGCTTCGGAACTAGTAGAGCAGGGGCTCGGAAAGCAGAGTAAAATTTGTCAATTGGTTTTTGGGGAAAAGAAATGCGCCGTATCTGTTGTCATGAGCTTCGGAACTAGTAGAGCAGGGGCTCGGAAAGCAGAGTAAAATTTGTGAATTGGTTTTTGGGGAAAATAAATGCGCCGTATCTGTTGTCAGGAGCTTCGGGACTAGTAGAGCAGGGGCTCGGAAAGCAGAGTAAAATTTGTGAATTGGTTTTGGGGGAAACGAAATGCGCCGTATCTGTTGTCATGAGCTTCGGAACTAGTAGAGCGGGGGTTCGGAAAGCAGAGGGTCAAATTTGTGAATTGGTTTTTGAAGAAAAGAAATGCGCCGTATCTGTTGTCAGGAGCTTCGGAACTAGTAGACCGGGGGTTCGGAAAGCAGAGGGTCAAATTTGTGAATTGGTTTCTGGGGAAAAGAAATGCGCCGTATCTGTTGTCATGAGCTTCGGAACTAGTAGAGCGGGGGTTCGGAAAGCAGAGGGTCAAATTTCTGAATTATTTTTTGGGGAAAAGAAATGCGCCGTATCTGTTGTCATGAGCTTCGGAACTAGTAGAGCAGGGGCTCGGAAAGCAGAGGGTCAAATTTCTGAATTGGTTTTTGGGGAAAAGAAATGCGCCGTATCTGTTGTCATGATCTTCGGAAATAGTAGAGCGGGGGTTCGGAAAGCAGAGGATCAAATTTGTGAATTGGTTTTTGGGGAAAAGAAATGCGCCGTATCTGTTGTCATGAGCTTCGGAACTAGTAGAGCAGGGGTTCGGAAAGTAGAGGGTCAAATTTGTGAATTGGTTTTTGGGGAAAAGAAATGCGTCGTCTCTGTTGTCATGAGCTTCGGAACTAGTAGAGCGGGGGTTCGGAAAGCAGAGGGTCAAATTTGTGAATTGGTTTTTGGGGAAAAGAAATGCGCCGTATCTGTTGTCAGGAGCTTCGGAACTAGTAGAGCGGGGGCTCGGAAAGCAGAAGGTAAAATTTGTGAATTGATTTTTGAGGAAAAGAAATGCGCCGTATCTGTTGTCCGCAGCTTCGGAACTATTAGAGCGGGGGCTCGGAAAGCAGAGGGTAAAATTGGTGAATTGATTTTTGAGGAAATCAAATGCGCCGTATCTGTTGTCCGCAGCTTCAGTCCTAGTAGAGCAGGGGCTCGGAAAGCAGAAGGTAAAATTTGTGAATTGGTTTTTGGGGAAAAGAAATGCGCCGTATCTGTTGTCCGCAGCTTCGGAACTAGTAGAGTGGTGGCTCGGAAAGCAGAGGGTCAAATTTCTGAATTGGTTTTTGAGGAAAAGAAATTCCACGTATCTGTTGTCTGCAACATCGGAACTAGTAGAGCGGGGGCTCGGAAAGCAGAGGGTAAAATTGATGAATTGGTATTTGAGGAAAAGAAATGCGCCGTATCTGTTGTCCGCAGCTCCGGAACTAGTAGAGCGGGGACTCGGGAAGCAGAGGCTAAAATTTTTCAATTGGTTTTTAGGAAAAGAAATGTGCCGTATATGTTGCCCGCACGGTCGGAACTAGTAAAGCAGGAGCTCGGAAAGCAGAGTAAAATTTGTGAATTGATTTTTGGGGAAAAGAAATGCGCCGTATCTGTTGTCAGGAGCTTCGGAACTAGTAGAGCGGGGGCGCGGACAGCAGAGGGTAAAATTTGTGAATTGGTTTTTGAGGAAATGATATGCGCCGCATCTGTTGTCCGCAGCTTCGGAACTAGTTGAGCTGGGACTCGGAAAGCAGAGGGTAAAATTTTTCAATTGGTTTTTGAGGAAAAGAAATGTGCCGTATCTGTTGCCCGCAGCGTCGGAACTAGTGGAGCGGGGGTTCGGAAAGCAGAGGGTAAAATTTGTGAATTGATTTTTGGGGAAAAGAAATGCGCCGTATCTTGTCAGGAGCTTCGGAACTAGTAGAGCGGGGGCTCGGAAAGAAGAGGGTAAAATTTGTGAAGGGGTTTTCAAGCAAAAAAATGCGCCGTATCTGTTTTCCGCAGCTTCGGAACCAGTAGAGCGCGGGCTCGGAAAGCAGAGGGTCAAATTTGTGAATTGGTTTTTGAGGAAAAGAAATGCGCCGTATCTGGTGTCAGGAGCTTCCGAACTAGTAGAGCGGGGCTCGGAAAGAAGAGGGTAAAATTTGTGAATGGGTTTTTAAGGAATAGAAATGCGCCGTATCAGTTGTCCGCAGTTTCGGAACTAGTAGAGCGGGGGCTCGGAAAGCAGAGGGTAAACTTTGTGAATTGGTTTTTTGAGGAAAAGAAATGCGCCGTATCTGTTGTCCGCAGCTTCGGAACTAGTAGAGCGGGGGCTCGGAAAGCAGAGGGTAAACTTTGTGAATTGGTTTTTGAGGAAAGAAATGCGCCGTATCTGTTGTCCGCAGCTTCGGAACTAGTAGAGCGGGGGCTCGGAAAGAAGAGGGTCAAATTTCTGAATTGGTTTTTGAGGAAAAGAAATGCGCCGTATCTGTTGTCCGCAGCTTCGGAACTAGTAGAGCGGGGGCTCGGAAAGCAGAGGGTAAACTTTGTGAATTGGTTTTTGAGGAAAAGAAATGTGCCGTATCTGTTGTCCGCAGCTTCAGAACAAGTAGAGCGGGGGCTCGGAAAGCAGAGGGTAAAATTTGTGAATTGGTTTTTGGGGAAAAGAAATGCGCCGTATCTGTTGTCCGCAGCTTCGGAACTAGTAGAGGGGTGGCTCGGAAAGCAGAGGGTCAAATTTCTGAATAGGTTTTTGAGGAAAAGAAATGCCCCGTATCTGTTGTCCGCAACTTCGGAACTAGTAGAGCGGGGGCTCGGAAAGAAGAGGGTAAAATTTGTGAATGGGTTTTTAAGGAATAGAATGCGCCGTATCTGTTGTCCCCAGCTTCGGAACTAGTAGAGCGGGGGCTCGGAAAGCAGAGGGTAAAATTTGTGAATTGGTTTTTGAGCCGTATCTGTTGTCCGCAGCTTCGGAACTAGTAGAGCGGGGGCTCGGAAAGAAGAGGGTAAAATTTGTGAATGTTTTTTTAAGGAATAGAAATGCGCCGTATCTGTTGTCCGCAGCTTCGGAACTAGTAGAGCGGGGGCTCGGAAAGCAGAGGGTAAAATTTGTGAATTGGTTTTTGGGGAAAAGAAATGTGCCGTATCTGTTGTCATGAGCTTCGGAACTAGTAGAGCGGGGGCTCGGAAAGCAGAGGGTAAAATTTGTGAATTGATTTTTCAGGAAAATAAATGCGCCGTATCTGTTGTCCGCAGCTTCGGAACTAGAAGAGTGGGGGTTCGGAAAGCAGAGGGTCAAATTTGTGAATTGGTTTTTGAGGAAACGAAATGCGCCGCATCTGTTGTCCGCAGCTTCGGAAGTAGTAGAGCGGGGACTCGGAAAGCAGAGGGTAAAATTTTTGAATATGTTTTTGAGGAAAAGAAATGTGCCGTATCTGTTGTCCGCAGGGTCGGAACTAGTAGAGCGGGGGCTCGGAAAGCAGAGGGTAAAATTTGTGAATTGGTTTTTGAGCCGTATCTGTTGTCCGCTGCTTCGGAACTAGTAGAGCGGGGGCTCGGAAAGAAGAGGGTAAAATTTGTGAATGTTTTTTTAAGGAATAGAAATGCGCCGTATCTGTTGTCCGCAGCTTCGGAACTAGTAGAGCGGGGGCTCGGAAAGCAGAGGGTAAAATTTGTGAATTGGTTTTTGGGGAAAAGAAATGTGCCGTATCTGTTGTCATGAGCTTCGGAACTAGTAGAGCGGGGGCTCGGAAAGCAGAGGGTAAAATTTGTGAATTGATTTTTCAGGAAATGAAATGCGCCGCATCTGTTGTCCGCAGCTTCGGAAGTAGTAGAGCAGGGGCTCGGAAAGCCGAGTAAAATTTGGGAATTGATTTTTGGGGAAAAGAAATGCGCCGTATCTGTTGTCAGAAGCTTCGGAACTAGTAGAGCAGGGGCTCGGAAAGCAGAGTAAAATTTGTGAATGATTTTTGAGGAAAAGAAATGCGCCGTATCTGTTGTCATGAGCTTCGGAACTAGTAGAGCGGGGGCTCGGAAAGCAGAGGGTAAAATTTGTGAATTGGTTTTTGAGGAAAAGAAATGCGCCGTATTTGTTGCCCGCAGCTTCGGAACTAGTAGAGCGGGGGTTCCGAAAGCAGAGGGTCAAATTTGTGAATTGGTTTTTGGGGAAAAGAAATGCGCCGTATCTGTTGTCATGAGCTTCGGAACTAGTAGAGCAGGGGCTCGGAAAGCAGAGTAAAATTTGTCAATTGGTTTTTGGGGAAAAGAAATGCGCCGTATCTGTTGTCATGAGCTTCGGAACTAGTAGAGCAGGGGCTCGGAAAGCAGAGTAAAATTTGAGAATTGGTTTTTGGGGAAAATAAATGCGCCGTATCTGTTGTCAGGAGCTTCGGGACTAGTAGAGCAGGGGCTCGGAAAGCAGAGTAAAATTTGTGAATTGGTTTTGGGGGAAACGAAATGCGCCGTATCTGTTGTCATGAGCTTCGGAACTAGTAGAGCGGGGGTTCGGAAAGCAGAGGGTCAAATTTGTGAATTGGTTTTTGGGGAAAAGAAATGCGCCGTATCTGTTGTCAGGAGCTTCGGAACTAGTAGACCGGGGGTTCGGAAAGCAGAGGGTCAAATTTGTGAATTGGTTTCTGGGGAAAAGAAATGCGCCGTATCTGTTGTCATGAGCTTCGGAACTAGTAGAGCGGGGGTTCGGAAAGCAGAGGGTCAAATTTCTGAATTGGTTTTTGGGGAAAAGAAATGCGCCGTATCTGTTGTCATGAGCTTCGGAACTAGTAGAGCAGGGGCTCGGAAAGCAGAGGGTCAAATTTGTGAATTGGTTTTTGGGGAAAAGAAATGCGCCGTATCTGTTGTCATGATCTTCGGAAATAGTAGAGCGGGGGTTCGGAAAGCAGAGGATCAAATTTGTGAATTGGTTTTTGGGGAAAAGAAATGCGCCGTATCTGTTGTCATGAGCTTCGGAACTAGTAGAGCAGGGGTTCGGAAAGTAGAGGGTCAAATTTGTGAATTGGTTTTTGGGGAAAAGAAATGCGTCGTCTCTGTTGTCATGAGCTTCGGAACTAGTAGAGCGGGGGTTCGGAAAGCACAGGGTCAAATTTGTGAATTGGTTTTTGGGGAAAAGAAATGCGCCGTATCTGTTGTCAGGAGCTTCGGAACTAGTAGAGCGGGGGCTCGGAAAGCAGAAGGTAAAATTTGTGAATTGGTATTTGAGGAAAGAAATGCGCCGTATCTGTTGTCCGCAGCTCCGGAACTAGTAGAGCGGGGACTCGGGAAGCAGAGGCTAAAATTTTTCAATTGGTTTTTAGGAAAAGAAATGTGCCGTATATGTTGCCCGCACGGTCGGAACTAGTAAAGCAGGAGCTCGGAAAGCAGAGTAAAATTTGTGAATTGATTTTTGGGGAAAAAAAATGCGCCGTATCTGTTGTCAGGAGCTTCGGAACTAGTAGAGCGGGGGCGCGGACAGCAGAGGGTAAAATTTGTGAATTGGTTTTTGAGGAAATGATATGCGCCGCATCTGTTGTCCGCAGCTTCGGAACTAGTTGAGCTGGGACTCGGAAAGCAGAGGGTAAAATTTGTGAATTGGTTTTTGAGGAAAAGAAATGTGCCGTATCTGTTGCCCGCAGCGTCGGAACTAGTGGAGCGGGGGTTCGGAAAGCAGAGGGTAAAATTTGTGAATTGATTTTTGGGGAAAAGAAATGCGCCGTATCTTGTCAGGAGCTTCGGAACTAGTAGAGCGGGGGCTCGGACAGCAGAGGGTAAAATTTGTGAATTGGTTTTTGAGGAAACGAAATGCGCCGTATCTGTTGTCAGGAGGTTCGGAACTAGTAGAGCGGGGGCTCGGAAAGAAGAGGGTAAAATTTGTGAAGGGGTTTTCAAGCAAAAAAATGCGCCGTATCTGTTGTCCGCAGCTTCGGAACCAGTAGAGCGCGGGCTCGGAAAGCAGAGGGTCAAATTTGTGAATTGGTTTTTGAGGAAAAGAAATGCGCCGTATCTGGTGTCAGGAGCTTCCGAACTAGTAGAGCGGGGCTCGGAAAGAAGAGGGTAAAATTTGTGAATGGGTTTTTAAGGAATAGAAATGCGGCGTATCAGTTGTCCGCAGGTTCGGAACTAGTAGAGCGGGGGCTCGGAAAGCAGAGGGTAAACTTTGTGAATTGGTTTTTGAGGAAAAGAAATGCGCCGTATCTGTTGTCCGCAGCTTCGGAACTAGTAGAGCGGGGGCTCGGAAAGCAGAGGGTAAACTTTGTGAATTGGTTTTTGAGGAAAAGAAATGCGCCGCATCTGTTGTCCGCAGCTTCGGAACTAGTAGAGCGGGGGCTCGGAAAGAAGAGGGTCAAATTTCTGAATTGGTTTTTGAGGAAAAGAAATGCGCCGTATCTGTTGTCCGCAGCTTCGGAACTAGTAGAGCGGGGGCTCGGAAAGCAGAGGGTAAACTTTGTGAATTGGTTTTTGAGGAAAAGAAATGCGCCGTATCTGTTGTCCGCAGCTTCGGAACAAGTAGAGCGGGGGCTCGGAAAGCAGAGGGTAAAATTTGTGAATTGGTTTTTGGGGAAAAGAAATGCGCCGTATCTGTTGTCCGCAGCTTCGGAACTAGTAGAGGGGTGGCTCGGAAAGCAGAGGGTCAAATTTCTGAATTGGTTTTTGAGGAAAAGAAATGCCCCGTATCTGTTGTCCGCAACTTCGGAACTAGTAGAGCGGGGGCTCGGAAAGAAGAGGGTAAAATTTGTGAATGGGTTTTTAAGGAATAGAATGCGCCGTATCTGTTGTCCCCAGCTTCGGAACTAGTAGAGCGGGGGCTCGGAAAGAAGAGGGTAAAATTTGTGAATGTTTTTTTAAGGAATAGAAATGCGCCGTATCTGTTGTCCGCAGCTTCGGAACTAGTAGAGCGGGGGCTCGGAAAGCAGAGGGTAAAATTTGTGAATTGGTTTTTGGGGAAAAGAAATGCGCCGTATCTGTTGTCATGAGCTTCGGAACTAGTAGAGCGGGGGCTCGGAAAGCAGAGGATAAAATTTGTGAATTGATTTTTCAGGAAAATAAATGCGCCGTATCTGTTGTCCGCAGCTTCGGAACTAGAAGAGTGGGGGTTCGGAAAGCAGAGGGTCAAATTTGTGAATTGGTTTTTGAGGAAATGAAATGCGCCGCATCTGTTGTCCGCAGCTTCGGAAGTAGTAGAGCGGGGACTCGGAAAGCAGAGGGTAAAATTTTTGAATATGTTTTTGAGGAAAAGAAATGTGTCGTATCTGTTGCCCGCAGGGTCGGAACTAGTAGAGCGGGGGCTCGGAAAGCAGAGGGTAAAATTTGTGAATTGATTTTTGAGGAAATGAAATGCGCCGCATCTGTTGTCCGCAGCTTCGGAAGTAGTAGAGCAGGGGCTCGGAAAGCAGAGTAAAATTTGGGAATTGATTTTTGGGGAAAAGAAATGCGCCGTATATGTTGTCAGGAGCTTCGGAACTAGTAGAGGGGTGGCTCGGAAAGCAGAGGGTCAAATTTCTGAATTGGTTTTTGAGGAAAAGAAATGCCCCGTATCTGTTGTCCGCAACTTCGGAACTAGTAGAGCGGGGGCTCGGAAAGAAGAGGGTAAAATTTGTGAATGGGTTTTTAAGGAATAGAATGCGCCGTATCTGTTGTCCCCAGCTTCGGAACTAGTAGAGCGGGGGCTCGGAAAGAAGAGGGTAAAATTTGTGAATGTTTTTTTAAGGAATAGAAATGCGCCGTATCTGTTGTCCGCAGCTTCGGAACTAGTAGAGCGGGGGCTCGGAAAGCAGAGGGTAAAATTTGTGAATTGGTTTTTGGGGAAAAGAAATGCGCCGTATCTGTTGTCATGAGCTTCGGAACTAGTAGAGCGGGGGCTCGGAAAGCAGAGGGTAAAATTTGTGAATTGATTTTTCAGGAAAATAAATGCGCCGTATCTGTTGTCCGCAGCTTCGGAACTAGAAGAGCGGGAACTCGGAAAGCAGAGGGTAAAATTTTTGAATATGTTTTTGAGGAAAAGAAATGTGCCGTATCTGTTGTCCGCAGGGTCGGAACTAGTAGAGCGGGGGCTCGGAAAGCAGAGGGTAAAATTTGTGAATTGATTTTTGAGGAAATGAAATGCGCCGCATCTGTTGTCCGCAGCTTCGGAAGTAGTAGAGCAGGGGCTCGGAAAGCCGAGTAAAATTTGGGAATTGATTTTTGGGGAAAAGAATTGCGCCGTATCTGTTGTCAGAAGCTTCGGAACTAGTTGAGCAGGGGCTCGGAAAGCAGAGTAAAATTTGTGAATTGATTTTTGAGGAAAAGAAATGCGCCGTATCTGTTGTCATGAGCTTCGGAACTAGTAGAGCGGGGGCTCGGAAAGCAGAGGGTAAAATTTGTGAATTGGTTTTTGAGGAAAAGAAATGCGCCGTATTTGTTGCCCGCAGCTTCGGAACTAGTAGAGCGGGGGTTCCGAAAGCAGAGGTTCAAATTTGTGAATTGGTTTTTGGGGAAAAGAAATGCGCCGTATCTGTTGTCATGAGCTTCGGAACTAGTAGAGCAGGGGCTCGGAAAGCAGAGTAAAATTTATCAATTGGTTTTTGGGGAAAAGAAATGCGCCGTATCTGTTGTCATGAGCTTCGGAACTAGTAGAGCAGGGGCTCGGAAAGCAGAGTAAAATTTGTGAATTGGTTTTTGGGGAAAAGAAATGCGCCGTATCTGTTGTCAGGAGCTTCGGGACTAGTAGAGCAGGGGCTCGGAAAGCAGAGTAAAATTTGTGAATTGGTTTTGGGGGAAACGAAATGCGCCGTATCTGTTGTCATGAGCTTCGGAACTAGTAGAGCGGGGGTTCGGA
The DNA here is from genome assembly GCF_055824585.1 of Amblyomma mixtum. Classification (NCBI taxonomy): domain Eukaryota; kingdom Metazoa; phylum Arthropoda; class Arachnida; order Ixodida; family Ixodidae; genus Amblyomma; species Amblyomma mixtum. The sequence continues at coordinate 932,357 of NW_028317706.1, forward strand.
AAGCAGAGGGTCAAATTTGTGAATTGGTTTTTGGGGAAAAGAAATGCGCCGTATCTGTTGTCAGGAGCTTCGGAACTAGTAGAGCGGGGGTTCGGAAAGCAGAGGGTCAAATTTGTGAATTGGTTTCTGGGGAAAAGAAATGCGCCGTATCTGTTGTCATGAGCTTCGGAACTAGTAGAGCGGGGGTTCGGAAAGCAGAGGGTCAAATTTCTGAATTGGTTTTTGGGGAAAAGAAATGCGCCGTATCTGTTGTCATGAGCTTCGGAACTAGTAGAGCAGGGGCTCGGAAAGCAGAGGGTCAAATTTGTGAATTGGTTTTTGGGGAAAAGAAATGCGCCGTATCTGTTGTCATGAGCTTCGGAAATAGTAGAGCGGGGGTTCGGAAAGCAGAGGATCAAATTTGTGAATTGGTTTTTGGGGAAAAGAAATGCGCCGTGTCTGTTTTCATGAGCTTCGGAACTAGTAGAGCAGAGGTTCGGAAAGTAGAGGGTCAAATTTGTGAATTGGTTTTGGGGGAAAAGAAATGCGCCGTATCTGTTGTCATGAGCTTCGGAACTAATAGAGCAGGGGCTCGGAAAGCAGAGTAAAATTTGTGAATTGGTTTTTGGGGAAAAGAAATGCGCCGTATCTGTTGTCAGGAGCTTCGGAACTAGTAGAGCAGGGGCTCGGAAAGCAGAGTAAAATTTGTGAATTGGTTTTTGGGGAAAAGAAATGCGCCGTATCTGTTGTCATGAGCTTCGGAACTAGTAGAGCGGGGTTCGGAAAGCAGAGGGTCAAATTTGTGAATTGGTTTTGGGGAAAAGAAATGCGCCGTATCTGTTGTCCGCAGCTTCGGAACTAGTAGAGCGGGGGTTCGGAAAACAGAGGGTCAAATTTGTGAATTGGTTTTTGAGGAAATGAAATGCACCGCATCTGTTGTCATGAGCTTCGGAACTAGTAGAGCAGGGGCTCGGAAAGCAGAGGGTCAAATTTGTGAATTGGTTTTTGGGGAAAAGAAATGCGCCGTATCTGTTGTCGTGAGCTTCGGAAATAGTAGAGCGGGGGTTCGGAAAGCAGAGGATCAAATTTGTGAATTGGTTTTTGGGGAAAAGAAATGCGCCGTGTCTGTTTTCATGAGCTTCGGAACTAGTAGAGCAGAGGTTCGGAAAGTAGAGGGTCAAATTTGTGAATTGGTTTTTGGGGAAAAGAAATGCGTCGTCTCTGTTGTCATGAGCTTCGGAACTAGTAGAGCGGGGGTTCGGAAAGCAGAGGGTCAAATTTGTGAATTGGTTTTTGGGGAAAAGAAATGCGCCGTATCTGTTGTCAGGAGCTTCGGAACTAGTAGAGCGGGGGCTCGGAAAGCAGAAGGTAAAATTTGTGAATTGATTTTTGAGGAAAAGAAATGCGCCGTATCTGTTGTCCGCAGCTTCGGAACTAGTGGAGCGGGGGTTCGGAAAGCAGAGGGTCAAGTTTGTGAATTGGTTTTGGGGGAAAAGAAATGCGCCGTATCTGTTGTCATGAGCTTCGGAACTAGTAGAGCAGGGGCTCGGAAAGCAGAGTAAAATTTGTGAATTGGTTTTTGGGGAAAAGAAATGCGCCGTATCTGTTGTCATGAGCTTCGGAACTAGTAGAGCAGGGGCTCGGAAAGCAGAGTAAAATTTGTGAATTGGTTTTTGGGGAAAAGAAATGCGCCGTATCTGTTGTCAGGAGCTTCGGAACTAGTAGAGCAGGGGCTCGGAAAGCAGAGTAAAATTTGTGAATTGGTTTTTGGGGAAAAGAAATGCCCCGTATCTGTTGTCATGAGCTTCGGAACTAGTAGAGCGGGGGCTCGGAAAGCAGAGGGTAAAATTTGTAAATTGATTTTTGAGGAAAAGAAATGCGCCGTATCTGTTGTCCGCAGCTTCGGAACTAGTAGAGCGGGGGTTCGGAAAGCAGAGGGTCAAATTTGTGAATTGGTTTTTAAGGAAACGAAATGCGCCGCATCTGTTGTCCGCAGCTTCGGAAGTAGTAGAGCGGGGACTCGGAAAGCAGAGGGTAAAATTTTTGAATATGTTTTTGAGGAAAAGAAATGTGCCGTATCTGTTGTCCGCAGGGTCGGAACTAGTAGAGCGGGGGCTCGGAAAGCAGAGGGTAAAATTTGTGAATTGGTTTTTGAGCCGTATCTGTTGTCCGCTGCTTCGGAACTAGTAGAGCGGGGGCTCGGAAAGAAGAGGGTAAAATTTGTGAATGTTTTTTTAAGGAATAGAAATGCGCCGTATCTGTTGTCCGCAGCTTCGGAACTAGTAGAGCGGGGGCTCGGAAAGCAGAGGGTAAAATTTGTGAATTGGTTTTTGGGGAAAAGAAATGTGCCGTATCTGTTGTCATGAGCTTCGGAACTAGTAGAGCGGGGGCTCGGAAAGCAGAGGGTAAAATTTGTGAATTGATTTTTCAGGAAAATAAATGCGCCGTATGTGTTGTCCGCAGCTTCGGAACTAGAAGAGTGGGGGTTCGGAAAGCAGAGGGTAAAATTTGTGAATTGATTTTTGAGGAAATGAAATGCGCCGCATCTGTTGTCCGCAGCTTCGGAAGTAGTAGAGCAGGGGCTCGGAAAGCCGAGTAAAATTTGGGAATTGATTTTTGGGGAAAAGAAATGCGCCGTATCTGTTGTCAGAAGCTTCGGAACTAGTAGAGCAGGGGCTCGGAAAGCAGAGTAAAATTTGTGAATGATTTTTGAGGAAAAGAAATGCGCCGTATCTGTTGTCATGAGCTTCGGAACTAGTAGAGCGGGGGCTCGGAAAGCAGAGGGTAAAATTTGTGAATTGGTTTTTGAGGAAAAGAAATGCGCCGTATTTGTTGCCCGCAGCTTCGGAACTAGTAGAGCGGGGGTTCCGAAAGCAGAGGGTCAAATTTGTGAATTGGTTTTTGGGGAAAAGAAATGCGCCGTATCTGTTGTCATGAGCTTCGGAACTAGTAGAGCAGGGGCTCGGAAAGCAGAGTAAAATTTGTCAATTGGTTTTTGGGGAAAAGAAATGCGCCGTATCTGTTGTCATGAGCTTCGGAACTAGTAGAGCAGGGGCTCGGAAAGCAGAGTAAAATTTGAGAATTGGTTTTTGGGGAAAATAAATGCGCCGTATCTGTTGTCAGGAGCTTCGGGACTAGTAGAGCAGGGGCTCGGAAAGCAGAGTAAAATTTGTGAATTGGTTTTGGGGGAAACGAAATGCGCCGTATCTGTTGTCATGAGCTTCGGAACTAGTAAAGCGGGGGTTCAGAAAGCAGAGGGTCAAATTTGTGAATTGGTTTTTGGGGAAAAGAAATGCGCCGTATCTGTTGTCAGGAGCTTCGGAACTAGTAGACCGGGGGTTCGGAAAGCAGAGGGTCAAATTTGTGAATTGGTTTCTGGGGAAAAGAAATGCGCCGTATCTGTTGTCATGAGCTTCGGAACTAGTAGAGCGGGGGTTCGGAAAGCAGAGGGTCAAATTTCTGAATTGGTTTTTGGGGAAAAGAAATGCGCCGTATCTGTTGTCATGAGCTTCGGAACTAGTAGAGCAGGGGCTCGGAAAGCAGAGGGTCAAATTTGTGAATTGGTTTTTGGGGAAAAGAAATGCGCCGTATCTGTTGTCATGATCTTCGGAAATAGTAGAGCGGGGGTTCGGAAAGCAGAGGATCAAATTTGTGAATTGGTTTTTGGGGAAAAGAAATGCGCCGTATCTGTTGTCATGAGCTTCGGAACTAGTAGAGCAGGGGTTCGGAAAGTAGAGGGTCAAATTTGTGAATTGGTTTTTGGGGAAAAGAAATGCGTCGTCTCTGTTGTCATGAGCTTCGGAACTAGTAGAGCGGGGGTTCGGAAAGCACAGGGTCAAATTTGTGAATTGGTTTTTGGGGAAAAGAAATGCGCCGTATCTGTTGTCAGGAGCTTCGGAACTAGTAGAGCGGGGGCTCGGAAAGCAGAAGGTAAAATTTGTGAATTGGTATTTGAGGAAAGAAATGCGCCGTATCTGTTGTCCGCAGCTCCGGAACTAGTAAAGCAGGAGCTCGGAAAGCAGAGTAAAATTTGTGAATTGATTTTTGGGGAAAAAAATGCGCCGTATCTGTTGACAGGAGCTTCGGAACTAGTAGAGCGGGGGCGCGGACAGCAGAGGGTAAAATTTGTGAATTGGTTTTTGAGGAAATGATATGCGCCGCATCTGTTGTCCGCAGCTTCGGAACTAGTTGAGCTGGGACTCGGAAAGCAGAGGGTAAAATTTGTGAATTGGTTTTTGAGGAAAAGAAATGTGCCGTATCTGTTGCCCGCAGCGTCGGAACTAGTGGAGCGGGGGTTCGGAAAGCAGAGGGTAAAATTTGTGAATTGATTTTTGGGGAAAAGAAATGCGCCGTATCTTGTCAGGAGCTTCGGAACTAGTAGAGCGGGGGCTCGGACAGCAGAGGGTAAAATTTGTGAATTGGTTTTTGAGGAAACGAAATGCGCCGTATCTGTTGTCAGGAGGTTCGGAACTAGTAGAGCGGGGGCTCGGAAAGAAGAGGGTAAAATTTGTGAAGGGGTTTTCAAGCAAAAAAATGCGCCGTATCTGTTGTCCGCAGCTTCGGAACCAGTAGAGCGCGGGCTCGGAAAGCAGAGGGTCAAATTTGTGAATTGGTTTTTGAGGAAAAGAAATGCGCCGTATCTGGTGTCAGGAGCTTCCGAACTAGTAGAGCGGGGCTCGGAAAGAAGAGGGTAAAATTTGTGAATGGGTTTTTAAGGAATAGAAATGCGGCGTATCAGTTGTCCGCAGGTTCGGAACTAGTAGAGCGGGGGCTCGGAAAGCAGAGGGTAAACTTTGTGAATTGGTTTTTGAGGAAAAGAAATGCGCCGTATCTGTTGTCCGCAGCTTCGGAACTAGTAGAGCGGGGGCTCGGAAAGCAGAGGGTAAACTTTGTGAATTGGTTTTTGAGGAAAAGAAATGCGCCGCATCTGTTGTCCGCAGCTTCGGAACTAGTAGAGCGGGGGCTCGGAAAGAAGAGGGTCAAATTTCTGAATTGGTTTTTGAGGAAAAGAAATGCGCCGTATCTGTTGTCCGCAGCTTCGGAACTAGTAGAGCGGGGGCTCGGAAAGCAGAGGGTAAACTTTGTGAATTGGTTTTTGAGGAAAAGAAATGCGCCGTATCTGTTGTCCGCAGCTTCGGAACAAGTAGAGCGGGGGCTCGGAAAGCAGAGGGTAAAATTTGTGAATTGGTTTTTGGGGAAAAGAAATGCGCCGTATCTGTTGTCCGCAGCTTCGGAACTAGTAGAGGGGTGGCTCGGAAAGCAGAGGGTCAAATTTCTGAATTGGTTTTTGAGGAAAAGAAATGCCCCGTATCTGTTGTCCGCAACTTCGGAACTAGTAGAGCGGGGGCTCGGAAAGAAGAGGGTAAAATTTGTGAATGGGTTTTTAAGGAATAGAATGCGCCGTATCTGTTGTCCCCAGCTTCGGAACTAGTAGAGCGGGGGCTCGGAAAGAAGAGGGTAAAATTTGTGAATGTTTTTTTAAGGAATAGAAATGCGCCGTATCTGTTGTCCGCAGCTTCGGAACTAGTAGAGCGGGGGCTCGGAAAGCAGAGGGTAAAATTTGTGAATTGGTTTTTGGGGAAAAGAAATGCGCCGTATCTGTTGTCATGAGCTTCGGAACTAGTAGAGCGGGGGCTCGGAAAGCAGAGGATAAAATTTGTGAATTGATTTTTCAGGAAAATAAATGCGCCGTATCTGTTGTCCGCAGCTTCGGAACTAGAAGAGTGGGGGTTCGGAAAGCAGAGGGTCAAATTTGTGAATTGGTTTTTGAGGAAATGAAATGCGCCGCATCTGTTGTCCGCAGCTTCGGAAGTAGTAGAGCGGGGACTCGGAAAGCAGAGGGTAAAATTTTTGAATATGTTTTTGAGGAAAAGAAATGTGTCGTATCTGTTGCCCGCAGGGTCGGAACTAGTAGAGCGGGGGCTCGGAAAGCAGAGGGTAAAATTTGTGAATTGATTTTTGAGGAAATGAAATGCGCCGCATCTGTTGTCCGCAGCTTCGGAAGTAGTAGAGCAGGGGCTCGGAAAGCAGAGTAAAATTTGGGAATTGATTTTTGGGGAAAAGAAATGCGCCGTATATGTTGTCAGGAGCTTCGGAACTAGTAGAGGGGTGGCTCGGAAAGCAGAGGGTCAAATTTCTGAATTGGTTTTTGAGGAAAATAAATGCGCCGTATCTGTTGTCCGCAGCTTCGGAACTAGAAGAGTGGGGGTTCGGAAAGCAGAGGGTCAAATTTGTGAATTGGTTTTTGAGGAAATGAAATGCGCCGCATCTGTTGTCCGCAGCTTCGGAAGTAGTAGAGCGGGAACTCGGAAAGCAGAGGGTAAAATTTTTGAATATGTTTTTGAGGAAAAGAAATGTGCCGTATCTGTTGTCCGCAGGGTCGGAACTAGTAGAGCGGGGGCTCGGAAAGCAGAGGGTAAAATTTGTGAATTGATTTTTGAGGAAATGAAATGCGCCGCATCTGTTGTCCGCAGCTTCGGAAGTAGTAGAGCAGGGGCTCGGAAAGCCGAGTAAAATTTGGGAATTGATTTTTGGGGAAAAGAATTGCGCCGTATCTGTTGTCAGAAGCTTCGGAACTAGTTGAGCAGGGGCTCGGAAAGCAGAGTAAAATTTGTGAATTGATTTTTGAGGAAAAGAAATGCGCCGTATCTGTTGTCATGAGCTTCGGAACTAGTAGAGCGGGGGCTCGGAAAGCAGAGGGTAAAATTTGTGAATTGGTTTTTGAGGAAAAGAAATGCGCCGTATTTGTTGCCCGCAGCTTCGGAACTAGTAGAGCGGGGGTTCCGAAAGCAGAGGTTCAAATTTGTGAATTGGTTTTTGGGGAAAAGAAATGCGCCGTATCTGTTGCCATGAGCTTCGGAACTAGTAGAGCAGGGGCTCGGAAAGCAGAGTAAAATTTATCAATTGGTTTTTGGGGAAAAGAAATGCGCCGTATCTGTTGTCATGAGCTTCGGAACTAGTAGAGCAGGGGCTCGGAAAGCAGAGTAAAATTTGTGAATTGGTTTTTGGGGAAAAGAAATGCGCCGTATCTGTTGTCAGGAGCTTCGGGACTAGTAGAGCAGGGGCTCGGAAAGCAGAGTAAAATTTGTGAATTGGTTTTGGGGGAAACGAAATGCGCCGTATCTGTTGTCATGAGCTTCGGAACTAGTAGAGCGGGGGTTCGGAAAGCAGAGGGTCAAATTTGTGAATTGGTTTTTGGGGAAAAGAAATGCGCCGTATCTGTTGTCAGGAGCTTCGGAACTAGTAGAGCGGGGGTTCGGAAAGCAGAGGGTCAAATTTGTGAATTGGTTTCTGGGGAAAAGAAATGCGCCGTATCTGTTGTCATGAGCTTCGGAACTAGTAGAGCGGGGGTTCGGAAAGCAGAGGGTCAAATTTCTGAATTGGTTTTTGGGGAAAAGAAATGCGCCGTATCTGTTGTCATGAGCTTCGGAACTAGTAGAGCAGGGGCTCGGAAAGCAGAGGGTCAAATTTGTGAATTGGTTTTTGGGGAAAAGAAATGCGCCGTATCTGTTGTCATGAGCTTCGGAAATAGTAGAGCGGGGGTTCGGAAAGCAGAGGATCAAATTTGTGAATTGGTTTTTGGGGAAAAGAAATGCGCCGTGTCTGTTTTCATGAGCTTCGGAACTAGTAGAGCAGAGGTTCGGAAAGTAGAGGGTCAAATTTGTGAATTGGTTTTGGGGGAAAAGAAATGCGCCGTATCTGTTGTCATGAGCTTCGGAACTAATAGAGCAGGGGCTCGGAAAGCAGAGTAAAATTTGTGAATTGGTTTTTGGGGAAAAGAAATGCGCCGTATCTGTTGTCAGGAGCTTCGGAACTAGTAGAGCAGGGGCTCGGAAAGCAGAGTAAAATTTGTGAATTGGTTTTTGGGGAAAAGAAATGCGCCGTATCTGTTGTCATGAGCTTCGGAACTAGTAGAGCGGGGTTCGGAAAGCAGAGGGTCAAATTTGTGAATTGGTTTTGGGGAAAAGAAATGCGCCGTATCTGTTGTCCGCAGCTTCGGAACTAGTAGAGCGGGGGTTCGGAAAACAGAGGGTCAAATTTGTGAATTGGTTTTTGAGGAAATGAAATGCACCGCATCTGTTGTCATGAGCTTCGGAACTAGTAGAGCAGGGGCTCGGAAAGCAGAGGGTCAAATTTGTGAATTGGTTTTTGGGGAAAAGAAATGCGCCGTATCTGTTGTCATGAGCTTCGGAAATAGTAGAGCGGGGGTTCGGAAAGCAGAGGATCAAATTTGTGAATTGGTTTTTGGGGAAAAGAAATGCGCCGTGTCTGTTTTCATGAGCTTCGGAACTAGTAGAGCAGAGGTTCGGAAAGTAGAGGGTCAAATTTGTGAATTGGTTTTTGGGGAAAAGAAATGCGTCGTCTCTGTTGTCATGAGCTTCGGAACTAGTAGAGCGGGGGTTCGGAAAGCAGAGGGTCAAATTTGTTAATTGGTTTTTGGGGAAAAGAAATGCGCCGTATCTGTTGTCAGGAGCTTCGGAACTAGTAGAGCGGGGGCTCGGAAAGCAGAAGGTAAAATTTGTGAATTGATTTTTGAGGAAAAGAAATGCGCCGTATCTGTTGTCCGCAGCTTCGGAACTAGTGGAGCGGGGGTTCGGAAAGCAGAGGGTCAAGTTTGTGAATTGGTTTTGGGGGAAAAGAAATGCGCCGTATCTGTTGTCATGAGCTTCGGAACTAGTAGAGCAGGGGCTCGGAAAGCAGAGTAAAATTTGTGAATTGGTTTTTGGGGAAAAGAAATGCGCCGTATCTGTTGTCATGAGCTTCGGAACTAGTAGAGCAGGGGCTCGGAAAGCAGAGTAAAATTTGTGAATTGGTTTTTGGGGAAAAGAAATGCGCCGTATCTGTTGTCAGGAGCTTCGGAACTAGTAGAGCAGGGGCTCGGAAAGCAGAGTAAAATTTGTGAATTGGTTTTTGGGGAAAAGAAATGCCCCGTATCTGTTGTCATGAGCTTCGGAACTAGTAGAGCGGGGGCTCGGAAAGCAGAGGGTAAAATTTGTAAATTGATTTTTGAGGAAAAGAAATGCGCCGTATCTGTTGTCCGCAGCTTCGGAACTAGTAGAGCGGGGGTTCGGAAAGCAGAGGGTCAAATTTGTGAATTGGTTTTTAAGGAAATGAAATGCACCGCATCTGTTGTCCGCAGCTTCGGAAGTAGTAGAGCAGGGGCTCGGAAAGCAGAGTAAAATTTGTGAATTGATTTTTGGGGAAAAGAAATGCGCCGTATCTGTTGTCCGCAGCTTCGGAAGTTGTAGAGCAGGGGCTCGGAAAGCAAAGTAAAATTTGTGAATTGATTTTTGGGGAAAAGAAATCCACCGTATCTGTTGTCCGCAGCTTCGGAACTAGTAGAGCGGGGGTTCGGAAAACAGAGGGTCTAATTTGTGAATTGGTTTTTGAGGAAATGAAATGCGCCGTATCTGTTGTCCGCAGCTTCGGAAGTAGTAGAGCGGGGCTCGGAAAGCAGAGTAAAATTTGTGAATTGATTTTTGGGGAAAGGAAATGCGCCGTATCTGTTGTCAGGAGCTTCGGAAGTAGTAGAACAGGGGCTCGGAAAGCAGAGTAACATTTGTGAATTGATTTTTGAGGAAATGAAATGCGCCGTATCTGTTGTCCGCAGCTTCGGAAGTAGTAGAGCGGGGGCTCGGAAAGCAGAGTAAAATTTGTGAATTGATTTTTGGGGAAAAGAAATGCGCCGTATCTGTTGTCTGCAGCTTCGGAAGTAGTAGAGCAAGGGCTCGGAAAGCAGAGTAAAATTTTTGAATTGATTTTCGGGGAAAAGAAATGCGCCGTATCTGTTGTCCGCAGATTCGGAAGTAGTAGAGCAGGGGCTCGGAAAGCAGAGTAAAATTTGTGAATTGATTTTTGGCGAAAAGAAATGCGCCGTATCTGTTGTCCACAGCTTCGGAAGTAGTAGAGCAGGGGCTCGGAAAGCAGAGTAACATTTGTGAATTGATTTTTGGGGAAAAGAAATGCCCCGTATCTGTTGTCAGGAGCTTCGGAACTAGTAGAGCGGGGGCTCGGAAAGAGGAGGGTAAAATTTGTGAATGGGTTTTTAAGGAATAGAAATGCGCCGTATCTGTTGTCCGCAGCTTCGGAACTAGTAGAGCGGGGGCTCGGAAAGCAGAGGGTAAAATTTGTGAATTGGTTTTTGGGGAAAAGAAATGCGCCGTATTTGTTGTCATGAGCTTCGGAACTAGTAGAGCGGGGGCTCGGACAGCAGAGGGTAAAATATGTGAATTGGTTTTTCAGGAAAAGAAATGCGCCGTATCTGTTGTCAGGAGCTTCGGAACTAGTAGAGCGGGGGCTCGGAAAGCAGAGTAAAATTTGTGAATTGATTTTTGAGGAAAAGAAATGCGCCGTATCTGTTGTCATGAGCTTCGGAACTAGTAGAGCGGGGGCTCGGAAAGCAGAGGGTAAAATTTGTGAATTGGTTTTTGAGGAAAAGAAATGCGCCGTATTTGTTGCCCGCAGCTTCGGAACTAGTAGAGCGGGGGTTCCGAAAGCAGAGGGTCAAATTTGTGAATTGGTTTTTGGGGAAAAGAAATGCGCCGTATCTGTTGTCATGAGCTTCGGAACTAGTAGAGCGGGGGCTCGGAAAGCAGAGTAAAATTTATCAATTGGTTTTTGGGGAAAAGAAATGCGCCGTATCTGTTGTCATGAGCTTCGGAACTAGTAGAGCAGGGGCTCGGAAAGCAGAGTAAAATTTGTGAATTGGTTTTTGGGGAAAAGAAATGCGCCGTATCTGTTGTCAGGAGCTTCGGGACTAGTAGAGCAGGGGCTCGGAAAGCAGAGTAAAATTTGTGAATTGGTTTTGGGTGAAACGAAATGCGCCGTATCTGTTGTCATGAGATTCGGAACTAGTAGAGCGGGGGTTCGGAAAGCAGAGGGTCAAATTTGTGAATTGGTTTTTGGGGAAAAGAAATGCGCCGTATCTGTTGTCAGGAGCTTCGGAACTAGTAGAGCGGGGGTTCGGAAAGCAGAGGGTCAAATTTGTGAATTGGTTTCTGGGGAAAAGAAATGCGCCGTATCTGTTGTCATGAGCTTCGGAACTAGTAGAGCGGGGGTTCGGAAAGCAGAGGGTCAAATTTCTGAATTGGTTTTTGGGGAAATGAAATGCGCCGTATCTGTTGTCATGAGCTTCGGAACTAGTAGAGCGGGGGTTCGGAAAGCAGAGGGTCAAATTTGTGAATTGGTTTTTGGGGAAAAGAAATGCGCCGTATCTGTTGTCATGAGCTTCGGAAATAGTAGAGCGGGGGTTCGGAAAGCAGAGGATCAAATTTGTGAATTGGTTTTTGGGGAAAAGAAATGCGCCGTGTCTGTTGTCATGAGCTTCGGAACTAGTAGAGCGGGGGTTCGGAAAGTAGAGGGTCAAATTTGTGAATTGGTTTTTGGGGAAAAGAAATGCGTCGTCTCTGTTGTCATGAGCTTCGGAACTAGTAGAGCGGGGGTTCGGAAAGCAGAGGGTCAAATTTGTGAATTGGTTTTTGGGGAAAAGAAATGCGCCGTATCTGTTGTCAGGAGCTTCGGAACTAGTAGAGCGGGGGCTCGGAAAGCAGAAGGTAAAATTTGTGAATTGATTTTTGGGGAAAGGAAATGCGCCGTATCTGTTGTCAGGAGCTTCGGAAGTAGTAGAACAGGGGCTCGGAAAGCAGAGTAAAATTTGTGAATTGATTTTTGAGGAAATGAAATGCGCCGTATCTGTTGTCCGCAGCTTCGGAAGTAGTAGAGCGGGGGCTCGGAAAGCAGAGTAAAATTTGTGAATTGATTTTTGGGGAAAAGAAATGCGCCGTATCTGTTGTCCGCAGCTTCGGAAGTAGTAGAGCAAGGGCTCGGAAAGCAGAGTAAAATTTTTGAATTGATTTTCGGGGAAAAGAAATGCGCCGTATCTGTTGTCCGCAGATTCGGAAGTAGTAGAGCAGGGGCTCGGAGAGCAGAGTAAAATTTGTGAATTGATTTTTGGGGAAAAGAAATGCGCCGTATCTGTTGTCCGCAGCTTCGGAAGTAGTAGAGCAGGGGCTCGGAAAGCAGAGTAACATTTGTGAATTGATTTTTGGGGAAAAGAAATGCCCCGTATCTGTTGTCAGGAGCTTCGGAACTAGTAGAGCGGGGGCTCGGAAAGAGGAGGGTAAAATTTGTGAATGGGTTTTTAAGGAATAGAAATGCGCCGTATCTGTTGTCCGCAGCTTCGGAACTAGTAGAGCGGGGGCTCCGAAAGCTGAGGGTAAAATTTGTGAATTGGTTTTTGGGGAAAAGAAATGCGCCGTATTTGTTGTCATGAGCTTCGGAACTAGTAGAGCGGGGGCTCGGAAAGAAGAGGGTAAAATTTGTGAATGGGTTTTTAAGGAATAGAAATACGCCGTATCTGGTGTCTGCAGCTTCGGAACGAGTGGAGTGGGGCTCGGAAAGCACAGGGTAAAATTTTGGAATTGGTTTTTGAGAAAAAGAAATGCGCCGTATCTGTTCTAGTAGAGTGGGGGCCCGGAAAGCAGAGGGTCAAATTTGTGAATTGGTTTTTGAGGAAAATAAAGGCTCCGTATCTGTTGTCCGCAGCTTCGGAACTAGTAGAGCGGGGGCTCAGAAAGCAGAGGGTAAAATTTGGGAATTGGTTTTTGAGGAAAAGAAATGCGCCATATCTGTTTTCCGCAGCTTCAGAACTATTAGAGCGGGGGCTCGGAAAGCAGAGGGTAAAATTGGTGAATTGATTTTTGAGGAAATCAAATGCGCCGTATCTGTTGTCCGCAGCTTCAGACCTAGTAGAGCAGGGGCTCGGAAAGCAGAAGGTAAAATTTGTGAATTGGTTTTTGGGGAAAAGAAATGCGCCGTATCTGTTGTCCGCAGCTTCGGAACTAGTAGAGTGGTGGCTCGGAAAGCAGAGGGTCAAATTTCTGAATTGGTTTTTGAGGAAAAGAAATGCCCCGTATCTGTTGTCCGAAACATCGGAACTAGTAGAGCGGGGGCTCGGAAAGCAGAGGGTAAAATTGGTGAATTGGTATTTGAGGAAAAGAAATGCGCCGTATCTGTTGTCCGCAGCTCCGGAACTAGTAGAGCGGGGACTCGGAAAGCAGAGGCTAAAATTTTTCAATTGGTTTTTAGGAAAAGAAATGTGCCGTATATGTTGCCCGCACGGTCGGAACTAGTAAAGCAGGAGCTCGGAAAGCAGAGTAAAATTTGTGAATTGATTTTTGGGGAAAATAAATGCGCCGTATCTGTTGTCAGGAGCTTCGGAACTAGTAGAGCGGGGGCGCGGACAGCAGAGGGTAAAATTTGTGAATTGGTTTTTGAGGAATAGAATTGCGCCGTATCTGTTGTCCACAGCTTTGGAACTAGTAGAGCGGGGGCTCGGAAAGCAGAGGGTAAAATTTGTGAATTGGTATTTGGGAAAAAGAAATGCGTCGTATCTGTTGTCCGCAGCTTCGGAACTAGTAGAGCGGGGGTTCGGAAAGCAGAGGGTAAAATTTGTGAATTGGTTTTTGAGGAAATGATATGCGCCGCATCTGTTGTCCGCAGCTTCGGAACTAGTTGAGCTGGGACTCGGAAAGCAGAGGGTAAAATTTGTGAATTGATTTTTGGGGAAAAGAAATGCGCCGTATCTTGTCAGGAGCTTCGGAACTAGTAGAGCGGGGGCTCGGACAGCAGAGGGTAAAATTTGTGAATTGGTTTTTGAGGAAACGAAATGCGCCGTATCTGATGTCAGGAGGTTCGGAACTAGTAGAGCGCGGGCTCGGAAAGAAGAGGGTAAAATTTGTGAAGGGGTTTTCAAGCAAAAAAATGCGCCGTATCTGTTGTCCGCAGCTTCGGAACCAGTATAGCGCGGGCTCGGAAAGCAGAGGGTAAAATTTGTGAATGGGTTTTTAAGGAATAGAAATGCGCCGTATCAGTTGTCCGCAGTTTCGGAACTAGTAGAGCGGGGGCTCGGAAAGCAGAGGGTAAACTTTGTGAATTGGTTTTTGAGGAAAAGAAATGCGCCGTATCTGTTGTCCGCAGCTTCGGAACTAGTAGAGCGGGGGCTCGGAAAGCAGAGGGTAAACTTTGTGAATTGGTTTTTGAGGAAAAGAAATGCGCCGTATCTGTTGTCCGCAGCTTCGGAACTAGTAGAGCGGGGGCTCGGAAAGAAGAGGGTCAAATTTCTGAATTGGTTTTTGAGGAAAAGAAATGCGCCGTATCTGTTGTCCGCAGCTTCGGAACTAGTAGAGCGGGGGCTCGGAAAGCAGAGGGTAAACTTTGTGAATTGGTTTTTGAGGAAAAGAAATGCGCCGTATCTGTTGTCCGCAGCTTCGGAACTAGTAGAGCGGGGGCTCGGAAAGCAGAGGGTAAAATTTGTGAATTGGTTTTTGGGGAAAAGAAATGCGCCGTATCTGTTGTCCACAGCTTCGGAACTAGTAGAGGGGTGGCTCGGAAAGCAGAGGGTCAAATTTCTGAATTGGTTTTTGAGGAAAAGAAATGCCCCGTATCTGTTGTCCGCAACTTCGGAACTAGTAGAGCGGGGGCTCGGAAAGCAGAGGGTAAAATTGGTGAATTGGTATTTGAGGAAAAGAAATGCGCCGTATGTGTTGTCCACAGCTTCGGAACAAGTAGAGCGGGGGCTCGGAAAGAAGAGGGTAAAATTTGTGAATGGGTTTTTAAGGTATAGAATGCGCCTTATCTGTTGTCCCCAGCTTCGGAACTAGTAGAGCGGGGGCTCGGAAAGCAGAGGGTAAAATTTGTGAATTGGTTTTTGAGCCGTATCTGTTGTCCGCAGCTTCGGAACTAGTAGAGCGGGGGCTCGGAAAGAAGAGGGTAAAATTTGTGAATGTTTTTTTAAGGAATAGAAATGCGCCGTATCTGTTGTCCGGAGCTTCGGAACTAGTAGAGCGGGGGCTCGGAAAGCAGAGGGTAAAATTTGTGAATTGGTTTTTGGGGAAAAGAAATGCGCCGTATCTGTTGTCATGAGCTTCGGAACTAGTAGAGCGGGGGCTCGGAAAGCAGAGGGTAAAATTTGTGAATTGATTTTTCAGGAAAATAAATGCGCCGTATCTGTTGTCCGCAGCTTCGGAACTAGAAGAGTGGGGGTACGGAAAGCAGAGGGTCAAATTTGTGAATTGGTTTTTGAGGAAATGAAATGCGCCGCATCTGTTGTCCGCAGCTTCGGAAGTAGTAGAGCGGGGACTCGGAAAGCAGAGGGTAAAATTTGTGAATTGATTTTTGAGGAAATGAAATGCGCCGCATCTGTTGTCCGCAGCTTCGGAAGTAGTAGAGCAGGGGCTCGGAAAGCCGAGTAAAATTTGGGAATTGATTTTTGGGGAAAAGAAATGCGCCGTATCTGTTGTCAGAAGCTGCGGAACTAGTAGAGCAGGGGCTCGGAAAGCAGAGTAAAATTTGTGAATTGATTTTTGAGGAAAAGAAATGCGCCGTATCTGTTGTCATGAGCTTCGGAACTAGTAGAGCGGGGGCTCGGAAAGCAGAGGGTAAAATTTGTGAATTGGTTTTTGAGGAAAAGAAATGCGCCGTATTTGTTGCCCGCAGCTTCGGAACTAGTAGAGCGGGGGTTCCGAAAGCAGAGGGTCAAATTTGTGAATTGGTTTTTGGGGAAAAGAAATGCGCCGTATCTGTTGTCATGAGCTTCGGAACTAGTAGAGCAGGGGCTCGGAAAGCAGAGTAAAATTTGTCAATTGGTTTTTGGGGAAAAGAAATGCGCCGTATCTGTTGTCATGAGCTTCGGAACTAGTAGAGCAGGGGCTCGGAAAGCAGAGTAAAATTTGTGAATTGGTTTTTGGGGAAAAGAAATGCGCCGTATCTGTTGTCAGGAGCTTCGGGACTAGCAGAGCAGGGGCTCGGAAAGCAGAGTAAAATTTGTGAATTGGTTTTGGGGGAAACGAAATGCGCCGTATCTGTTGTCATGAGCTTCGGAACTAGTAGAGCGGGGGTTCGGAAAGCAGATGGTCAAATTTGTGAATTGTTTTTTGGGGAAAAGAAATGCGCCGTATCTGTTGTCAGGAGCTTCGGAACTAGTAGAGCGGGGGTTCGGAAAGCAGAGGGTCAAACTTGTGAATTGGTTTCTGGGGAAAAGAAATGCGCCGTATCTGTTGTCATGAGCTTCGGAACTAGTAGAGCGGGGGTTCGGAAAGCAGAGGGTCAAATTTCTGAATTGGTTTTTGGGGAAAAGAAATGCGCTGTATCTGTTGTCATGAGCTTCGGAACTAGTAGAGCAGGGGCTCGGAAAGCAGAGTAAAATTTGTCAATTGGTTTTTGGGGAAAAGAAATGCGCCGTATCTGTTGTCATGAGCTTCGGAACTAGTAGAGCAGGGGCTCGGAAAGCAGAGTAAAATTTGTGAATTGGTTTTTGGGGAAAAGAAATGCGCCGTATCTGTTGTCAGGAGCTTCGGGACTAGCAGAGCAGGGGCTCGGAAAGCAGAGTAAAATTTGTGAATTGGTTTTGGGGGAAACGAAATGCGCCGTATCTGTTGTCATGAGCTTCGGAACTAGTAGAGCGGGGGTTCGGAAAGCAGAGGGTCAAATTTGTGAATTGGTTTTTGGGGGAAAGAAATGCGCCGTATCTGTTGTCAGGAGCTTCGGAACTAGTAGAGCGGGGGTTCGGAAAGCAGAGGGTCAAATTTGTGAATTGGTTTCTGGGGAAAAGAAATGCGCCGTATCTGTTGTCATGAGCTTCGGAACTAGCAGAGCGGGGGTTCGGAAAGCAGAGGGTCAAATTTCTGAATTGGTTTTTGGGGAAAAGAAATGCGCCGTATCTGTTGTCATGAGCTTCGGAACTAGTAGAGCAGGGGTTCGGAAAGTAGAGGGTCAAATTTGTGAATTGGTTTTTGGGGAAAAGAAATCCGTCGTCTCTGTTGTCACGAGCTTCGGAACTAGTAGAGCGGGGGTTCGGAAAGCAGAGGGTCAAATTTGTGAATTGGTTTTTGGGGAAAAGAAATGCGCCGTATCTGTTGTCATGAGCTTCGGAACTAGTAGAGCAGGGGCTCGGAAAGCAGAGTAAAATTTGTCAATTGGTTTTTGGGGAAAAGAAATGCGCCGTATCTGTTGTCATGAGCTTCGGAACTAGTAGAGCAGGGGCTCGGAAAGCAGAGTAAAATTTGTGAATTGGTTTTTGGGGAAAAGAAATGCGCCGTAACTGTTGTCAGGAGCTTCGGGACTAGCAGAGCAGGGGCTCAGAAAGCAGAGTAAAATTTGTGAATTGGATTTGCGGGAAACGAAATGCGCCGTATCTGTTGTCACGAGCTTCGGAACTAGTAGAGCGGGGGTTCGGAAAGCAGAGGGTCAAATTTGTGAATTGGTTTTTGGGGAAAAGAAATGCGCCGTATCTGTTGTCAGGAGCTTCGGAACTAGTAGAGCGGGGGTTCGGAAAGCAGAGGGTCAAATTTGTGAATTGGTTTCTGGGGAAAAGAAATGCGCCGTATCTGTTGTCATGAGCTTCGGAACTAGCAGAGCGGGGGTTCGGAAAGCAGAGGGTCAAATTTCTGAATTGGTTTTTGGGGAAAAGAAATGCGCCGTATCTGTTGTCATGAGCTTCGGAACTAGTAGAGCAGGGGCTCGGAAAGCAGAGGGTCAAATTTGTGAATTGGTTTTTGGGGAAAAGAAATGCGCCGTATCTGTTGTCATGAGCTTCGGAAATAGTAGAGCGGGGGTTCGGAAAGCAGAGGATCAAATTTGTGAATTGGTTTTTGGGGAAAAGAAATGCGCCGTATCTGTTGTCCGCAGCTTCGGAACTAGTAGAGCGGGGGCTCGGAAAGCAGAGGGTAAAATTTGTGAATTGGTTTTTGGGGAAAAGAAATGCGCCGTATCTGTTGTCCACAGCTTCGGAACTAGTAGAGGGGTGGCTCGGAAAGCAGAGGGTCAAATTTCTGAATTGGTTTTTGAGGAAAAGAAATGCCCCGTATCTGTTGTCCGCAACTTCGGAACTAGTAGAGCGGGGGCTCGGAAAGCAGAGGGTAAAATTGGTGAATTGGTATTTGAGGAAAAGAAATGCGCCGTATGTGTTGTCCACAGCTTCGGAACAAGTAGAGCGGGGGCTCGGAAAGAAGAGGGTAAAATTTGTGAATGGGTTTTTAAGGTATAGAATGCGCCTTATCTGTTGTCCCCAGCTTCGGAACTAGTAGAGCGGGGGCTCGGAAAGCAGAGGGTAAAATTTGTGAATTGGTTTTTGAGCCGTATCTGTTGTCCGCAGCTTCGGAACTAGTAGAGCGGGGGCTCGGAAAGAAGAGGGTAAAATTTGTGAATGTTTTTTTAAGGAATAGAAATGCGCCGTATCTGTTGTCCGGAGCTTCGGAACTAGTAGAGCGGGGGCTCGGAAAGCAGAGGGTAAAATTTGTGAATTGGTTTTTGGGGAAAAGAAATGCGCCGTATCTGTTGTCATGAGCTTCGGAACTAGTAGAGCGGGGGCTCGGAAAGCAGAGGGTAAAATTTGTGAATTGATTTTTCAGGAAAATAAATGCGCCGTATCTGTTGTCCGCAGCTTCGGAACTAGAAGAGTGGGGGTACGGAAAGCAGAGGGTCAAATTTGTGAATTGGTTTTTGAGGAAATGAAATGCGCCGCATCTGTTGTCCGCAGCTTCGGAAGTAGTAGAGCGGGGACTCGGAAAGCAGAGGGTAAAATTTGTGAATTGATTTTTGAGGAAATGAAATGCGCCGCATCTGTTGTCCGCAGCTTCGGAAGTAGTAGAGCAGGGGCTCGGAAAGCCGAGTAAAATTTGGGAATTGATTTTTGGGGAAAAGAAATGCGCCGTATCTGTTGTCAGAAGCTGCGGAACTAGTAGAGCAGGGGCTCGGAAAGCAGAGTAAAATTTGTGAATTGATTTTTGAGGAAAAGAAATGCGCCGTATCTGTTGTCATGAGCTTCGGAACTAGTAGAGCGGGGGCTCGGAAAGCAGAGGGTAAAATTTGTGAATTGGTTTTTGAGGAAAAGAAATGCGCCGTATTTGTTGCCCGCAGCTTCGGAACTAGTAGAGCGGGGGTTCCGAAAGCAGAGGGTCAAATTTGTGAATTGGTTTTTGGGGAAAAGAAATGCGCCGTATCTGTTGTCATGAGCTTCGGAACTAGTAGAGCAGGGGCTCGGAAAGCAGAGTAAAATTTGTCAATTGGTTTTTGGGGAAAAGAAATGCGCCGTATCTGTTGTCATGAGCTTCGGAACTAGTAGAGCAGGGGCTCGGAAAGCAGAGTAAAATTTGTGAATTGGTTTTTGGGGAAAAGAAATGCGCCGTATCTGTTGTCAGGAGCTTCGGGACTAGCAGAGCAGGGGCTCGGAAAGCAGAGTAAAATTTGTGAATTGGTTTTGGGGGAAACGAAATGCGCCGTATCTGTTGTCATGAGCTTCGGAACTAGTAGAGCGGGGGTTCGGAAAGCAGATGGTCAAATTTGTGAATTGTTTTTTGGGGAAAAGAAATGCGCCGTATCTGTTGTCAGGAGCTTCGGAACTAGTAGAGCGGGGGTTCGGAAAGCAGAGGGTCAAACTTGTGAATTGGTTTCTGGGGAAAAGAAATGCGCCGTATCTGTTGTCATGAGCTTCGGAACTAGTAGAGCGGGGGTTCGGAAAGCAGAGGGTCAAATTTCTGAATTGGTTTTTGGGGAAAAGAAATGCGCTGTATCTGTTGTCATGAGCTTCGGAACTAGTAGAGCAGGGGCTCGGAAAGCAGAGTAAAATTTGTCAATTGGTTTTTGGGGAAAAGAAATGCGCCGTATCTGTTGTCATGAGCTTCGGAACTAGTAGAGCAGGGGCTCGGAAAGCAGAGTAAAATTTGTGAATTGGTTTTTGGGGAAAAGAAATGCGCCGTATCTGTTGTCAGGAGCTTCGGGACTAGCAGAGCAGGGGCTCGGAAAGCAGAGTAAAATTTGTGAATTGGTTTTGGGGGAAACGAAATGCGCCGTATCTGTTGTCATGAGCTTCGGAACTAGTAGAGCGGGGGTTCGGAAAGCAGAGGGTCAAATTTGTGAATTGGTTTTTGGGGGAAAGAAATGCGCCGTATCTGTTGTCAGGAGCTTCGGAACTAGTAGAGCGGGGGTTCGGAAAGCAGAGGGTCAAATTTGTGAATTGGTTTCTGGGGAAAAGAAATGCGCCGTATCTGTTGTCATGAGCTTCGGAACTAGCAGAGCGGGGGTTCGGAAAGCAGAGGGTCAAATTTCTGAATTGGTTTTTGGGGAAAAGAAATGCGCCGTATCTGTTGTCATGAGCTTCGGAACTAGTAGAGCAGGGGTTCGGAAAGTAGAGGGTCAAATTTGTGAATTGGTTTTTGGGGAAAAGAAATCCGTCGTCTCTGTTGTCACGAGCTTCGGAACTAGTAGAGCGGGGGTTCGGAAAGCAGAGGGTCAAATTTGTGAATTGGTTTTTGGGGAAAAGAAATGCGCCGTATCTGTTGTCATGAGCTTCGGAACTAGTAGAGCAGGGGCTCGGAAAGCAGAGTAAAATTTGTCAATTGGTTTTTGGGGAAAAGAAATGCGCCGTATCTGTTGTCATGAGCTTCGGAACTAGTAGAGCAGGGGCTCGGAAAGCAGAGTAAAATTTGTGAATTGGTTTTTGGGGAAAAGAAATGCGCCGTAACTGTTGTCAGGAGCTTCGGGACTAGCAGAGCAGGGGCTCAGAAAGCAGAGTAAAATTTGTGAATTGGATTTGCGGGAAACGAAATGCGCCGTATCTGTTGTCACGAGCTTCGGAACTAGTAGAGCGGGGGTTCGGAAAGCAGAGGGTCAAATTTGTGAATTGGTTTTTGGGGAAAAGAAATGCGCCGTATCTGTTGTCAGGAGCTTCGGAACTAGTAGAGCGGGGGTTCGGAAAGCAGAGGGTCAAATTTGTGAATTGGTTTCTGGGGAAAAGAAATGCGCCGTATCTGTTGTCATGAGCTTCGGAACTAGCAGAGCGGGGGTTCGGAAAGCAGAGGGTCAAATTTCTGAATTGGTTTTTGGGGAAAAGAAATGCGCCGTATCTGTTGTCATGAGCTTCGGAACTAGTAGAGCAGGGGCTCGGAAAGCAGAGGGTCAAATTTGTGAATTGGTTTTTGGGGAAAAGAAATGCGCCGTATCTGTTGTCATGAGCTTCGGAAATAGTAGAGCGGGGGTTCGGAAAGCAGAGGATCAAATTTGTGAATTGGTTTTTGGGGAAAAGAAATGCGCCGTATCTGTTGTCATGAGCTTCGGAACTAGTAGAGCAGGGTTTCGGAAAATAGAGGGTCAAATTTGTGAATTGGTTTTTGGGGAAAAGAAATGCGTCGTCTCTGTTGTCATGAGCTTCGGAACTAGTAGAGCGGGGGTTCGGAAAGCAGAGGGTCAAATTTGTGAATTGGTTTTTGGGGAAACGGAATGCGCCGTCTCTGTTGTCAGGAGGTTCGGAACTAGTAGAGCGGGGGCTCGGAAAGAAGAGGGTAAAATTTGTGAAGGGGTTTTTAAGGAATAGAAACGCGCCGTATCTGTTGTCCGCAGCTTCAGAACTAGTAGAGCGGGGGCTCGGAAAGCAGAGGGTAAGATTTGTTATTTGGTTTTCAAGCAAAAAAATGCGCCGTATCTGTTGTCCGCAGCCTCGGAACGAGTAGAGCGCGGGCTCGGAAAGCAGAGGGTCAAATTTGTGAATTGGTTTTTGAGGAAAAGAAATGCGCCGTATCTGGTGTCAGGAGCTTCCGAACTAGTAGAGCGGGGGTTCGGAAAGCAGAGGGTCAAATTTGTGAATTGGTTTTTGAGGAAATGAAATGCACCGCATCTGTTGTCCGCAGCTTCAGAAGTAGTAGAGCGGGGACTCAGAAAGCAGAGGGTAAAATTTTTGAATTGGTTTTTGAGGAAAAGAAATGTGCCGTATCTGTTGTCCGCAGCTTCGGAAGTAGTTGAGCGGGGGCTCGGAAAGCGGAGTAAAATTTGTGAATTGATTTTTGGGGAAAAGAAATGCGCCGTATCTGTTGTCCGCAGTTTCGGAAGTAGTAGAGCAGGGGTCGGAAAGCAGAGTAAAATTTTGAATTGATTTTGGGGAAAAGAAATGCGCCGTATCTGTTGTCAGCAGCTTCGGAAGTAGTTGAGCAGGGGCTCGGAAAGCAGAGTAAAATTTGTGAATTGATTTTTGGGGAAAAGAAATGCGCCGTATCTGTTGTCCGCAACTTCGGAAGTAGTAGAGCAGGGGCTCGGAAAGCAGAGTAAAATTTGTGAATTGATTTTTGGGGAAAAGAAATGCGCCGTATCTGTTGTCAGGAGCTTCGGAACTAGTAGAGCGGGGGCTCGGAAAGAGGAGGGTAAAATGTGTGAATGGGTTTTTAAGGAATAGAAATGCGCCGTATCTGTTGTCCGCAGCTTCGGAACTAGTAGAGCGGGGGCTCCGAAAGCTGAGGGTAAAATTTGTGAATTGGTTTTTGGGGAAAAGAAATGCGCCGTATTTGTTGTCATGAGCTTCGGAACTAGTAGAGCGGGGGCTCGGAAAGAAGAGGGTAAAATTTGTGAATGGGTTTTTAAGGAATAGAAATACGCCGTATCTGGTGTCTGCAGCTTCGGAACGAGTGGAGTGGGGCTCGGAAAGCACAGGGTAAAATTTGTGAATGGGTTTTCGGGGAAAAGAAATGCGCCGTATCTGTTGTCGGCAGCTTCGCAACAAGTAGAGCGGGGGCTCGGAAAGCAGAGGGTCAAATTTGGGAATTGGTTTTTGAGGAAAAGAAATGCGCCATATCTGTTGTCCGCAGCTTCGGAGCTTATAGAGCGGGGGCTCGGAAAGCAAAGGGTAAATTTGTGAATTGGTTTTTGAGGAAAAAAAATGCGCCGTATCTTTTGTCCGCAGCTTCGGAGCTTACAGAGCGGGGGCTCGGAAAGCAGAGGGTAAAATTTTGGAATTGGTTTTTGAGAAAAAGAAATGCGCCGTATCTGTTCTAGTAGAGTGGGGGCTCGGAAAGCAGAGGGTCAAATTTGTGAATTGGTTTTTGAGGAAAATAAAGGCTCCGTATCTGTTGCCCGCAGCTTCGGAACTAGTAGAGCGGGGGCTCAGAAAGCAGAGGGTAAAATTTGGGAATTTGTTTTTGAGGAAAATAAATGCGCCGTATCTGTTGTCCGCAGCTTCAGAACTATTAGAGCGGGGGCTCGGAAAGCAGAGGGTAAAATTAGTGAATTGATTTTTGAGGAAATCAAATGCGCCGTATCTGTTGTCCGCAGCTTCAGACCTAGTAGAGCAGGGGCTCGGAAAGCAGAAGGTAAAATTTGTGAATTGGTTTTTGGGGAAAAGGAATGCGCCGTATCTGTTGACCGCAGCTTCGGAACTAGTAGAGTGGTGGCTCGGAAAGCAGAAGGTCAAATTTCTGAATTGGTTTTTGAGGAAAAGAAATGCCCCGTATCTGTTGTCCGCAACATCGGAACTAGTAGAGCGGGGGCTCGGAAAGCAGAGGGTAAAATTGGTGAATTGGTATTTGAGGAAAAGAAATGCGCCGTATCTGTTGTCCGCAGCTCCGGAACTAGTAGAGCGGGGACTCGGAAAGCAGAGGCTAAAATTTTTCAATTGGTTTTTAGGAAAAGAAATGTGCCGTATATGTTGCCCGCACGGTCGGAACTAGTAAAGCAGGAGCTCGGAAAGCAGAGTAAAATTTGTGAATTGATTTTTGGGGAAAAGAAATGCGCCGTATCTGCTGTCAGGAGCTTCGGAACTAGTAGAGCGGGGGCGCGGACAGCAGAGGGTAAAATTCGTGAATTGGTATTTGGGAAAAAGAAATGCGCCGTATCTGTTGTCCGCAGCTTCGGAACTAGTAGAGCGGGGGTTCGGAAAGCAGAGGGTAAAATTTGTGAATTGGTTTTTGAGGAAATGATATGCGCCGCATCTGTTGTCCGCAGCTTCGGAACTAGTTGAGCTGGGACTCGGAAAGCAGAGGGTAAAATTTTTGAATTGGTTTTTGAGGAAAAGAAATGTGCCGTATCTGTTGCCCGCAGCGTCGGAACTAGTGGAGCGGGGGTTCGGAAAGCAGAGGGTAAAATTTGTGAATTGATTTTTGGGGAAAAGAAATGCGCCGTATCTTGTCAGGAGCTTCGGAACTAGTAGAGCGGGGGCTCGGACAGCAGAGGGTAAAATTTGTGAATTGGTTTTTGAGGAAACGAAATGCGCCGTATCTGTTGTCAGGAGGTTCGGAACTAGTAGAGCGGGGGCTCGGAAAGAAGAGGGTAAAATTTGTGAAGGGGTTTTCAAGCAAAAAAATGCGCCGTATCTGTTCTCCGCAGCTTCGGAACCAGTATAGCGCGGGCTCGGAAAGCAGAGGGTCAAATTTGTGAATTGGGTTTTGAGGAAAAGAAATGCGCCGTATCTGGTGTCAGGAGCTTCCGAACTAGTAGAGCGGGGCTCGGAAAGAAGAGGGTAAAATTTGTGAATGGGTTTTTAAGGAATAGAAATGCGCCGTATCAGTTGTCCGCAGTTTCGGAACTAGTAGAGCGGGGGCTCGGAAAGCAGAGGGTAAACTTTGTGAATTGGTTTTTGAGGAAAAGAAATGCGCCGTATCTGTTGTCCGCAGCTTCGGAACCAGTAGAGCGCGGGCTCGGAAAGCAGAGGGTCAAATTTGTGAATTGGTTTTTGAGGAAAAGAAATGCGCCGTATCTGGTGTCAGGTGCTTCCGAACTAGTAGAGCGGGGGTTCGGAAAGCAGAGGGTCAAATTTGTGAATTGGTTTTTGAGGAAATGAAATGCACCGCATCTGTTGTCCGCAGCTTCAGAAGTAGTAGAGCGGGGACTCAGAAAGCAGAGGGTAAAATTTTTGAATTGGTTTTTGAGGAAAAGAAATGTGCCGTATCTGTTGTCCGCAGCTTCGGAAGTAGTTGAGCGGGGGCTCGGAAAGCAGAGTAAAATTTGTGAATTGATTTTTGGGGAAAAGAAATGCGCCGTATCAGTTGTCCGCAGTTTCGGAAGTAGTACAGCAGGGGCTCGGAAAGCAGAGTAAAATTTTTGAATTGATTTTGGGGAAAAGAAATGCGCCGTATCTGTTGTCCGCAGCTTCGGAAGTAGTTGAGCAGGGGCTCGGAAAGCAGAGTAAAATTTGTGAATTGATGTTTGGGGAAAATAAATGCGCCGTATCTGTTGTCAGGAGCTTCGGAACTAGTAGAGCGGGGGCTCGGAAAGAGGAGGGTAAAATGTGTGAATGGGTTTTTAAGGAATAGAAATGCGCCGTATCTGTTGTCCGCAGCTTCGGAACTAGTAGAGCGGGGGCTCGGAAAGAAGAGGGTAAAATTTGTGAATGGGTTTTTAAGGAATAGAAATACGCCGTATCTGGTGTCTGCAGCTTCGGAACGAGTGGAGTGGGGCTCGGAAAGCACAGGGTAAAATTTGTGAATGGGTTTTCGGGGAAAAGAAATGCGCCGTATCTGTTGTCGGCAGCTTCGGAACAAGTTGAGCGGGGGCTCGGAAAGCAGAGGGTCAAATTTGGGAATTGGTTTTTGAGGAAAAGAAATGCGCCATATCTGTTGTCCGCAGCTTCGGAGCTTATAGAGCGGGGGCTCGGAAAGCAAAGGGTAAATTTGTGAATTGGTTTTTGAGGAAAAAAAATGCGCCGTATCTGTTGTCCGCAGCTTCGGAGCTTATAGAGCGGGGGCTCGGAAAACAGAGGGTAAAATTTTGGAATTGGTTTTTGAGAAAAAGAAATGCGCCGTATCTGTTCTAGTAGAGTGGGGGCTCGGAAAGCAGAGGGTCTAATTTGTGAATTGGTTTTTGAGGAAAATAAAGGCTCCGTATCTGTTGTCCGCAGCTTCGGAACTAGTAGAGCGGGGGCTCAGAAAGCAGAGGGTAAAATTTGGGAATTGGTTTTTGAGGAAAATAAATGCGCCGTATCTGTTGTCCGCAGCTTCAGAACTATTAGAGCGGGGGCTCGGAAAGCAGAGGGTAAAATTAGTGAATTGATTTTTGAGGAAATCAAATGCGCCGTATCTGTTGTCCGCAGCTTCAGACCTAGTAGAGCAGGGGCTCGGAAAGCAGAAGGTAAAATTTGTGAATTGGTTTTTGGGGAAAAGAAATGCGCCGTATCTGTTGTCCGCAGCTTCGGAACTAGTAGAGTGGTGCCTCGGAAAGCAGAGGGTCAAATTTCTGAATTGGTTTTTGAGGCAAAGAAATGCCCCGTATCTGTTGTCCGCAACATCGGAACTAGTAGAGCGGGAGCTCGGAAAGCAGAGGGTAAAATTGGTGAATTGGTATTTGAGGAAAAGAAATGCGCCGTATCTGTTGTCCGCAGCTCCGGAACTAGTAGAGCGGGGACTCGGAAAGCAGAGGCTAAAATTTTTCAATTGGTTTTTAGGAAAAGAAATGTGCCGTATATGTTGCCCGCACGGTCGGAACTAGTAAAGCAGGAGCTCGGAAAGCAGAGTAAAATTTGTGAATTGATTTTTGGGGAAAAGAAATGCGCCGTATCTGTTGTCAGGAGCTTCGGAACTAGTAGAGCGGGGGCGCGGACAGCAGAGGGTAAAATTTGTGAATTGGTTTTTGAGGAATAGAATTGCGCCGTATCTGTTGTCCGCAGCTTCGGAACTAGTAGAGCGGGGGCTCGGAAAGCAGAGGGTAAAATTTGTGAATTGGTATTTGGGAAAAAGAAATGCGCCGTATCTGTTGTCCGCAGCTTCGGAACTAGTAGAGCGGGGGTTCGGAAAGCAGAGGGTAAAATTTGTGAATTGGTTTTTGAGGAAATGATATGCGCCGCATCTGTTGTCCGCAGCTTCAGAACTAGTTGAGCTGGGACTCGGAAAGCAGAGGGTAAAATTTTTGAATTGGTTTTTGAGGAAAAGAAATGTGCCGTATCTGTTGCCCGCAGCGTCGGAACTAGTGGAGCGGGGGTTCGGAAAGCAGAGGGTAAAATTTGTGAATTGATTTTTGAGGAAACGAAATGCGCCGTATCTGTTGTCAGGAGGTTCGGAACTAGTAGAGCGGGGGCTCGGAAAGAAGAGGGTAAAATTTGTGAAGGGGTTTTCAAGCAAAAAAATGCGCCGTATCTGTTGTCCGCAGCTTCGGAACCAGTATAGCGCGGGCTCGGAAAGCAGAGGGTCAAATTTGTGAATTGGGTTTTGAGGAAAAGAAATGCGCCGTATCTGGTGTCAGGAGCTTCCGAACTAGTAGAGCGGGGCTCGGAAAGAAGAGGGTAAAATTTGTGAATGGGTTTTTAAGGATTAGAAATGCGCCGTATCAGTTGTCCGCAGTTTCGGAACTAGTAGAGCGGGGGCTCGGAAAGCAGAGGGTAAACTTTGTGAATTGGTTTTTGAGGAAAAGAAATGCGCCGTATCTGTTGTCCGCAGCTTCGGAACTAGTAGAGCGGGGGCTCGGAAAGCAGAGGGTAAAATTTGTGAATTGGTTTTTGGGGAAAAGAAATGCGCCGTATCTGTTGTCCGCAGCTTCGGAACTAGTAGAGGGGTGGCTCGGAAAGCAGAGGGTCAAATTTCTGAATTGGTTTTTGAGGAAAAGAAATGCCCCGTATCTGTTGTCCGCAACTTCGGAACTAGTAGAGCGGGGGCTCGGAAAGCAGAGGGTAAAATTGGTGAATTGGTATTTGAGGAAAAGAAATGCGCCGTATGTGTTGTCCACAGCTTCGGAACTAGTAGAGCGGGGGCTCGGAAAGAAGAGGGTAAAATTTGTGAATGGGTTTTTAAGGAATAGAATGCGCCGTATCTGTTGTCCCCAGCTTCGGAACTAGTAGAGCGGGGGCTCGGAAAGCAGAGGGTAAAATTTGTGAATTGGTTTTTGAGCCGTATCTGTTGTCCGCAGCTTCGGAACTAGTAGAGGGGGGCTCGGAAAGAAGAGGGTAAAATTTGTGAATGTTTTTTTAAGGAATAGAAATGCGCCGTATCTGTTGTCCGCAGCTTGGGAACTAGTAGAGCGGGGGCTCGGAAAGCAGAGGGTAAAATTTGTGAATTGGTTTTTGGGGAAAAGAAATGCGCCGTATCTGTTGTCATGAGCTTCGGAACTAGTAGAGCGGGGGCTCGGAAAGCAGAGGGTAAAATTTGTGAATTGATTTTTCAGGAAAATAAATGCGCCGTATCTGTTGTCCGCAGCTTCGGAACTAGAAGAGTGGGGCTTCGGAAAGCAGAGGGTCAAATTTGTGAATTGGTTTTTGAGGAAATGAAATGCGCCGCATCTGCTGTCCGCAGCTTCAGAACTATTAGAGCGGGGGCTCGGAAAGCAGAGGGTAAAATTGGTGAATTGATTTTTGAGGAAATCAAATGCGCCGTATCTGTTGTCCGCCGCTTCAGACCTAATAGAGCAGGGGCTCGGAAAGCAGAAGGTAAAATTTGTGAATTGGTTTTTGGGGAAAAGAAATGCGCCGTATCTGTTGTCCGCAGCTTCGGAACTAGTAGAGTGGTGGCTCGGAAAGCAGAGGGTCAAATTTCTGAATTGGTTTTTGAGGAAAAGAAATGCCCCGTATCTGTTGTCTGCAACATCGGAACTAGTAGAGCGGGGGCTCGGAAAGCAGAGGGTAAAATTGGTGAATTGGTATTTGAGGAAAAGAAATGCGCCGTATCTGTTGTCCGCAGCTCCGGAACTAGTAGAGCGGGGACTCGGGAAGCAGAGGCTAAAATTTTTCAATTGGTTTTTAGGAAAAGAAATGTGCCGTATATGTTGCCCGCACGGTCGGAACTAGTAAAGCAGGAGCTCGGAAAGCAGAGTAAAATTTGTGAATTGATTTTTGGGGAAAAGAAATGTGCCGTATCTGTTGTCAGGAGCTTCGGAACTAGTAGAGCGGGGGCGCGGACAGCAGAGGGTAAAATTTGTGAATTGGTTTTTTAGGAATAGAATTGCGCCGTATCTGTTGTCCGCAGCTTCGGAACTAGTAGAGCGGGGGCTCGGAAAGCAGAGGGTAAAATTTGTGAATTGGTTTTTGAGGAAATGATATGCGCCGCATCTGTTGTCCGCAGCTTCGGAACTAGTTGAGCTGGGACTCGGAAAGCAGAGGGTAAAATTTGTGAATTGGTTTTTGAGGAAAAGAAATGCGCCGTATCTGTTGTCCGCAGCTTCGGAACTAGTAGAGCGGGGGCTCGGAAAGAAGAGGGTCAAATTTCTGAATTGGTTTTTGAGGAAAAGAAATGCGCCGTATCTGTTGTCCGCAGCTTCGGAACTAGTAGAGCGGGGGCTCGGAAAGCAGAGGGTAAACTTTGCGAATTGGTTTTTGAGGAAAAGAAATGCGCCGTATCTGTTGTCCGCAGCTTCGGAACAAGTAGAGCGGGGGCTCGGAAAGCAGAGGGTAAAATTTGTGAATTGGTTTTTGGGGAAAAGAAATGCGCCGTATCTGTTGTCCGCAGCTTCGGAACTAGTAGAGGGGTGGCTCGGAAAGCAGAGGGTCAAATTTCTGAATTGGTTTCTGAGGAAAAGAAATGCCCCGTATCTGTTGTCCGCAACTTCGGAACTAGTAGAGCGGGGGCTCGGAAAGCAGAGGGTAAAATTGGTGAATTGGTATTTGAGGAAAAGAAATGCGCCGTATGTGTTGTCCACAGCTTCGGAACTAGTAGAGCGGGGGCTCGGAAAGAAGAGGGTAAAATTTGTGAATGGGTTTTTAAGGAATAGAATGCGCCGTATCTGTTGTCCCCAGCTTCGGAACTAGTAGAGCGGGGGCTCGGAAAGCAGAGGGTAAAATTTGTGAATTGGTTTTTGAGCCGTATCTGTTGTCCGCAGCTTCGGAACTAGTAGAGCGGGGGCTCGGAAAGAAGAGGGTAAAATTTGTGAATGTTTTTTTAAGGAATAGAAATGCGCCGTATCTGTTGTCCGCAGCTTCGGAACTAGTAGAGCGGGGGCTCGGAAAGCAGAGGGTAAAATTTGTGAATTGGTTTTTGGGGAAAAGAAATGCGCCGTATCTGTTGTCATGAGCTTCGGAACTAGTAGAGCGGGGGCTCGGAAAGCAGAGGGTAAAATTTGTGAATTGATTTTTCAGGAAAATAAATGCGCCGTATCTGTTGTCCGCAGCTTCGGAACTAGAAGAGTGGGGGTTCGGAAAGCAGAGGGTCAAATTTGTGAATTGGTTTTTGAGGAAATGAAATGCGCCGCATCTGTTGTCCGCAGCTTCGGAAGTAGTAGAGCGGGGACTCGGAAAGCAGAGGGTAAAATTTTTGAATATGTTTTTGAGGAAAAGAAATGTGCCGTATCTGTTGTCCGCAGGGTCGGAACTAGTAGAGCGGGGGCTCGGAAAGCAGAGGGTAAAATTTGTGAATTGATTTTTGAGGAAATGAAATGCGCCGCATCTGTTGTCCGCAGCTTCGGAAGTAGTAGAGCAGGGGCTCGGAAAGCCGAGTAAAATTTGGGAATTGATTTTTGGGGAAAAGAAATGCGCCGTATCTGTTGTCAGAACCTTCGGAACTAGTAGAGCAGGGGCTCGGAAAGCAGAGTAAAATTTGTGAATTGATTTTTGAGGAAAAGAAATGCGCCGTATCTGTTGTCATGAGCTTCGGAACTAGTAGAGCGGGGGCTCGGAAAGCAGAGGGTAAAATTTGTGAATTGGTTTTTGAGGAAAAGAAATGCGCCGTATTTGTTGCCCGCAGCTTCGGAACTAGTAGAGCGGGGGTTCCGAAAGCAGAGGGTCAAATTTGTGAATTGGTTTTTGGGGAAAAGAAATGCGCCGTATCTGTTGTCATGAGCTTCGGAACTAGTAGAGCAGGGGCTCGGAAAGCAGAGTAAAATTTATCAATTGGTTTTTGGGGAAAAGAAATGCGCCGTATCTGTTGTCATGAGCTTCGGAACTAGTAGAGCAGGGGCTCGGAAAGCTGAGTAAAATTTGTGAATTGGTTTTTGGGGAAAAGAAATGCGCCGTATCTGTTGTCAGGAGCTTCGGGACTAGTAGAGCAGGGGCTCGGAAAGCAGAGTAAAATTTGTGAATTGGTTTTGGGGGAAACGAAATGCGCCGTATCTGTTGTCATGAGCTTCGGAACTAGTAGAGCGGGGGTTCGGAAAGCGGAGGGTCAAATTTGTGAATTGGTTTTTGGGGAAAAGAATGCGCCGTATCTGTTGTCAGGAGCTTCGGAACTAGTAGAGCGGGGGTTCGGAAAGCAGAGGGTCAAATTTGTGAATTGGTTTCTGGGGAAAAGAAATGCGCCGTATCTGTTGTCATGAGCTTCGGAACTAGTAGAGCGGGGGTTCGGAAAGCAGAGGGTCAAATTTCTGAATTGGTTTTTGGGGAAAAGAAATGCGCCGTATCTGTTGTCATGAGCTTCGGAACTAGTAGAGCAGGGGCTCGGAAAGCAGAGGGTCAAATTTGTGAATTGGTTTTTGGGGAAAAGAAATGCGCCGTATCTGTTGTCATGAGCTTCGGAAATAGTAGAGCGGGGGTTCGGAAAGCAGAGGATCAAATTTGTGAATTGGTTTTTGGGGAAAAGAAATGCGCCGTGTCTGTTTTCATGAGCTTCGGAACTAGTAGAGCGGGGGTTCGGAAAGCAGAGGGTCAAATTTGTGAATTGGTTTTTGGGGAAAAGAAATGCGCCGTATCTGTTGTCAGGAGCTTCGGAACTAGTAGAGCGGGGGCTCGGAAAGCAGAAGGTAAAATTTGTGAATTGATTTTTGAGGAAAAGAAATGCCCCGTATCTGTTGTCCGCAGCTTCGGAACTAGTGGAGCGGGGGTTCGGAAAGCAGAGGGTCAAGTTTGTGAATTGGTTTTGGGGGAAAAGAAATGCGCCGTATCTGTTGTCATGAGCTTCGGAACTAGTAGAGCAGGGGCTCCGAAAGCAGAGTAAAATTTGTGAATTGGTTTTTGGGGAAAAGAAATGCGCCGTATCTGTTGTCAGGAGCTTCGGAACTAGTAGAGCAGGGGCTCGGAAAGCAGAGTAAAATTTGTGAATTGGTTTTTGGGGAAAAGAAATGCGCCGTATCTGTTGTCATGAGCTTCGGAACTAGTAGAGCGGGGTTCGGAAAGCAGAGGGTCAAATTTGTGAATTGGTTTTTGGGGAAAAGAAATGCGCGTATCTGTTGTCAGGAGCTTCGGAACTAGTAGAGCAGGGGCTCGGAAAGCAGAGTAAAATTTGTGAATTGGTTTTTGGGGAAAAGAAATGCGCCGTATCTGTTGTCATGAGCTTCGGAACTAGTAGAGCGGGGGCTCGGAAAGCAGAGGGTAAAATTTGTAAATTGATTTTTGAGGAAAAGAAATGCGCCGTATCTGTTGTCCGCAGCTTCGGAACTAGTAGAGCGGGGGTTCGGAAAGCAGAGGGTCAAATTTGTGAATTGGTTTTTGAGGAAATGAAATGCACCGCATCTGTTGTCCGCAGGTTCGGAAGTAGTAGAGCAGGGGCTCGGAAAGCAGAGTAAAATTTGTGAATTGATTTTTGGGGAAAAGAAATGCGCCGTATCTGTTGTCCGCAGCTTCGGAAGTTGTAGAGCAGGGGCTCGGAAAGCAAAGTAAAATTTGTGAATTGATTTTTGGGGAAAAGAAATGCACCGTATCTGTTGTCCGC
The DNA here is from genome assembly GCF_055824585.1 of Amblyomma mixtum. Lineage (NCBI taxonomy): Eukaryota > Metazoa > Arthropoda > Arachnida > Ixodida > Ixodidae > Amblyomma > Amblyomma mixtum. Next base: position 964,645 of record NW_028317706.1, read on the forward strand.
AGCTTCGGAACTAGTAGAGCGGGGGTTCGGAAAACAGAGGGTCTAATTTGTGAATTGGTTTTTGAGGAAATGAATTGCGCCGTATCTGTTGTCCGCAGCTTCGGAAGTAGTAGAGCGGGGGCTCGGAAAGTGAAGTAAAATTTGTGAATTGATTTTTGGGGAAAGGAAATGCGCCGTATCTGTTGTCAGGAGCTTCGGAAGTAGTAGAACAGGGGCTCGGAAAGCAGAGTAAAATTTGTGAATTGATTTTTGAGGAAATGAAATGCGCCGTATCTGTTGTCCGCAGCTTCGGAAGTAGTAGAGCGGGGGCTCGGAAAGCAGAGTAAAATTTGTGAATTGATTTTTGGGGAAAAGAAATGCGCCGTATCTGTTGTCCGCAGCTTCGGAAGTAGTAGAGCAAGGGCTCGGAAAGCAGAGTAAAATTTTTGAATTGATTTTCGGGGAAAAGAAATGCGCCGTATCTGTTGTCCGCAGATTCGGAAGTAGTAGAGCAGGGGCTCGGAAAGCAGAGTAAAATTTGTGAATTGATTTTTGGGGAAAAGAAATGCGCCGTATCTGTTGTCCGCAGCTTCGGAAGTAGTAGAGCAGGGGCTCGGAAAGCAGAGTAACATTTGTGAATTGATTTTTGGGGAAAAGAAATGCCCCGTATCTGTTGTCAGGAGCTTCGGAACTAGTAGAGCGGGGGCTCGGAAAGAGGAGGGTAAAATTTGTGAATGGGTTTTTAAGGAATAGAAATGCGCCGTATCTGTTGGCCGCAGCTTTGGAACTAGTAGAGCGGGGGCTCGGAAAGCAGAGGGTAAAATTTGTGAATTGGTTTTTGGGGAAAAGAAATGCGCCGTATCTGTTGTCATGAGCTTCGGAACTAGTAGAGCGGGGGCTCGGAAAGCAGAGGGTAAAATTTGTAAATTGATTTTTGAGGAAAAGAAATGCGCCGTATCTGTTGTCCGCAGCTTCGGAACTAGTAGAGCGGGGGTTCGGAAAGCAGAGGGTCAAATTTGTGAATTGGTTTTTGAGGAAAAGAAATGCACCGCATCTGTTGTCCGCAGCTTCGGAAGTAGTAGAGCGGGGGCTCGGAAAGCAGAGGGTAAAATTTGTGAATTGGTTTTTGAGCCGTATCTGTTGTCCGCAGCTTCGGAACTAGTAGAGCGGGGGCTCGGAAAGAAGAGGGTAAAATTTGTGAATGTTTTTTTAAGGAATAGAAATGCGCCGTATCTGTTGTCCGCAGCTTCGGAACTAGTAGAGCGGGGGCTCGGAAAGCAGAGGGTAAAATTTGTGAATTGGTTTTTGGGGAAAAGAAATGCGCCGTATCGGTTGTCATGAGCTTCGGAACTAGTAGAGCGGGGGCTCGGAAAGCAGAGGGTAAAATTTGTGAATTGATTTTTCAGGAAAATAAATGCGCCGTATCTGTTGTCCGCAGCTTCGGAACTAGAAGAGTGGGGGTTCGGAAAGCAGAGGGTCAAATATGTGAATTGGTTTTTGAGGAAATGAAATGCGCCGCATCTGTTGTCCGCAGCTTCGGAAGTAGTAGAGCGGGGACTCGGAAAGCAGAGGGTAAAATTTTTGAATATGTTTTTGAGGAAAAGAAATGTGCCGTATCTGTTGTCCGCAGGGTCGGAACTAGTAGAGCGGGGGCTCGGAAAGCAGAGGGTAAAATTTGTGAATTGATTTTTGAGGAAATGAAATGCGCCGCATCTGTTGTCCGCAGCTTCGGAAGTAGTAGAGCAGGGGCTCGGAAAGCCGAGTAAAATTTGGGAATTGATTTTTGGGGAAAAGAAATGCGCCGTATCTGTTGTCAGAACCTTCGGAACTAGTAGAGCAGGGGCTCGGAAAGCAGAGTAAAATTTGTGAATTGATTTTTGAGGAAAAGAAATGCGCCGTATCTGTTGTCATGAGCTTCGGAACTAGTAGAGCGGGGGCTCGGAAAGCAGAGGGTAAAATTTGTGAATTGGTTTTTGAGGAAAAGAAATGCGCCGTATTTGTTGCCCGCAGCTTCGGAACTAGTAGAGCGGGGGTTCCGAAAGCAGAGGGTCAAATTTGTGAATTGGTTTTTGGGGAAAAGAAATGCGCCGTATCTGTTGTCATTAGCTTCGGAACTAGTAGAGCAGGGGCTCGGAAAGCAGAGTAAAATTTATCAATTGGTTTTTGGGGAAAAGAAATGCGCCGTATCTGTTGTCATGAGCTTCGGAACTAGTAGAGCAGGGGCTCGGAAAGCTGAGTAAAATTTGTGAATTGGTTTTTGGGGAAAAGAAATGCGCCGTATCTGTTGTCAGGAGCTTCGGGACTAGTAGAGCAGGGGCTCGGAAAGCAGAGTAAAATTTGTGAATTGGTTTTGGGGGAAACGAAATGCGCCGTATTTGTTGCCCGCAGCTTCGGAACCAGTAGAGCGCGGGCTCGGAAAGCAGAGGGTCAAATTTGTGAATTGGTTTTTGAGGAAAAGAAATGCGCCGTATCGGGTGTCAGGAGCTTCCGAACTAGTAGAGCGGGGCTCGGAAAGAAGAGGGTAAAATTTGTGAATGGGTTTTTAAGGAATAGAAATGCGCCGTATCAGTTGTCCGCAGTTTCGGAACTAGTAGAGCGGGGGCTCGGAAAGCAGAGGGTAAACTTTGTGAATTGGTTTTTGAGGAAAAGAAATGCGCCGTATCTGTTGTCCGCAGCATCGGAACTAGTAGAGCGGGGGCTCGGAAAGAAGAGGGTCAAATTTCTGAATTGGTTTTTGAGGAAAAGAAATGCGCCGTATCTGTTGTCCGCAGCTTCGGAACTAGTAGAGCGGGGGCTCGGAAAGCAGAGGGTAAACTTTGCGAATTGGTTTTTGAGGAAAAGAAATGCGCCGTATCTGTTGTCCGCAGCTTCGGAACAAGTAGAGCGGGGGCTCGGAAAGCAGAGGGTAAAATTTGTGAATTGGTTTTTGGGGAAAAGAAATGCGCCGTATCTGTTGTCCGCAGCTTCGGAACTAGTAGAGGGGTGGCTCCGAAAGCAGAGGGTCAAATTTCTGAATTGGTTTCTGAGGAAAAGAAATGCCCCGTATCTGTTGTCCGCAACTTCGGAACTAGTAGAGCGGGGGCTCGGAAAGCAGAGGGTAAAATTGGTGAATTGGTATTTGAGGAAAAGAAATGCGCCGTATGTGTTGTCCACAGCTTCGGAACTAGTAGAGCGGGGGCTCGGAAAGAAGAGGGTAAAATTTGTGAATGGGTTTTTAAGGAATAGAATGCGCCGTATCTGTTGTCCCCAGCTTCGGAACTAGTAGAGCGGGGGCTCGGAAAGCAGAGGGTAAAATTTGTGAATTGGTTTTTGAGCCGTATCTGTTGTCCGCAGCTTCGGAACTAGTAGAGCGGGGGCTCGGAAAGAAGAGTAAAATTTGTGAATTGGTTTTGGGGGAAACGAAATGCGCCGTATTTGTTGCCCGCAGCTTCGGAACCAGTAGAGCGCGGGCTCGGAAAGCAGAGGGTCAAATTTGTGAATTGGTTTTTGAGGAAAAGAAATGCGCCGTATCGGGTGTCAGGAGCTTCCGAACTAGTAGAGCGGGGCTCGGAAAGAAGAGGGTAAAATTTGTGAATGGGTTTTTAAGGAATAGAAATGCGCCGTATCAGTTGTCCGCAGTTTCGGAACTAGTAGAGCGGGGGCTCGGAAAGCAGAGGGTAAAATTTGTGAATTGGTTTTTGAGGAAATGAAATGCGCCGCATCTGTTGTCCGCAGCTTCGGAAGTAGTAGAGCGGGGACTCGGAAAGCAGAGGGTAAAATTTTTGAATATGTTTTTGAGGAAAAGAAATGTGCCGTATCTGTTGTCCGCAGGGTCGGAACTAGTAGAGCGGGGGCTCGGAAAGCAGAGGATAAAATTTGTGAATTGATTTTTGAGGAAATGAAATGCGCCGCATCTGTTGTCCGCAGCTTCGGAAGTAGTAGAGCAGGGGCTCGGAAAGCCGAGTAAAATTTGGGAATTGATTTTTGGGGAAAAGAAATGCGCCGTATCTGTTGTCAGAACCTTCGGAACTAGTAGAGCAGGGGCTCGGAAAGCAGAGTAAAATTTGTGAATTGATTTTTGAGGAAAAGAAATGCGCCGTATCTGTTGTCATGAGCTTCGGAACTAGTAGAGCGGGGGCTCGGAAAGCAGAGGGTAAAATTTGTGAATTGGTTTTTGAGGAAAAGAAATGCGCCGTATTTGTTGCCCGCAGCTTCGGAACTAGTAGAGCGGGGGTTCCGAAAGCAGAGGGTCAAATTTGTGAATTGGTTTTTGGGGAAAAGAAATGCGCCGTATCTGTTGTCATGAGCTTCGGAACTAGTAGAGCAGGGGCTCGGAAAGCAGAGTAAAATTTATCAATTGGTTTTTGGGGAAAAGAAATGCGCCGTATCTGTTGTCATGAGCTTCGGAACTAGTAGAGCAGGGGCTCGGAAAGCTGAGTAAAATTTGTGAATTGGTTTTTGGGGAAAAGAAATGCGCCGTATCTGTTGTCAGGAGCTTCGGGACTAGTAGAGCAGGGGCTCGGAAAGCAGAGTAAAATTTGTGAATTGGTTTTGGGGGAAACGAAATGCGCCGTATCTGTTGTCATGAGCTTCGGAACTAGTAGAGCGGGGGTTCGGAAAGCGGAGGGTCAAATTTGTGAATTGGTTTTTGGGGAAAAGAATGCGCCGTATCTGTTGTCAGGAGCTTCGGAACTAGTAGAGCGGGGGTTCGGAAAGCAGAGGGTCAAATTTGTGAATTGGTTTCTGGGGAAAAGAAATGCGCCGTATCTGTTGTCATGAGCTTCGGAACTAGTAGAGCGGGGGTTCGGAAAGCAGAGGGTCAAATTTCTGAATTGGTTTTTGGGGAAAAGAAATGCGCCGTATCTGTTGTCATGAGCTTCGGAACTAGTAGAGCAGGGGCTCGGAAAGCAGAGGGTCAAATTTGTGAATTGGTTTTTGGGGAAAAGAAATGCGCCGTATCTGTTGTCATGAGCTTCGGAAATAGTAGAGCGGGGGTTCGGAAAGCAGAGGATCAAATTTGTGAATTGGTTTTTGGGGAAAAGAAATGCGCCGTGTCTGTTTTCATGAGCTTCGGAACTAGTAGAGCAGAGGTTCGGAAAGTAGAGGGTCAAATTTGTGAATTGGTTTTTGGGGAAAAGAAATGCGTCGTCTCTGTTGTCATGAGCTTCGGAACTAGTAGAGCGGGGGTTCGGAAAGCAGAGGGTCAAATTTGTGAATTGGTTTTTGGGGAAAAGAAATGCGCCGTATCTGTTGTCAGGAGCTTCGGAACTAGTAGAGCGGGGGCTCGGAAAGCAGAAGGTAAAATTTGTGAATTGATTTTTGAGGAAAAGAAATGCCCCGTATCTGTTGTCCGCAGCTTCGGAACTAGTGGAGCGGGGGTTCGGAAAGCAGAGGGTCAAGTTTGTGAATTGGTTTTGGGGGAAAAGAAATGCGCCGTATCTGTTGTCATGAGCTTCGGAACTAGTAGAGCAGGGGCCCCGAAAGCAGAGTAAAATTTGTGAATTGGTTTTTGGGGAAAAGAAATGCGCCGTATCTGTTGTCAGGAGCTTCGGAACTAGTAGAGCAGGGGCTCGGAAAGCAGAGTAAAATTTGTGAATTGGTTTTTGGGGAAAAGAAATGCGCCGTATCTGTTGTCATGAGCTTCGGAACTAGTAGAGCGGGGTTCGGAAAGCAGAGGGTCAAATTTGTGAATTGGTTTTTGGGGAAAAGAAATGCGCGTATCTGTTGTCAGGAGCTTCGGAACTAGTAGAGCAGGGGCTCGGAAAGCAGAGTAAAATTTGTGAATTGGTTTTTGGGGAAAAGAAATGCGCCGTATCTGTTGTCATGAGCTTCGGAACTAGTAGAGCGGGGGCTCGGAAAGCAGAGGGTAAAATTTGTAAATTGATTTTTGAGGAAAAGAAATGCGCCGTATCTGTTGTCCGCAGCTTCGGAAGTAGTAGAGCGGGGGCTCGGAAAGTGAAGTAAAATTTGTGAATTGATTTTTGGGGAAAGGAAATGCGCCGTATCTGTTGTCAGGAGCTTCGGAACTAGTAGAGCGGGGGTTCGGAAAGCAGAGGGTCAAATTTGTGAATTGGTTTTTGAGGAAATGAAATGCACCGCATCTGTTGTCCGCAGGTTCGGAAGTAGTAGAGCAGGGGCTCGGAAAGCAGAGTAAAATTTGTGAATTGATTTTTGGGGAAAAGAAATGCGCCGTATCTGTTGTCCGCAGCTTCGGAAGTTGTAGAGCAGGGGCTCGGAAAGCAAAGTAAAATTTGTGAATTGATTTTTGGGGAAAAGAAATGCACCGTATCTGTTGTCCGCAGCTTCGGAACTAGTAGAGCGGGGGTTCGGAAAACAGAGGGTCTAATTTGTGAATTGGTTTTTGAGGAAATGAATTGCGCCGTATCTGTTGTCCGCAGCTTCGGAAGTAGTAGAGCGGGGGCTCGGAAAGTGAAGTAAAATTTGTGAATTGATTTTTGGGGAAAGGAAATGCGCCGTATCTGTTGTCAGGAGCTTCGGAAGTAGTAGAACAGGGGCTCGGAAAGCAGAGTAAAATTTGTGAATTGATTTTTGAGGAAATGAAATGCGCCGTATCTGTTGTCCGCAGCTTCGGAAGTAGTAGAGCGGGGGCTCGGAAAGCAGAGTAAAATTTGTGAATTGATTTTTGGGGAAAAGAAATGCGCCGTATCTGTTGTCCGCAGCTTCGGAAGTAGTAGAGCAAGGGCTCGGAAAGCAGAGTAAAATTTTTGAATTGATTTTCGGGGAAAAGAAATGCGCCGTATCTGTTGTCCGCAGATTCGGAAGTAGTAGAGCAGGGGCTCGGAAAGCAGAGTAAAATTTGTGAATTGATTTTTGGGGAAAAGAAATGCGCCGTATCTGTTGTCCGCAGCTTCGGAAGTAGTAGAGCAGGGGCTCGGAAAGCAGAGTAACATTTGTGAATTGATTTTTGGGGAAAAGAAATGCCCCGTATCTGTTGTCAGGAGCTTCGGAACTAGTAGAGCGGGGGCTCGGAAAGAGGAGGGTAAAATTTGTGAATGGGTTTTTAAGGAATAGAAATGCGCCGTATCTGTTGGCCGCAGCTTCGGAACTAGTAGAGCGGGGGCTCGGAAAGCAGAGGGTAAAATTTGTGAATTGGTTTTTGGGGAAAAGAAATGCGCCGTATCTGTTGTCATGAGCTTCGGAACTAGTAGAGCGGGGGCTCGGAAAGCAGAGGGTAAAATTTGTAAATTGATTTTTGAGGAAAAGAAATGCGCCGTATCTGTTGTCCGCAGCTTCGGAACTAGTAGAGCGGGGGTTCGGAAAGCAGAGGGTCAAATTTGTGAATTGGTTTTTGAGGAAAAGAAATGCACCGCATCTGTTGTCCGCAGCTTCGGAAGTAGTAGAGCAGGGGCTCGGAAAGCAGAGTAAAATTTGTGAATTGATTTTTGGGGAAAAGAAATGCGCCGTATCTGTTGTCCGCAGCTTCGGAAGTTGTAGAGCAGGGGCTCGGAAAGCAAAGTAAAATTTGTGAATTGATTTTTGGGGAAAAGAAATGCACCGTATCTGTTGTCCGCAGCTTCGGAACTAGTAGAGCGGGGGTTCGGAAAACAGAGGGTCTAATTTGTGAATTGGTTTTTGAGGAAATGAAATGCGCCGTATCTGTTGTCCGCAGCTTCGGAAGTAGTAGAGCGGGGGCTCGGAAAGCAGAGTAAAATTTGTGAATTGATTTTTGGGGAAAGGAAATGCGCCGTATCTGTTGTCAGGAGCTTCGGAAGTAGTAGAACAGGGGCTCGGAAAGCAGAGTAAAATTTGTGAATTGATTTTTGAGGAAATGAAATGCGCGGTATCTGTTGTCCGCAGCTTCGGAAGTAGTAGAGCGGGGGCTCGGAAAGCAGAGTAAAATTTGTGAATTGATTTTTGGGGAAAAGAAATGCGCCGTATCTGTTGTCCGCAGCTTCGGAAGTAGTAGAGCAAGGGCTCGGAAAGCAGAGTAAAATTTTTGTATTGATTTTCGGGGAAAAGAAATGCGCCGTATCTGTTGTCCGCAGATTCGGAAGTAGTAGAGCAGGGGCTCGGAAAGCAGAGTAAAATTTGTGAATTGATTTTTGGGGAAAAGAAATGCGCCGTATCTGTTGTCCGCAGCTTCGGAAGTAGTAGAGCAGGGGCTCGGAAAGCAGAGTAACATTTGTGAATTGATTTTTGGGGAAAAGAAATACGCCGTATCTGTTGTCCGCAACTTCGGAACTAGTAGAGCGGGGGCTCGGAAAGCAGAGGGTAAAATTGGTGAATTGGTATTTGAGGAAAAGAAATGCGCCGTATGTGTTGTCCACAGCTTCGGAACTAGTAGAGCGGGGGCTCGGAAAGAAGAGGGTAAAATTTGTGAATGGGTTTTTAAGGAATAGAATGCGCCGTATCTGTTGTCCCCAGCTTCGGAACTAGTAGAGCGGGGGCTCGGAAAGCAGAGGGTAAAATTTGTGAATTGGTTTTTGAGCCGTATCTGTTGTCCGCAGCTTCGGAACTAGTAGAGCGGGGGCTCGGAAAGAAGAGGGTAAAATTTGTGAATGTTTTTTTAAGGAATAGAAATGCGCCGTATCTGTTGTCCGCAGCTTCGGAACTAGTAGAGCGGGGGCTCGGAAAGCAGAGGGTAAAATTTGTGAATTGGTTTTTGGGGAAAAGAAATGCGCCGTATCTGTTGTCATGAGCTTCGGAACTAGTAGAGCGGGGGCTCGGAAAGCAGAGGGTAAAATTTGTGAATTGATTTTTCAGGAAAATAAATGCGCCGTATCTGTTGTCCGCAGCTTCGGAACTAGAAGAGTGGGGGTTCGGAAAGCAGAGGGTCAAATTTGTGAATTGGTTTTTGAGGAAATGAAATGCGCCGCATCTGTTGTCCGCAGCTTCGGAAGTAGTAGAGCGGGGACTCGGAAAGCAGAGGGTAAAATTTTTGAATATGTTTTTGAGGAAAAGAAATGTGCCGTATCTGTTGTCCGCAGGGTCGGAACTAGTAGAGCGGGGGCTCGGAAAGCAGAGGGTAAAATTTGTGAATTGATTTTTGAGGAAATGAAATGCGCCGCATCTGTTGTCCGCAGCTTCGGAAGTAGTAGAGCAGGGGCTCGGAAAGCCGAGTAAAATTTGGGAATTGATTTTTGGGGAAAAGAAATGCGCCGTATCTGTTGTCAGAACCTTCGGAACTAGTAGAGCAGGGGCTCGGAAAGCAGAGTAAAATTTGTGAATTGATTTTTGAGGAAAAGAAATGCGCCGTATCTGTTGTCATGAGCTTCGGAACTAGTAGAGCGGGGGCTCGGAAAGCAGAGGGTAAAATTTGTGAATTGGTTTTTGAGGAAAAGAAATGCGCCGTATTTGTTGCCCGCAGCTTCGGAACTAGTAGAGCGGGGGTTCCGAAAGCAGAGGGTCAAATTTGTGAATTGGTTTTTGGGGAAAAGAAATGCGCCGTATCTGTTGTCATTAGCTTCGGAACTAGTAGAGCAGGGGCTCGGAAAGCAGAGTAAAATTTATCAATTGGTTTTTGGGGAAAAGAAATGCGCCGTATCTGTTGTCATGAGCTTCGGAACTAGTAGAGCAGGGGCTCGGAAAGCTGAGTAAAATTTGTGAATTGGTTTTTGGGGAAAAGAAATGCGCCGTATCTGTTGTCAGGAGCTTCGGGACTAGTAGAGCAGGGGCTCGGAAAGCAGAGTAAAATTTGTGAATTGGTTTTGGGGGAAACGAAATGCGCCGTATCTGTTGTCATGAGCTTCGGAACTAGTAGAGCGGGGGTTCGGAAAGCGGAGGGTCAAATTTGTGAATTGGTTTTTGGGGAAAAGAATGCGCCGTATCTGTTGTCAGGAGCTTCGGAACTAGTAGAGCGGGGGTTCGGAAAGCAGAGGGTCAAATTTGTGAATTGGTTTCTGGGGAAAAGAAATGCGCCGTATCTGTTGTCATGAGCTTCGGAACTAGTAGAGCGGGGGTTCGGAAAGCAGAGGGTCAAATTTCTGAATTGGTTTTTGGGGAAAAGAAATGCGCCGTATCTGTTGTCATGAGCTTCGGAACTAGTAGAGCAGGGGCTCGGAAAGCAGAGGGTCAAATTTGTGAATTGGTTTTTGGGGAAAAGAAATGCGCCGTATCTGTTGTCATGAGCTTCGGAAATAGTAGAGCGGGGGTTCGGAAAGCAGAGGATCAAATTTGTGAATTGGTTTTTGGGGAAAAGAAATGCGCCGTGTCTGTTTTCATGAGCTTCGGAACTAGTAGAGCAGAGGTTCGGAAAGTAGAGGGTCAAATTTGTGAATTGGTTTTTGGGGAAAAGAAATGCGTCGTCTCTGTTGTCATGAGATTCGGAACTAGTAGAGCGGGGGTTCGGAAAGCAGAGGGTCAAATTTGTGAATTGGTTTTTGGGGAAAAGAAATGCGCCGTATCTGTTGTCAGGAGCTTCGGAACTAGTAGAGCGGGGGCTCGGAAAGCAGAAGGTAAAATTTGTGAATTGATTTTTGAGGAAAAGAAATGCGCCGTATCTGTTGTCCGCAGCTTCGGAACTAGTGGAGCGGGGGTTCGGAAAGCAGAGGGTCAAGTTTGTGAATTGGTTTTGGGGGAAAAGAAATGCGCCGTATCTGTTGTCATGAGCTTCGGAACTAGTAGAGCAGGGGCTGCGAAAGCAGAGTAAAATTTGTGAATTGGTTTTTGGGGAAAAGAAATGCGCCGTATCTGTTGTCAGGAGCTTCGGAACTAGTAGAGCAGGGGCTCGGAAAGCAGAGTAAAATTTGTGAATTGGTTTTTGGGGAAAAGAAATGCGCCGTATCTGTTGTCATGAGCTTCGGAACTAGTAGAGCGGGGTTCGGAAAGCAGAGGGTCAAATTTGTGAATTGGTTTTTGGGGAAAAGAAATGCGCGTATCTGTTGTCAGGAGCTTCGGAACTAGTAGAGCAGGGGCTCGGAAAGCAGAGTAAAATTTGTGAATTGGTTTTTGGGGAAAAGAAATGCGCCGTATCTGTTGTCATGAGCTTCGGAACTAGTAGGGCGGGGGCTCGGAAAGCAGAGGGTAAAATTTGTAAATTGATTTTTGAGGAAAAGAAATGCGCCGTATCTGTTGTCCGCAGCTTCGGAACTAGTAGAGCGGGGGTTCGGAAAGCAGAGGGTCAAATTTGTGAATTGGTTTTTGAGGAAATGAAATGCACCGCATCTGTTGTCCGCAGGTTCGGAAGTAGTAGAGCAGGGGCTCGGAAAGCAGAGTAAAATTTGTGAATTGATTTTTGGGGAAAAGAAATGCGCCGTATCTGTTGTCCGCAGCTTCGGAAGTTGTAGAGCAGGGGCTCGGAAAGCAAAGTAAAATTTGTGAATTGATTTTTGGGGAAAAGAAATGCACCGTATCTGTTGTCCGCAGCTTCGGAACTAGTAGAGCGGGGGTTCGGAAAACAGAGGGTCTAATTTGTGAATTGGTTTTTGAGGAAATGAAATGCGCCGTATCTGTTGTCCGCAGCTTCGGAAGTAGTAGAGCGGGGGCTCGGAAAGTGAAGTAAAATTTGTGAATTGATTTTTGGGGAAAGGAAATGCGCCGTATCTGTTGTCAGGAGCTTCGGAAGTAGTAGAACAGGGGCTCGGAAAGCAGAGTAAAATTTGTGAATTGATTTCTGAGGAAATGAAATGCGCCGTATCTGTTGTCCGCAGCTTCGGAAGTAGTAGAGCGGGGGCTCGGAAAGCAGAGTAAAATTTGTGAATTGATTTTTGGGGAAAAGAAATGCGCCGTATCTGTTGTCCGCAGCTTCGGAAGTAGTAGAGCAAGGGCTCGGAAAGCAGAGTAAAATTTTTGAATTGATTTTCGGGGAAAAGAAATGCGCCGTATCTGTTGTCCGCAGATTCGGAAGTAGTAGAGCAGGGGCTCGGAAAGCAGAGTAAAATTTGTGAATTGATTTTTGGGGAAAAGAAATGCGCCGTATCTGTTGTCCGCAGCTTCGGAAGTAGTAGAGCAGGGGCTCGGAAAGCAGAGTAACATTTGTGAATTGATTTTTGGGGAAAAGAAATGCCCCGTATCTGTTGTCAGGAGCTTCGGAACTAGTAGAGCGGGGGCTCGGAAAGAGGAGGGTAAAATTTGTGAATGGGTTTTTAAGGAATAGAAATGCGCCGTATCTGTTGGCCGCAGCTTCGGAACTAGTAGAGCGGGGGCTCGGAAAGCAGAGGGTAAAATTTGTGAATTGGTTTTTGGGGAAAAGAAATGCGCCGTATCTGTTGTCATGAGCTTCGGAACTAGTAGAGCGGGGGCTCGGAAAGCAGAGGGTAAAATTTGTAAATTGATTTTTGAGGAAAAGAAATGCGCCGTATCTGTTGTCCGCAGCTTCGGAACTAGTAGAGCGGGGGTTCGGAAAGCAGAGGGTCAAATTTGTGAATTGGTTTTTGAGGAAATGAAATGCACCGCATCTGTTGTCCGCAGCTTCGGAAGTAGTAGAGCAGGGGCTCGGAAAGCAGAGTAAAATTTGTGAATTGATTTTTGGGGAAAAGAAATGCGCCGTATCTGTTGTCCGCAGCTTCGGAAGTTGTAGAGCAGGGGCTCGGAAAGCAAAGTAAAATTTGTCAATTGATTTTTGGGGAAAAGAAATGCACCGTATCTGTTGTCCGCAGCTTCGGAACTAGTAGAGCGGGGGTTCGGAAAACAGAGGGTCTAATTTGTGAATTGGTTTTTGAGGAAATGAAATGCGCCGTATCTGTTGTCCGCAGCTTCGGAAGTAGTAGAGCGGGGGCTCGGAAAGCAGAGTAAAATTTGTGAATTGATTTTTGGGGAAAGGAAATGCGCCGTATCTGTTGTCAGGAGCTTCGGAAGTAGTAGAACAGGGGCTCGGAAAGCAGAGTAAAATTTGTGAATTGATTTTTGAGGAAATGAAATGCGCCGTATCTGTTGTCCGCAGCTTCGGAAGTAGTAGAGCGGGGGCTCGGAAAGCAGAGTAAAATTTGTGAATTGATTTTTGGGGAAAAGAAATGCGCCGTATCTGTTGTCCGCAGCTTCGGAAGTAGTAGAGCAAGGGCTCGGAAAGCAGAGTAAAATTTTTGAATTGATTTTCGGGGAAAAGAAATGCGCCGTATCTGTTGTCCGCAGATTCGGAAGTAGTAGAGCAGGGGCTCGGAAAGCAGAGTAAAATTTGTGAATTGATTTTTGGGGAAAAGAAATGCGCCGTGTCTGTTGTCCGCAGCTTCGGAAGTAGTAGAGCAGGGGCTCGGAAAGCAGAGTAACATTTGTGAATTGATTTTTGGGGAAAAGAAATGCCCCGTATCTGTTGTCAGGAGCTTCGGAACTAGTAGAGCGGGGGCTCGGAAAGAGGAGGGTAAAATTTGTGAATGGGTTTTTAAGGAATAGAAATGCGCCGTATCTGTTGTCCGCAGCTTCGGAACTAGTAGAGCGGGGGCTCGGAAAGCAGAGGGTAAAATTTGTGAATTGGTTTTTGGGGAAAAGAAATGCGCCGTATTTGTTGTCATGAGCTTCGGAACTAGTAGAGTGGGGGCTCGGACAGCAGAGGGTAAAATATGTGAATTGGTTTTTCAGGAAAAGAAATGCGACGTATCTGTTGTCAGGAGCTTCGGAACTTGTAGAGCGGGGGCTCGGAAAGCAGAGTAAAATTTGTGAATTGATTTTTGAGGAAAAGAAATGCGCCGTATCTGTTGTCATGAGCTTCGGAACTAGTAGAGCGGGGGCTCGGAAAGCAGAGGGTAAAATTTGTGAATTGGTTTTTGAGGAAAAGAAATGCGCCGTATTTGTTGCCCGCAGCTTCGGAACTAGTAGAGCGGGGGTTCCGAAAGCAGAGGGTCAAATTTGTGAATTGGTTTTTGGGGAAAAGAAATGCGCCGTATATGTTGTCATGAGCTTCGGAACTAGTAGAGCGGGGGCTCGGAAAGCAGAGTAAAATTTATCAATTGGTTTTTGGGGAAAAGAAATGCGCCGTATCTGTTGTCATGAGCTTCGGAACTAGTAGAGCAGGGGCTCGGAAAGCAGAGTAAAATTTGTGAATTGGTTTTTGGGGAAAAGAAATGCGCCGTATCTGTTGTCAGGAGCTTCGGGACTAGTAGAGCAGGGGCTCGGAAAGCAGAGTAAAATTTGTGAATTGGTTTTGGGGGAAACGAAATGCGCCGTATCTGTTGTCATGAGCTTCGGAACTAGTAGAGCGGGGGTTCGGAAAGCAGAGGGTCAAATTTGTGAATTGGTTTTTGGGGAAAAGAAATGCGCCGTATCTGTTGTCAGGAGCTTCGGAACTAGTGGAGCGGGGGTTCGGAAAGCAGAGGGTCAAATTTGTGAATTGGTTTTTGAGCCGTATCTGTTGTCCGCAGCTTCGGAACTAGTAGAGCGGGGGCTCGGAAAGCAGAGGGTAAAATTGGTGAATTGGTATTTGAGGAAAATAAATGCGCCGTATGTGTTGTCCACAGCTTCGGAACTAGTAGAGCGGGGGCTCGGAAAGAAGAGGGTAAAATTTGTGAATGGGTTTTTAAGGAATAGAATGCGCCGTATCTGTTGTCCCCAGCTTCGGAACTAGTAGAGCGGGGGCTCGGAAAGCAGAGGGTAAAATTTGTGAATTGGTTTTTGAGCCGTATCTGTTGTCCGCAGCTTCGGAACTAGTAGAGCGGGGGCTCGGAAAGAAGAGGGTAAAATTTGTGAATGTTTTTTTAAGGAATAGAAATGCGCCGTATCTGTTGTCCGCAGCTTCGGAACTAGTAGAGCGGGGGCTCGGAAAGCAGAGGGTAAAATTTGTGAATTGGTTTTTGGGGAAAAGAAATGCGCCGTATCTGTTGTCATGAGCTTCGGAACTAGTAGAGCGGGGGCTCGGAAAGCAGAGGGTAAAATTTGTGAATTGATTTTTCAGGAAAATAAATGCGCCGTATCTGTTGTCCGCAGCTTCGGAACTAGAAGAGTGGGGGTTCGGAAAGCAGAGGGTCAAATTTGTGAATTGGTTTTTGTGGAAATGAAATGCGCCGCATCTGTTGTCCGCAGCTTCGGAAGTAGTAGAGCGGGGACTCGGAAAGCAGAGGCTAAAATTTTTCAGTTGGTTTTTAGGAAAAGAAATGTGCCGTATATGTTGCCCGCACGGTCGGAACTAGTAAAGCAGGAGCTCGGAAAGCAGAGTAAAATTTGTGAATTGATTTTTGGGGAAAAGAAATGCGCCGTATCTGTTGTCAGGAGCTTCGGAACTAGTAGAGCGGGGGCGCGGACAGCAGAGGGTAAAATTTGTGAATTGGTTTTTCAGGAATAGAATTGCGCCGTATCTGTTGTCCGCAGCTTCGGAACTAGTAGAGCGGGGGCTCGGAAAGCAGAGGGTAAAATTTGTGACTTGGTATTTGGGAAAAAGAAATGCGCCGTATCTGTTGTCCGCAGCTTCGGAACTAGTAGAGCGGGGGTTCGGAAAGCAGAGGGTAAAATTTGTGAATTGGTTTTTGAGGAAATGATATGCACCGCATCTGTTGTCCGCAGCTTCGGAACTAGTTGAGCTGGGACTCGGAAAGCAGAGGGTAAAATTTTTGAATTGGTTTTTGAGGAAAAGAAATGTGCCGTATCTGTTGCCCGCAGCGTCGGAACTAGTGGAGCGGGGGTTCGGAAAGCAGAGGGTAAAATTTGTGAATTGATTTTTGGGGAAAAGAAATGCGCCGTATCTTGTCAGGAGCTTCGGAACTAGTAGAGCGGGGGCTCGGACAGCAGAGGGTAAAATTTGTGAATTGGTTTTTGAGAAAACGAAATGCGCCGTATCTGTTGTCAGGAGGTTCGAAACTAGTAGAGCGGGGGCTCGGAAAGAAGAGGGTAAAATTTGTGAAGGGGTTTTCAAGCAAAAAAATGCGCCGTATCTGTTGTCCGCAGCTTCGGAACCAGTAGAGCGCGGGCTCGGAAAGCAGAGGGTCAAATTTGTGAATTGGTTTTTGAGGAAAAGAAATGCGTCGTATCTGGTGTCAGGAGCTTCCGAACTAGTAGAGCGGGGCTCGGAAAGAAGAGGGTAAAATTTGTGAATGGGTTTTTAAGGAATAGAAATGCGCCGTATCAGTTGTCCGCAGTTTCGGAACTAGTAGAGCGGGGGCTCGGAAAGCAGAGGGTAAACTTTGTGAATTGGTTTTTGAGGAAAAGAAATGCGCCGTATCTGTTGTCCGCAGCTTCGGAACTAGTAGAGCGGGGGCTCGGAAAGCAGAGGGTCAAATTTGTGAATTGGTTATTGGGGAAAAGAAATGCGCCGTATCTGTTGTCAGGAGCTTCGGAACTAGTAGAGCGGGGGTTCGGAAAGCAGAGGGTCAAATTTGTGAATTGGTTTCTGGGGAAAAGAAATGCGCCGTATCTGTTGTCATGAGCTTCGAAACTAGTAGAGCGGGGGTTCGGAAAGCAGAGGGTCAAATTTCTGAATTGGTTTTTGGGGAAAAGAAATGCGTCGTCTCTGTTGTCATGAGCTTCGGAACTAGTAGAGCGGGGGTTCGCAAAGCAGAGGGTCAAATTTGTGAATTGGTTTTTGGGGAAAAGAAATGCGCCGTATCTGTTGTCATGAGCTTCGGAACTAGTAGAGCAAGGATTCGGAAAGTAGACGGTCAAATTTGTGAATTGGTTTTTGGGGAAAAGAAATGCGTCGTCTCTTTTGTCATGAGCTTCGGAACTAGTAGAGCGGGGGCTCGGAAAGCAGAGGGTAAAATTTGTAAATTGATTTTTGAGGAAAAGAAATGCGCCGTATCTGTTGTCCGCAGCTTCGGAACTAGTAGAGCGGGGGTTCGGAAAGCAGAGGGTCAAATTTGTGAATTGGTTTTTGAGGAAATGAAATGCACCGCATCTGTTGTCCGCAGGTTCGGAAGTAGTAGAGCAGGGGCTCGGAAAGCAGAGTAAAATTTGTGAATTGATTTTTGGGGAAAAGAAATGCGCCGTATCTGTTGTCCGCAGCTTCGGAAGTTGTAGAGCAGGGGCTCGGAAAGCAAAGTAAAATTTGTGAATTGATTTTTGGGGAAAAGAAATGCACCGTATCTGTTGTCCGCAGCTTCGGAACTAGTAGAGCGGGGGTTCGGAAAACAGAGGGTCTAATTTGTGAATTGGTTTTTGAGGAAATGAAATGCGCCGTATCTGTTGTCCGCAGCTTCGGAAGTAGTAGAGCGGGGGCTCGGAAAGTGAAGTAAAATTTGTGAATTGATTTTTGGGGAAAGGAAATGCGCCGTATCTGTTGTCAGGAGCTTCGGAAGTAGTAGAACAGGGGCTCGGAAAGCAGAGTAAAATTTGTGAATTGATTTCTGAGGAAATGAAATGCGCCGTATCTGTTGTCCGCAGCTTCGGAAGTAGTAGAGCGGGGGCTCGGAAAGCAGAGTAAAATTTGTGAATTGATTTTTGGGGAAAAGAAATGCGCCGTATCTGTTGTCCGCAGCTTCGGAAGTAGTAGAGCAAGGGCTCGGAAAGCAGAGTAAAATTTTTGAATTGATTTTCGGGGAAAAGAAATGCGCCGTATCTGTTGTCCGCAGATTCGGAAGTAGTAGAGCAGGGGCTCGGAAAGCAGAGTAAAATTTGTGAATTGATTTTTGGGGAAAAGAAATGCGCCGTATCTGTTGTCCGCAGCTTCGGAAGTAGTAGAGCAGGGGCTCGGAAAGCAGAGTAACATTTGTGAATTGATTTTTGGGGAAAAGAAATGCCCCGTATCTGTTGTCAGGAGCTTCGGAACTAGTAGAGCGGGGGCTCGGAAAGAGGAGGGTAAAATTTGTGAATGGGTTTTTAAGGAATAGAAATGCGCCGTATCTGTTGGCCGCAGCTTCGGAACTAGTAGAGCGGGGGCTCGGAAAGCAGAGGGTAAAATTTGTGAATTGGTTTTTGGGGAAAAGAAATGCGCCGTATCTGTTGTCATGAGCTTCGGAACTAGTAGAGCGGGGGCTCGGAAAGCAGAGGGTAAAATTTGTAAATTGATTTTTGAGGAAAAGAAATGCGCCGTATCTGTTGTCCGCAGCTTCGGAACTAGTAGAGCGGGGGTTCGGAAAGCAGAGGGTCAAATTTGTGAATTGGTTTTTGAGGAAATGAAATGCACCGCATCTGTTGTCCGCAGCTTCGGAAGTAGTAGAGCAGGGGCTCGGAAAGCAGAGTAAAATTTGTGAATTGATTTTTGGGGAAAAGAAATGCGCCGTATCTGTTGTCCGCAGCTTCGGAAGTTGTAGAGCAGGGGCTCGGAAAGCAAAGTAAAATTTGTCAATTGATTTTTGGGGAAAAGAAATGCACCGTATCTGTTGTCCGCAGCTTCGGAACTAGTAGAGCGGGGGTTCGGAAAACAGAGGGTCTAATTTGTGAATTGGTTTTTGAGGAAATGAAATGCGCCGTATCTGTTGTCCGCAGCTTCGGAAGTAGTAGAGCGGGGGCTCGGAAAGCAGAGTAAAATTTGTGAATTGATTTTTGGGGAAAGGAAATGCGCCGTATCTGTTGTCAGGAGCTTCGGAAGTAGTAGAACAGGGGCTCGGAAAGCAGAGTAAAATTTGTGAATTGATTTTTGAGGAAATGAAATGCGCCGTATCTGTTGTCCGCAGCTTCGGAAGTAGTAGAGCGGGGGCTCGGAAAGCAGAGTAAAATTTGTGAATTGATTTTTGGGGAAAAGAAATGCGCCGTATCTGTTGTCCGCAGCTTCGGAAGTAGTAGAGCAAGGGCTCGGAAAGCAGAGTAAAATTTTTGAATTGATTTTCGGGGAAAAGAAATGCGCCGTATCTGTTGTCCGCAGATTCGGAAGTAGTAGAGCAGGGGCTCGGAAAGCAGAGTAAAATTTGTGAATTGATTTTTGGGGAAAAGAAATGCGCCGTGTCTGTTGTCCGCAGCTTCGGAAGTAGTAGAGCAGGGGCTCGGAAAGCAGAGTAACATTTGTGAATTGATTTTTGGGGAAAAGAAATGCCCCGTATCTGTTGTCAGGAGCTTCGGAACTAGTAGAGCGGGGGCTCGGAAAGAGGAGGGTAAAATTTGTGAATGGGTTTTTAAGGAATAGAAATGCGCCGTATCTGTTGTCCGCAGCTTCGGAACTAGTAGAGCGGGGGCTCGGAAAGCAGAGGGTAAAATTTGTGAATTGGTTTTTGGGGAAAAGAAATGCGCCGTATTTGTTGTCATGAGCTTCGGAACTAGTAGAGTGGGGGCTCGGACAGCAGAGGGTAAAATATGTGAATTGGTTTTTCAGGAAAAGAAATGCGACGTATCTGTTGTCAGGAGCTTCGGAACTTGTAGAGCGGGGGCTCGGAAAGCAGAGTAAAATTTGTGAATTGATTTTTGAGGAAAAGAAATGCGCCGTATCTGTTGTCATGAGCTTCGGAACTAGTAGAGCGGGGGCTCGGAAAGCAGAGGGTAAAATTTGTGAATTGGTTTTTGAGGAAAAGAAATGCGCCGTATTTGTTGCCCGCAGCTTCGGAACTAGTAGAGCGGGGGTTCCGAAAGCAGAGGGTCAAATTTGTGAATTGGTTTTTGGGGAAAAGAAATGCGCCGTATATGTTGTCATGAGCTTCGGAACTAGTAGAGCGGGGGCTCGGAAAGCAGAGTAAAATTTATCAATTGGTTTTTGGGGAAAAGAAATGCGCCGTATCTGTTGTCATGAGCTTCGGAACTAGTAGAGCAGGGGCTCGGAAAGCAGAGTAAAATTTGTGAATTGGTTTTTGGGGAAAAGAAATGCGCCGTATCTGTTGTCAGGAGCTTCGGGACTAGTAGAGCAGGGGCTCGGAAAGCAGAGTAAAATTTGTGAATTGGTTTTGGGGGAAACGAAATGCGCCGTATCTGTTGTCATGAGCTTCGGAACTAGTAGAGCGGGGGTTCGGAAAGCAGAGGGTCAAATTTGTGAATTGGTTTTTGGGGAAAAGAAATGCGCCGTATCTGTTGTCAGGAGCTTCGGAACTAGTGGAGCGGGGGTTCGGAAAGCAGAGGGTCAAATTTGTGAATTGGTTTTTGAGCCGTATCTGTTGTCCGCAGCTTCGGAACTAGTAGAGCGGGGGCTCGGAAAGCAGAGGGTAAAATTGGTGAATTGGTATTTGAGGAAAATAAATGCGCCGTATGTGTTGTCCACAGCTTCGGAACTAGTAGAGCGGGGGCTCGGAAAGAAGAGGGTAAAATTTGTGAATGGGTTTTTAAGGAATAGAATGCGCCGTATCTGTTGTCCCCAGCTTCGGAACTAGTAGAGCGGGGGCTCGGAAAGCAGAGGGTAAAATTTGTGAATTGGTTTTTGAGCCGTATCTGTTGTCCGCAGCTTCGGAACTAGTAGAGCGGGGGCTCGGAAAGAAGAGGGTAAAATTTGTGAATGTTTTTTTAAGGAATAGAAATGCGCCGTATCTGTTGTCCGCAGCTTCGGAACTAGTAGAGCGGGGGCTCGGAAAGCAGAGGGTAAAATTTGTGAATTGGTTTTTGGGGAAAAGAAATGCGCCGTATCTGTTGTCATGAGCTTCGGAACTAGTAGAGCGGGGGCTCGGAAAGCAGAGGGTAAAATTTGTGAATTGATTTTTCAGGAAAATAAATGCGCCGTATCTGTTGTCCGCAGCTTCGGAACTAGAAGAGTGGGGGTTCGGAAAGCAGAGGGTCAAATTTGTGAATTGGTTTTTGTGGAAATGAAATGCGCCGCATCTGTTGTCCGCAGCTTCGGAAGTAGTAGAGCGGGGACTCGGAAAGCAGAGGCTAAAATTTTTCAGTTGGTTTTTAGGAAAAGAAATGTGCCGTATATGTTGCCCGCACGGTCGGAACTAGTAAAGCAGGAGCTCGGAAAGCAGAGTAAAATTTGTGAATTGATTTTTGGGGAAAAGAAATGCGCCGTATCTGTTGTCAGGAGCTTCGGAACTAGTAGAGCGGGGGCGCGGACAGCAGAGGGTAAAATTTGTGAATTGGTTTTTCAGGAATAGAATTGCGCCGTATCTGTTGTCCGCAGCTTCGGAACTAGTAGAGCGGGGGCTCGGAAAGCAGAGGGTAAAATTTGTGACTTGGTATTTGGGAAAAAGAAATGCGCCGTATCTGTTGTCCGCAGCTTCGGAACTAGTAGAGCGGGGGTTCGGAAAGCAGAGGGTAAAATTTGTGAATTGGTTTTTGAGGAAATGATATGCACCGCATCTGTTGTCCGCAGCTTCGGAACTAGTTGAGCTGGGACTCGGAAAGCAGAGGGTAAAATTTTTGAATTGGTTTTTGAGGAAAAGAAATGTGCCGTATCTGTTGCCCGCAGCGTCGGAACTAGTGGAGCGGGGGTTCGGAAAGCAGAGGGTAAAATTTGTGAATTGATTTTTGGGGAAAAGAAATGCGCCGTATCTTGTCAGGAGCTTCGGAACTAGTAGAGCGGGGGCTCGGACAGCAGAGGGTAAAATTTGTGAATTGGTTTTTGAGAAAACGAAATGCGCCGTATCTGTTGTCAGGAGGTTCGAAACTAGTAGAGCGGGGGCTCGGAAAGAAGAGGGTAAAATTTGTGAAGGGGTTTTCAAGCAAAAAAATGCGCCGTATCTGTTGTCCGCAGCTTCGGAACCAGTAGAGCGCGGGCTCGGAAAGCAGAGGGTCAAATTTGTGAATTGGTTTTTGAGGAAAAGAAATGCGTCGTATCTGGTGTCAGGAGCTTCCGAACTAGTAGAGCGGGGCTCGGAAAGAAGAGGGTAAAATTTGTGAATGGGTTTTTAAGGAATAGAAATGCGCCGTATCAGTTGTCCGCAGTTTCGGAACTAGTAGAGCGGGGGCTCGGAAAGCAGAGGGTAAACTTTGTGAATTGGTTTTTGAGGAAAAGAAATGCGCCGTATCTGTTGTCCGCAGCTTCGGAACTAGTAGAGCGGGGGCTCGGAAAGCAGAGGGTCAAATTTGTGAATTGGTTATTGGGGAAAAGAAATGCGCCGTATCTGTTGTCAGGAGCTTCGGAACTAGTAGAGCGGGGGTTCGGAAAGCAGAGGGTCAAATTTGTGAATTGGTTTCTGGGGAAAAGAAATGCGCCGTATCTGTTGTCATGAGCTTCGAAACTAGTAGAGCGGGGGTTCGGAAAGCAGAGGGTCAAATTTCTGAATTGGTTTTTGGGGAAAAGAAATGCGTCGTCTCTGTTGTCATGAGCTTCGGAACTAGTAGAGCGGGGGTTCGCAAAGCAGAGGGTCAAATTTGTGAATTGGTTTTTGGGGAAAAGAAATGCGCCGTATCTGTTGTCATGAGCTTCGGAACTAGTAGAGCAAGGATTCGGAAAGTAGACGGTCAAATTTGTGAATTGGTTTTTGGGGAAAAGAAATGCGTCGTCTCTTTTGTCATGAGCTTCGGAACTAGTAGAGCGGGGGTTCGGAAAGCAGAGTAAAATTTGTGAATTGGTTTTTGGGGAAAAGAAATGCGCCGTATCTGTTGTCAGGAGCTTCGGAACTAGTAGAGCGGGGGCTCGGAAAGCAGAAGGTAAAGTTTGTGAATTGATTTTTGAGGAAAAGAAATGCGCCGTATCTGTTGTCCGCAGCTTCGGAACTAGTGGAGCGGGGGTTCGGAAAGCAGAGGGTCAAATTTGTGAATTGGTTTTGGGGGAAAAGAAATGCGCCGTATCTGTTGTCATGAGCTTCGGAACTAGTAGAGCAGGGGCTCGGAAAGCAGAGTAAAATTTGTGAATTGGTTTTTGGGGAAAAGAAATGCGCCGTATCTGTTGTCAGGAGCTTCGGAACTAGTAGAGCAGGGGCTCGGAAAGCAGAGTAAAATTTGTGAATTGGTTTTTGGGGAAAAGAAATGCGCCGTATCTGTTGTCATGAGCTTCGGAACTAGTAGAGCGGGGTTCGGAAAGCAGAGGGTCAAATTTGTGAATTGGTTTTTGGGGAAAAGAAATGCGCCGTATCTGTTGTCAGGAGCTTCGGAACTAGTAGAGCGGGGGCTCGGAAAGCAGAAGGTAAAGTTTGTGAATTGATTTTTGAGGAAAAGAAATGCGCCGTATCTGTTGTCCGCAGCTTCGGAACTAGTGGAGCGGGGGTTCGGAAAGCAGAGGGTCAAATTTGTGAATTGGTTTTGGGGGAAAAGAAATGCGCCGTATCTGTTGTCATGAGCTTCGGAACTAGTAGAGCAGGGGCTCGGAAAGCAGAGTAAAATTTGTGAATTGGTTTTTGGGGAAAAGAAATTCGCCGTATCTTTTGTCAGGAGCTTCGGAACTAGTAGAGCAGGGGCTCGGAAAGCAGAGTAAAATTTGTGATTTGGTTTTTGGGGAAAAGAAATGCGCCTTATCTGTTGTCATGAGCTTCGGAACTAGTAGAGCGGGGTTCGGAAAGCAGAGGGTCAAATTTGTGAATTGGTTTTTGGGGAAAAGAAATGCGCCGTATCTGTTGTCAGGAGCTTCGGAACTAGTAGAGCAGGGGCTCGGAAAGCAGAGGGTAAAATTTGGGAATTGGTTTTTGAGGAAAAGAAATGCGCCGTATCTGTTGTCCGCAGCTTCAGAACTATTAGAGCGGGGGCTCGGAAAGCAGAGGGTAAAATTGGTGAATTGATTTTTGAGGAAATCAAATGCGCCGTATCTGTTGTCCGCAGCTTCAGACCTAGTAGAGCAGGGGCTCGGAAAGCAGAAGGTAAAATTTGTGAATTGGTTTTTGGGGAAAAGAAATGCGCCGTATCTGTTGTCCGCAGCTTCGGAACTAGTAGAGCGGGGACTCGGAAAGCAGAGGGTAAAATTGGTGAATTGGTATTTGAGGAAAAGAAATGCGCCGTATCTGTTGTCCGCAGCTCCGGAACTAGTAGAGCGGGGACTCGGAAAGCAGAGGCTAAAATTTTTCAATTGGTTTTTAGGAAAAGAAATGTGCCGTATATGTTGCCCGCACGGTCGGAACTAGTAAAGCAGGAGCTCGGAAAGCAGAGTAAAATTTGTGAATTGATTTTTGGGGAAAAGAAATGCGCCGTATCTGTTGTCAGGAGCTTCGGAACTAGTAGAGTGGGGGCGCGGACAGCAGAGTGTAAAATTTGTGAATTGGTTTTTGAAGAAATGATATGCGCCGCATCTGTTGTCCGCAGCTTCGGAACTAGTTGAGCTGGGACTCGGAAAGCAGAGGGTAAAATTTTTGAATTGGTTTTTGAGGAAAAGAAATGTGCCGTATCTGTTGCCCGCAGCGTCGGAACTAGTGGAGCGGGGGTTCGGAAAGCAGAGGGTAAAATTTGTGAATTGATTTTTGGGGAAAAGAAATGCGCCGTATCTTGTCAGGAGCTTCGGAACTGGTAGAGCGGGGGCTCGGACAGCAGAGGGTAAAATTTGTGAATTGGTTTTTGAGGAAACGAAATGCGCCGTATCTGTTGTCAGGAGGTTCGGAACTAGTAGAGCGGGGGCTCGGAAAGAAGAGCGTAAAATTTGTGAAGGGGTTTTCAAGCAAAAAAATGCGCCGTATCTGTTGTCCGCAGCTTCGGAACCAGTAGAGCGCGGGCTCGGTAAGCAGAGGGTCAAATTTGTGAATTGGCTTTTGAGGAAAAGAAATGCGCCGTATCTGGTGTCAGGAGCTTCCGAACTAGTAGAGCGGGGCTCGGAAAGAAGAGGGTAAAATTTGTGAATGGGTTTTTAAGGAATAAAAATGCGCCGTATCAGTTGTCCGCAGTTTCGGAACTAGTAGAGCGGGGGCTCGGAAAGCAGAGGGTAAACTTTGTGAATTGGTTTTTGAGGAAAAGAAATGCGCCGTATCTGTTCTCCGCAGCTTCGGAACTAGTAGAGCGGGGGCTCGGAAAGCAGAGGGTAAACTTTGTGAATTGGTTTTTGAGGAAAAGAAATGCGCCGTATCTGTTGTCCGCAGCTTCGGAACTAGTAGAGCGGGGGCTCGGAAAGAAGAGGCTCAAATTTCTGAATTGGTTTTTGAGGAAAAGAAATGCGCCGTATCTGTTGTCCGCAGCTTCGGAACTAGTAGAGCGGGGGCTCGGAAAGCAGAGGGTAAACTTTGTGAATTGGTTTTTGAGGAAAAGAAATGCGCCGTATCTGTTGTCCGCAGCTTCGGAACTAGTAGAGCGGGGGCTCGGAAAGCAGAGGGTAAAATTTGTGAATTGGTTTTTGGGGAAAAGAAATGCGCCGTATCTGTTGTCCGCAGCTTCGGAACTAGTAGAGGGGTGGCTCGGAAAGCAGAGGGTCAAATTTCTGAATTGGTTTTTGAGGAAAAGAAATGCCCCGTATCTGTTGTCATGAGCTTCGGAACTAGTAGTGCAGGGGTTCGGAAAGCAGAGGGTCAAATTTGTGAATTGGTTTTTGGGGAAAAGAAATGCGCCGTATCTGTTGTCAGGAGCTTCGGAACTAGTAGAGCGGGGGTTCGGAAAGCAGAGGGTCAAATTTGTGAATTGGTTTCTCGGGAAAAGAAATGCGCCGTATCTGTTGTCATGAGCTTCGGAACTAGTAGAGCGGGGGTTCGGAAAGCAGAGGGTAAAATTTGTGAATTGATTTTTGGGGAAAAGAAATGCGCCGTATCTTGTCAGGAGCTTCGAAACTGGTAGAGCGGGGGCTCGGACAGCAGAGGGTAAAATTTGTGAATTGGTTTTTGAGGAAACGAAATGCGCCGTATCTGTTGTCAGGAGGTTCGGAACTAGTAGAGCGGGGGCTCGGAAAGAAGAGCGTAAAATTTGTGAAGGGGTTTTCAAGCAAAAAATGCGCCGTATCTGTTGTCCGCAGCTTCGGAACCAGTAGAGCGCGGGCTCGGAAAGCAGAGGGTCAAATTTGTGAATTGGCTTTTGAGGAAAAGAAATGCGCCGTATCTGGTGTCAGGAGCTTCCGAACTAGTAGAGCGGGGCTCGGAAAGAAGAGGGTAAAATTTGTGAATGGGTTTTTAAGGAATAGAAATGCGCCGTATCAGTTGTCCGCAGTTTCGGAGCTAGTAGAGCGGGGGCTCGGAAAGCAGAGGGTAAACTTTGTGAATTGGTTTTTGAGGAAAAGAAATGCGCCGTATCTGTTCTCCGCAGCTTCGGAACTAGTAGAGTGGGGGCTCGGAAAGAAGAGGTTCAAATTTCTGAATTGGTTTTTGAGGAAAAGAAATGCGCCGTATCTGCTGTCCGTAGCTTCGGAACTAGTAGAGCGGGGGCTCGGAAAGCAGAGGGTAAACTTTGTGAATTGGTTTTTGAGGAAAAGAAATGCGCCGTATCTGTTGTCCGCAGCTTCGGAACTAGTAGAGCGGGGGTTCGGAAAGCAGAGGGTCAAATTTGTGAATTGGTTTCTGGGGAAAAGAAATGCGCCGTATCTGTTGTCATGAGCTTCGGAACTAGTAGAGCGGGGGTTCGGAAAGCAGAGGGTCAAATTTCTGAATTGGTTTTTGGGGAAAAGAAATGCGCCGTATCTGTTGTCATGAGCTTCGGAACTAGTAGAGCAGGGGCTCGGAAAGCAGAGGGTCAAATTTGTGAATTGGTTTTTGGGGAAAAGAAATGCGCCGTATCTGTTGTCATGAGCTACGGAAATAGTAGAGCGGGGGTTCGGAAAGCAGAGGATCAAATTTGTGAATTGGTTTTTGGGGAAAATAAATGCGCCGTATCTGTTGTCATGAGCTTCGGAACTAGTAGAGCAGGGGTTCGGAAAGTAGAGGGTCAAATTTGTGAATTGGTTTTTGGGGAAAAGAAATGCGTCGTCTCTGTTGTCATGAGCTTCGGAACTAGTAGAGCGGGGGTTCGCAAAGCAGAGGGTCAAATTTGTGAATTGGTTTTTGGGGAAAAGAAATGCGCCGTATCTGTTGTCATGAGCTTCGGAACTAGTAGAGCAAGGATTCGGAAAGTAGACGGTCAAATTTGTGAATTGGTTTTTGGGGAAAAGAAATGCGTCGTCTCTTTTGTCATGAGCTTCGGAACTAGTAGAGCGGGGGTTCGGAAAGCAGAGTAAAATTTGTGAATTGGTTTTTGGGGAAAAGAAATGCGCCGTATCTGTTGTCAGGAGCTTCGGAACTAGTAGAGCGGGGGCTCGGAAAGCAGAAGGTAAAGTTTGTGAATTGATTTTTGAGGAAAAGAAATGCGCCGTATCTGTTGTCCGCAGCTTCGGAACTAGTGGAGGGGGGGTTCGGAAAGCAGAGGGTCAAATTTGTGAATTGGTTTTGGGGGAAAAGAAATGCGCCGTATCTGTTGTCATGAGCTTCGGAACTAGTAGAGCAGGGGCTCGGAAAGCAGAGTAAAATTTGTGAATTGGTTTTTGGGGAAAAGAAATGCGCCGTATCTGTTGTCAGGAGCTTGGAACTAGTAGAGCAGGGGCTCGGAAAGCAGAGTAAAATTTGTGAATTGGTTTTTGGGGAAAAGAAATGCGCCGTATCTGTTGTCATGAGCTTCGGAACTAGTAGAGCGGGGTTCGGAAAGCAGAGGGTCAAATTTGTGAATTGGTTTTTGGGGAAAAGAAATGCGCCGTATCTGTTGTCAGGAGCTTCGGAACTAGTAGAGCGGGGGCTCGGAAAGCAGAAGGTAAAGTTTGTGAATTGATTTTTGAGGAAAAGAAATGCGCCGTATCTGTTGTCCGCAGCTTCGGAACTAGTGGAGCGGGGGTTCGGAAAGCAGAGGGTCAAATTTGTGAATTGGTTTTGGTGGAAAAGAAATGCGCCGTATCTGTTGTCATGAGCTTCGGAACTAGTAGAGCAGGGGCTCGGAAAGCAGAGTAAAATTTGTGAATTGGTTTTTGGGGAAAAGAAATTCGCCGTATCTTTTGTCAGGAGCTTCGGAACTAGTAGAGCAGGGGCTCGGAAAGCAGAGTAAAATTTGTGATTTGGTTTTTGGGGAAAAGAAATGCGCCGTATCTGTTGTCATGAGCTTCGGAACTAGTAGAGCGGGGTTCGGAAAGCAGAGGGTCAAATTTGTGAATTGGTTTTTGGGGAAAAGAAATGCGCCGTATCTGTTGTCAGGAGCTTCGGAACTAGTAGAGCAGGGGCTCGGAAAGCAGAGGGTAAAATTTGGGAATTGGTTTTTGAGGAAAAGAAATGCGCCGTATCTGTTGTCCGCAGCTTCGGAACTAGTAGAGCGGGGGCTCGGAAAGCAGAGGGTAAACTTTGTGAATTGGTTTTTGAGGAAAAGAAATGCGCCGTATCTGTTGTCCGCAGCTTCGGAACTAGTAGAGCGGGGGCTCGGAAAGCAGAGGGTAAAATTTGTGAATTGGTTTTTGGGGAAAAGAAATGCGCCGTATCTGTTGTCCGCAGCTTCGGAACTAGTAGAGGGGTGGCTCGGAAAGCAGAGGGTCAAATTTCTGAATTGGTTTTTGATGAAAAGAAATGCCCCGTATCTGTTGTCATGAGCTTCGGAACTAGTAGTGCAGGGGTTCGGAAAGCAGAGGGTCAAATTTGTGAATTGGTTTTTGGGGAAAAGAAATGCGCCGTATCTGTTGTCAGGAGCTTCGGAACTAGTAGAGCGGGGGTTCGGAAAGCAGAGGGTCAAATTTGTGAATTGGTTTCTCGGGAAAAGAAATGCGCCGTATCTGTTGTCATGAGCTTCGGAACTAGTAGAGCGGGGGTTCGGAAAGCAGAGGGTAAAATTTGTGAATTGATTTTTGGGGAAAAGAAATGCGCCGTATCTTGTCAGGAGCTTCGAAACTGGTAGAGCGGGGGCTCGGACAGCAGAGGGTAAAATTTGTGAATTGGTTTTTGAGGAAACGAAATGCGCCGTATCTGTTGTCAGGAGGTTCGGAACTAGTAGAGCGGGGGCTCGGAAAGAAGAGCGTAAAATTTGTGAAGGGGTTTTCAAGCAAAAAATGCGCCGTATCTGTTGTCCGCAGCTTCGGAACCAGTAGAGCGCGGGCTCGGAAAGCAGAGGGTCAAATTTGTGAATTGGCTTTTGAGGAAAAGAAATGCGCCGTATCTGGTGTCAGGAGCTTCCGAACTAGTAGAGCGGGGCTCGGAAAGAAGAGGGTAAAATTTGTGAATGGGTTTTTAAGGAATAGAAATGCGCCGTATCAGTTGTCCGCAGTTTCGGAACTAGTAGAGCGGGGGCTCGGAAAGCAGAGGGTAAACTTTGTGAATTGGTTTTTGAGGAAAAGAAATGCGCCGTATCTGTTCTCCGCAGCTTCGGAACTAGTAGAGTGGGGGCTCGGAAAGAAGAGGTTCAAATTTCTGAATTGGTTTTTGAGGAAAAGAAATGCGCCGTATCTGCTGTCCGTAGCTTCGGAACTAGTAGAGCGGGGGCTCGGAAAGCAGAGGGTAAACTTTGTGAATTGGTTTTTGAGGAAAAGAAATGCGCCGTATCTGTTGTCCGCAGCTTCGGAACTAGTAGAGCGGGGGTTCGGAAAGCAGAGGGTCAAATTTGTGAATTGGTTTCTGGGGAAAAGAAATGCGCCGTATCTGTTGTCATGAGCTTCGGAACTAGTAGAGCGGGGGTTCGGAAAGCAGAGGGTCAAATTTCTGAATTGGTTTTTGGGGAAAAGAAATGCGCCGTATCTGTTGTCATGAGCTTCGGAACTAGTAGAGCAGGGGCTCGGAAAGCAGAGGGTCAAATTTGTGAATTGGTTTTTGGGGAAAAGAAATGCGCCGTATCTGTTGTCATGAGCTTCGGAAATAGTAGAGCGGGGGTTCGGAAAGCAGAGGATCAAATTTGTGAATTGGTTTTTGGGGAAAATAAATGCGCCGTATCTGTTGTCATGAGCTTCGGAACTAGTAGAGCAGGGGTTCGGAAAGTAGAGGGTCAAATTTGTGAATTGGTTTTTGGGGAAAAGAAATGCGTCGTCTCTGTTGTCATGAGCTTCGGAACTAGTAGAGCGGGGGTTCGCAAAGCAGAGGGTCAAATTTGTGAATTGGTTTTTGGGGAAAAGAAATGCGCCGTATCTGTTGTCATGAGCTTCGGAACTAGTAGAGCAAGGATTCGGAAAGTAGACGGTCAAATTTGTGAATTGGTTTTTGGGGAAAAGAAATGCGTCGTCTCTTTTGTCATGAGCTTCGGAACTAGTAGAGCGGGGGTTCTGAAAGCAGAGTAAAATTTGTGAATTGGTTTTTGGGGAAAAGAAATGCGCCGTATCTGTTGTCAGGAGCTTCGGAACTAGTAGAGCGGGGGCTCGGAAAGCAGAAGGTAAAGTTTGTGAATTGATTTTTGAGGAAAAGAAATGCGCCGTATCTGTTGTCCGCAGCTTCGGAACTAGTCGAGCGGGGGTTCGGAAAGCAGAGGGTCAAATTTGTGAATTGGTTTTGGGGGAAAAGAAATGCGCCGTATCTGTTGTCATGAGCTTCGGAACTAGTAGAGCAGGGGCTCGGAAAGCAGAGTAAAATTTGTGAATTGGTTTTTGGGGAAAAGAAATGCGCCGTATCTGTTGTCAGGAGCTTCGGAACTAGTAGAGCAGGGGCTCGGAAAGCAGAGTAAAATTTGTGAATTGGTTTTTGGGGAAAAGAAATGCGCCGTATCTGTTGTCATGAGCTTCGGAACTAGTAGAGCGGGGTTCTGAAAGCAGAGGGTCAAATTTGTGAATTGGTTTTTGGGGAAAAGAAATGCGCCGTATCTGTTGTCAGGAGCTTCGGAACTAGTAGAGCGGGGGCTCGGAAAGCAGAAGGTAAAGTTTGTGAATTGATTTTTGAGGAAAAGAAATGCGCCGTATCTGTTGTCCGCAGCTTCGGAACTAGTGGAGCGGGGGTTCGGAAAGCAGAGGGTCAAATTTGTGAATTGGTTTTGGGGGAAAAGAAATGCGCCGTATCTGTTGTCATGAGCTTCGGAACTAGTAGAGCAGGGGCTCGGAAAGCAGAGTAGAATTTGTGAATTGGTTTTTGGGGAAAAGAAATTCGCCGTATCTTTTGTCAGGAGCTTCGGAACTAGTAGAGCAGGGGCTCGGAAAGCAGAGTAAAATTTGTGATTTGGTTTTTGGGGAAAAGAAATGCGCCGTATCTGTTGTCATGAGCTTCGGAACTAGTAGAGCGGGGTTCGGAAAGCAGAGGGTCAAATTTGTGAATTGGTTTTTGGGGAAAAGAAATGCGCCGTATCTGTTGTCAGGAGCTTCGGAACTAGTAGAGCAGGGGCTCGGAAAGCAGAGGGTAAAATTTGGGAATTGGTTTTTGAGGAAAAGAAATGCGCCGTATCTGTTGTCCGCAGCTTCAGAACTATTAGAGCGGGGGCTCGGAAAGCAGAGGGTAAAATTGGTGAATTGATTTTTGAGGAAATCAAATGCGCCGTATCTGTTGTCCGCAGCTTCAGACCTAGTAGAGCAGGGGCTCGGAAAGCAGAAGGTAAAATTTGTGAATTGGTTTTTGGGGAAAAGAAATGCGCCGTATCTGTTGTCCGCAGCTTCGGAACTAGTAGAGCGGGGACTCGGAAAGCAGAGGGTAAAATTGGTGAATTGGTATTTGAGGAAAAGAAATGCGCCGTATCTGTTGTCCGCAGCTCCGGAACTAGTAGAGCGGGGACTCGGAAAGCAGAGGCTAAACTTTTTCAATTGGTTTTTAGGAAAAGAAATGTGCCGTATATGTTGCCCGCACGGTCGGAACTAGTAAAGCAGGAGCTCGGAAAGCAGAGTAAAATTTGTGAATTGATTTTTGGGGAAAAGAAATGCGCCGTATCTGTTGTCAGGAGCTTCGGAACTAGTAGAGTGGGGGCGCGGAC
The DNA here is from genome assembly GCF_055824585.1 of Amblyomma mixtum. NCBI lineage: Eukaryota > Metazoa > Arthropoda > Arachnida > Ixodida > Ixodidae > Amblyomma > Amblyomma mixtum. Next base: position 995,917 of record NW_028317706.1, read on the forward strand.
AGCAGAGGGTAAAATTTGTGAATTGGTTTTTGAAGAAATGATATGCGCCGCATCTGTTGTCCGCAGCTTCGGAACTAGTTGAGCTGGGACTCGGAAAGCAGAGGGTAAAATTTTTGAATTGGTTTTTGAGGAAAAGAAATGTGCCGTATCTGTTGCCCGCAGCGTTGGAACTAGTGGAGCGGGGGTTCGGAAAGCAGAGGGTAAAATTTGTGAATTGATTTTTGGGGAAAAGAAATGCGCCGTATCTTGTCAGGAGCTTCGGAACTGGTAGAGCGGGGGCTCGGACAGCAGAGGGTAAAATTTGTGAATTGGTTTTTGAGGAAACGAAATGCGCCGTATCTGTTGTCAGGAGGTTCGGAACTAGTAGAGCGGGGGCTCGGAAAGAAGAGCGTAAAATTTGTGAAGGGGTTTTCAAGCAAAAAAATGCGCCGTATCTGTTGTCCGCAGCTTCGGAACCAGTAGAGCGCGGGCTCGGTAAGCAGAGGGTCAAATTTGTGAATTGGCTTTTGAGGAAAAGAAATGCGCCGTATCTGGTGTCAGGAGCTTCCGAACTAGTAGAGCGGGGCTCGGAAAGAAGAGGGTAAAATTTGTGAATGGGTTTTTAAGGAATAAAAATGCGCCGTATCAGTTGTCCGCAGTTTCGGAACTAGTAGAGCGGGGGCTCGGAAAGCAGAGGGTAAACTTTGTGAATTGGTTTTTGAGGAAAAGAAATGCGCCGTATCTGTTCTCCGCAGCTTCGGAACTAGTAGAGCGGGGGCTCGGAAAGCAGAGGGTAAACTTTGTGAATTGGTTTTTGAGGAAAAGAAATGCGCCGTATCTGTTGTCCGCAGCTTCGGAACTAGTAGAGCGGGGGCTCGGAAAGAAGAGGGTCAAATTTCTGAATTGGTTTTTGAGGAAAAGAAATGCGCCGTATCTGTTGTCCGCAGCTTCGGAACTAGTAGAGCGGGGGCTCGGAAAGCAGAGGGTAAACTTTGTGAATTGGTTTTTGAGGAAAAGAAATGCGCCGTATCTGTTGTCCGCAGCTTCGGAACTAGTAGAGCGGGGGCTCGGAAAGCAGAGGGTAAAATTTGTGAATTGGTTTTTGGGGAAAAGAAATGCGCCGTATCTGTTGTCCGCAGCTTCGGAACTAGTAGAGGGGTGGCTCGGAAAGCAGAGGGTCAAATTTCTGAATTGGTTTTTGAGGAAAAGAAATGCCCCGTATCTGTTGTCATGAGCTTCGGAACTAGTAGAGCGGGGGTTCGGAAAGCAGAGGGTCAAATTTGTGAATTGGTTTTTGGGGAAAAGAAATGCGCCGTATCTGTTGTCCGCAGCTTCGGAACTAGTAGAGCGGGGGCTCGGAAAGCAGAGGGTAAAATTTGTGAATTGGTTTTTGGGGAAAAGAAATGCGCCGTATCTGTTGTCCGCAGCTTCGGAACTAGTAGAGGGGTGGCTCGGAAAGCAGAGGGTCAAATTTCTGAATTGGTTTTTGAGGAAAAGAAATGCTCCGTATCTGTTGTCATGAGCTTCGGAACTAGTAGAGAGGGGGTTCGGAAAGCAGAAGGTCAAATTTGTGAATTGGTTTTTGGGGAAAAGAAATGCGCCGTATCTGTTGTCAGGAGCTTCGGAACTAGTAGAGCGGGGGTTCGGAAAGCAGAGGGTCAAATTTGTGAATTGGTTTCTCGGGAAAAGAAATGCGCCGTATCTGTTGTCATGAGCTTCGGAACTAGTAGAGCGGAGGTTCGGAAAGCAGAGGGTCAAATTTCTGAATTGGTTTTTGGGGAAAAGAAATGCGCCGTATCTGTTGTCATGAGCTTCGGAAATAGTAGAGCGGGGGTTCGGAAAGCAGAGGATCAAATTTGTGAATTGGTTTTTGGGGAAAATAAATGCGCCGTATCTGTTGTCATGAGCTTCGGAACTAGTAGAGCGGGGGTTCGGAAAGCAGAGGGTCAAATTTCTGAATTGGTTTTTGGGGAAAAGAAATGCGCCGTATCTGTTGTCATGAGCTTCGGAACTAGTAGAGCAGGGGCTCGGAAAGCAGAGGGTCAAATTTGTGAATTGGTTTTTGGGGAAAAGAAATGCGCCGTATCTGTTGTCATGAGCTTCGGAAATAGTAGAGCGGGGGTTCGGAAAGCAGAGGATCAAATTTGTGAATTGGTTTTTGGGGAAAATAAATGCGCCGTATCTGTTGTCATGAGCTTCGGAACTAGTAGAGCAGGGGTTCGGAAAGTAGAGGGTCAAATTTGTGAATTGGTTTTTGGGGAAAAGAAATGCGTCGTCTCTGTTGTCATGAGCTTCGGAACTAGTAGAGCGGGGGTTCGCAAAGCAGAGGGTCAAATTTGTGAATTGGTTTTTGGGGAAAAGAAATGCGCCGTATCTGTTGTCATGAGCTTCGGAACTAGTAGAGCAAGGATTCGGAAAGTAGACGGTCAAATTTGTGAATTGGTTTTTGGGGAAAAGAAATGCGTCGTCTCTTTTGTCATGAGCTTCGGAACTAGTAGAGCGGGGGTTCGGAAAGCAGAGTAAAATTTGTGAATTGGTTTTTGGGGAAAAGAAATGCGCCGTATCTGTTGTCAGGAGCTTCGGAACTAGTAGAGCGGGGGCTCGGAAAGCAGAAGGTAAAGTTTGTGAATTGATTTTTGAGGAAAAGAAATGCGCCGTATCTGTTGTCCGCAGCTTCGGAACTAGTGGAGCGGGGGTTCGGAAAGCAGAGGGTCAAATTTGTGAATTGGTTTTGGGGGAAAAGAAATGCGCCGTATCTGTTGTCATGAGCTTCGGAACTAGTAGAGCAGGGGCTCGGAAAGCAGAGTAAAATTTGTGAATTGGTTTTTGGGGAAAAGAAATGCGCCGTATCTGTTGTCAGGAGCTTCGGAACTAGTAGAGCAGGGGCTCGGAAAGCAGAGTAAAATTTGTGAATTGGTTTTTGGGGAAAAGAAATGCGCCGTATCTGTTGTCATGAGCTTCGGAACTAGTAGAGCGGGGTTCGGAAAGCAGAGGGTCAAATTTGTGAATTGGTTTTTGGGGAAAAGAAATGCGCCGTATCTGTTGTCAGGAGCTTCGGAACTAGTAGAGCGGGGGCTCGGAAAGCAGAAGGTAAAGTTTGTGAATTGATTTTTGAGGAAAAGAAATGCGCCGTATCTGTTGTCCGCAGCCTCGGAACTAGTGGAGCGGGGGTTCGGAAAGCAGAGGGTCAAATTTGTGAATTGGTTTTGGGGGAAAAGAAATGCGCCGTATCTGTTGTCATGAGCTTCGGAACTAGTAGAGCAGGGGCTCGGAAAGCAGAGTAAAATTTGTGAATTGGTTTTTGGGGAAAAGAAATTCGCCGTATCTTTTGTCAGGAGCTTCGGAACTAGTAGAGCAGGGGCTCGGAAAGCAGAGTAAAATTTGTGATTTGGTTTTTGGGGAAAAGAAATGCGCCGTATCTGTTGTCATGAGCTTCGGAACTAGTAGAGCGGGGTTCGGAAAGCAGAGGGTCAAATTTGTGAATTGGTTTTTGGGGAAAAGAAATGCGCCGTATCTGTTGTCAGGAGCTTCGGAACTAGTAGAGCAGGGGCTCGGAAAGCAGAGGGTAAAATTTGGGAATTGGTTTTTGAGGAAAAGAAATGCGCCGTATCTGTTGTCCGCAGCTTCAGAACTATTAGAGCGGGGGCTCGGAAAGCAGAGGGTAAAATTGGTGAATTGATTTTTGAGGAAATCAAATGCGCCGTATCTGTTGTCCGCAGCTTCAGACCTAGTAGAGCAGGGGCTCGGAAAGCAGAAGGTAAAATTTGTGAATTGGTTTTTGGGGAAAAGAAATGCGCCGTATCTGTTGTCCGCAGCTTCGGAACTAGTAGAGCGGGGACTCGGAAAGCAGAGGGTAAAATTGGTGAATTGGTATTTGAGGAAAAGAAATGCGCCGTATCTGTTGTCCGCAGCTCCGGAACTAGTAGAGCGGGGACTCGGAAAGCAGAGGCTAAACTTTTTCAATTGGTTTTTAGGAAAAGAAATGTGCCGTATATGTTGCCCGCACGGTCGGAACTAGTAAAGCAGGAGCTCGGAAAGCAGAGTAAAATTTGTGAATTGATTTTTGGGGAAAAGAAATGCGCCGTATCTGTTGTCAGGAGCTTCGGAACTAGTAGAGTGGGGGCGCGGACAGCAGAGGGTAAAATTTGTGAATTGGTTTTTGAAGAAATGATATGCGCCGCATCTGTTGTCCGCAGCTTCGGAACTAGTTGAGCTGGGACTCGGAAAGCAGAGGGTAAAATTTTTGAATTGGTTTTTGAGGAAAAGAAATGTGCCGTATCTGTTGCCCGCAGCGTTGGAACTAGTGGAGCGGGGGTTCGGAAAGCAGAGGGTAAAATTTGTGAATTGATTTTTGGGGAAAAGAAATGCGCCGTATCTTGTCAGGAGCTTCGGAACTGGTAGAGCGGGGGCTCGGACAGCAGAGGGTAAAATTTGTGAATTGGTTTTTGAGGAAACGAAATGCGCCGTATCTGTTGTCAGGAGGTTCGGAACTAGTAGAGCGGGGGCTCGGAAAGAAGAGCGTAAAATTTGTGAAGGGGTTTTCAAGCAAAAAAATGCGCCGTATCTGTTGTCCGCAGCTTCGGAACCAGTAGAGCGCGGGCTCGGTAAGCAGAGGGTCAAATTTGTGAATTGGCTTTTGAGGAAAAGAAATGCGCCGTATCTGGTGTCAGGAGCTTCCGAACTAGTAGAGCGGGGCTCGGAAAGAAGAGGGTAAAATTTGTGAATGGGTTTTTAAGGAATAAAAATGCGCCGTATCAGTTGTCCGCAGTTTCGGAACTAGTAGAGCGGGGGCTCGGAAAGCAGAGGGTAAACTTTGTGAATTGGTTTTTGAGGAAAAGAAATGCGCCGTATCTGTTCTCCGCAGCTTCGGAACTAGTAGAGCGGGGGCTCGGAAAGCAGAGGGTAAACTTTGTGAATTGGTTTTTGAGGAAAAGAAATGCGCCGTATCTGTTGTCCGCAGCTTCGGAACTAGTAGAGCGGGGGCTCGGAAAGAAGAGGGTCAAATTTCTGAATTGGTTTTTGAGGAAAAGAAATGCGCCGTATCTGTTGTCCGCAGCTTCGGAACTAGTAGAGCGGGGGCTCGGAAAGCAGAGGGTAAACTTTGTGAATTGGTTTTTGAGGAAAAGAAATGCGCCGTATCTGTTGTCCGCAGCTTCGGAACTAGTAGAGCGGGGGCTCGGAAAGCAGAGGGTAAAATTTGTGAATTGGTTTTTGGGGAAAAGAAATGCGCCGTATCTGTTGTCCGCAGCTTCGGAACTAGTAGAGGGGTGGCTCGGAAAGCAGAGGGTCAAATTTCTGAATTGGTTTTTGAGGAAAAGAAATGCCCCGTATCTGTTGTCATGAGCTTCGGAACTAGTAGAGCGGGGGTTCGGAAAGCAGAGGGTCAAATTTGTGAATTGGTTTTTGGGGAAAAGAAATGCGCCGTATCTGTTGTCCGCAGCTTCGGAACTAGTAGAGCGGGGGCTCGGAAAGCAGAGGGTAAAATTTGTGAATTGGTTTTTGGGGAAAAGAAATGCGCCGTATCTGTTGTCCGCAGCTTCGGAACTAGTAGAGGGGTGGCTCGGAAAGCAGAGGGTCAAATTTCTGAATTGGTTTTTGAGGAAAAGAAATGCTCCGTATCTGTTGTCATGAGCTTCGGAACTAGTAGAGAGGGGGTTCGGAAAGCAGAAGGTCAAATTTGTGAATTGGTTTTTGGGGAAAAGAAATGCGCCGTATCTGTTGTCAGGAGCTTCGGAACTAGTAGAGCGGGGGTTCGGAAAGCAGAGGGTCAAATTTGTGAATTGGTTTCTCGGGAAAAGAAATGCGCCGTATCTGTTGTCATGAGCTTCGGAACTAGTAGAGCGGAGGTTCGGAAAGCAGAGGGTCAAATTTCTGAATTGGTTTTTGGGGAAAAGAAATGCGCCGTATCTGTTGTCATGAGCTTCGGAAATAGTAGAGCGGGGGTTCGGAAAGCAGAGGATCAAATTTGTGAATTGGTTTTTGGGGAAAATAAATGCGCCGTATCTGTTGTCATGAGCTTCGGAACTAGTAGAGCAGGGGTTCGGAAAGTAGAGGGTCAAATTTGTTAATTTGTTTTTGGGGAAAAGAAATGCGTCGTCTCTGTTGTCATGAGCTTCGGAACTAGTAGAGCGGGGGTTCGGAAAGCAGAGGGTCAAATTTGTGAATTGGTTTTTGGGGAAAAGAAATGCGCCGTATCTGTTGTCAGGAGCTTCGGAACTAGTAGAGCGAGGGCTCGGAAAGCAGAAGGTAAAATTTGTGAATTGATTTTTGAGGAAAAGAAATGCGCCGTATCTGTTGTCCGCAGCTTCGGAACTAGTGGAGCGGGGGTTCGGAAAGCAGAGGGTCAAATTTGTGAATTGGTTTTTGAGCCGTATCTGTTGTCCGCAGCTTCGGAACTAGTAGAGCGGGGGCTCGGAAAGCAGAGGGTAAAATTGGTGAATTGGTATTTGAGGAAAAGAAATGCGCCGTATGTGTTGTCCACAGCTTCGGAACTAGTAGAGCGGGGGCTCGGAAAGAAGAGTGTAAAATTTGTGAATGGGTTTTTAAGGAATAGAATGCGCCGTATCTGTTGTCCCCAGCTTCGGAACTAGTAGAGCGGGGGCTCGGAAAGCAGAGGGTAAAATTTGTGAATTGGTTTTTGAGCCGTATCTGTTGTCCGCAGCTTCGGAACTAGTAGAGCGGGGGCTCGGAAAGAAGAGGGTAAAATTTGTGAATGTTTTTTTAAGGAATAGAAATGCGCCGTATCTGTTGTCCGCAGCTTCGGAACTAGTAGAGCGGGGGCTCGGAAAGCAGAGGGTAAAATTTGTGAATTGGTTTTTGGGGAAAAGAAATGCGCCGTATCTGTTGTCATGAGCTTCGGAACTAGTAGAGCGGGGGCTCGGAAAGCAGAGGGTAAAATTTGTGAATTGATTTTTCAGGAAAATAAATGCGCCGTATCTGTTGTCCGCAGCTTCGGAACTAGAAGAGTGGGGGTTCGGAAAGCAGAGGGTCAAATTTGTGAATTGGTTTTTGAGGAAATGAAATGCGCCGCATCTGTTGTCCGCAGCTTCGGAAGTAGTAGAGCGGGGACTCGGAAAGCAGAGGCTAAAATTTTTCAATTGGTTTTTAGGAAAAGAAATGTGCCGTATATGTTGCCCGCACGGTCGGAACTAGTAAAGCAGGAGCACGGAAAGCAGAGTAAAATTTGTGATTTGATTTTTGGGGAAAAGAAATGCGCCGTATCTGTTGTCAGGAGCTTCGGAACTAGTAGAGCGGGGGCGCGGACAGCAGAGGGTAAAATTTGTGAATTGGTTTTTGAGGAATAGAATTGCGCCGTATCTGTTGTCCGCAGCTTCGGAACTAGTAGAGCGGGGGCTCGGAAAGCAGAGGGTAAAATTTGTGACTTGGTATTTGGGAAAAAGAAATGCGCCGTATCTGTTGTCCGCAGCTTCAGAACTAGTAGAGCGGGGGTTCGGAAAGCAGAGGGTAAAATTTGTGAATTGGTTTTTGAGGAAATGATATGCACCGCATCTGTTGTCCGCAGCTTCGGAACTAGTTGAGCTGGGACTCGGAAAGCAGAGGGTAAAAATTTTGAATTGGTTTTTGAGGAAAAGAAATGTGCCGTATCTGTTGCCCGCAGCGTCGGAACTAGTGGAGCGGGGGTTCGGAAAGCAGAGGGTAAAATTTGTGAATTGATTTTTGGGGAAAAGAAATGCGCCGTATCTTGTCAGGAGCTTCGGAACTAGTAGAGCGGGGGCTCGGACAGCAGAGGGTAAAATTTGTGAATTGGTTTTTGAGGAAACGAAATGCGCTGTATCTGTTGTCAGGAGGTTCGAAACTAGTAGAGCGGGGGCTCGGAAAGAAGAGGGTAAAATTTGTGAAGGGGTTTTCAAGCAAAACAATGCGCCGTATCTGTTGTCCGCAGCTTCGGAACCAGTAGAGCGCGGGCTCGGAAAGCAGAGGGTCAAATTTGTGAATTGGTTTTTGAGGAAAAGAAATGCGCCGTATCTGGTGTCAGGAGCTTCCGAACTAGTAGAGCGGGGCTCGGAAAGAAGAGGGTAAAGTTTGTGAATGGGTTTTTAAGGAATAGAAATGCGCCGTATCAGTTGTCCGCAGTTTCGGAACTAGTAGAGCGGGGGCTCGGAAAGCAGAGGGTAAACTTTGTGAATTGGTTTTTGAGGAAAAGAAATGCGCCGTATCTGTTGTCCGCAGCTTCGGAACTAGTAGAGCGGGGGCTCGGAAAGCAAAGGGTAAACTTTGTGAATTGCTTTTGAGGAAAAGAAACGCGCCGTATCTGTTGTCCGCAGCTTCGGAACTAGTAGAGCGGGGGCTCGGAAAGCAGAGGGTAAACTTTGTGAATTGGTTTTTGAGGAAAAGAAATGCGCCGTATCTGTTGTCCGCAGCTTCGGAACTAGTAGAGCGGGGGCTCGGAAAGCAGAGGGTAAAATTTGTGAATTGGTTTTTGGGGAAAGAAATGCGCCGTATCTGTTTTCCGCAGCTTCGGAACTAGTAGAGGGGTGGCTCGGAAAGCAGAGGGTCAAATTTCTGAATTGGTTTTTGAGGAAAAGAAATGCCCCGTATCTGTTGTCCGCAACTTCGGAACTAGTAGAGCGGGGGCTCGGAAAGCAGAGGGTAAAATTGGTGAATTGGTATTTGAGGAAAAGAAATGCGCCGTATGTGTTGTCCACAGCTTCGGAACTAGTAGAGCGGGGGCTCGGAAAGAAGAGGGTAAAATTTGTGATTGGGTTTTTAAGGAATAGAATGCGCCGTATCTGTTGTCCCCAGCTTCGGAACTAGTAGAGCGGGGGCTCGGAAAGCAGAGGGTAAAATTTGTGAATTGGTTTTTGGGGAAAAGAAATGCGCCGTATCTGTTGTCCGCAGCTTCGGAACTAGTATAGCGGGGGCTCGGAAAACAGAGGGTAAAATTTGTGAATTGGTTTTTGGGGAAAAGAAATGCGCCGTATCTGTTGTCAGGAGCTTCGGAACTAGTAGAGCGGGGGCTCGGAAAGCAGAAGGTAAAGTTTGTGAATTGATTTTTGAGGAAAAGAAATGCGCCGTATCTGTTGTCCGCAGCTTCGGAACTAGTGGAGCGGGGGTTCGGAAAGCAGAGGGTCAAATTTGTGAATTGGTTTTGGGGGAAAAGAAATGCGCCGTATCTGTTGTCATGAGCTTCGGAACTAGTAGAGCAGGGGCTCGGAAAGCAGAGTAAAATTTGTGAATTGGTTTTTGGGGAAAAGAAATGCGCCGTATCTGTTGTCAGGAGCTTCGGAACTAGTAGAGCAGGGGCTCGGAAAGCAGAGTAAAATTTGTGAATTGGTTTTTGGGAAAAAGAAATGCGCCGTATCTGTTGTCATGAGCTTCGGAACTAGTAGAGCGGGGTTCGGAAAGCAGAGGGTCAAATTTGTGAATTGGTTTTTGGGGAAAAGAAATGCGCCGTATCTGTTGTCAGGAGCTTCGGAACTAGTAGAGCGGGGGCTCGGAAAGCAGAAGGTAAAGTTTGTGAATTGATTTTTGAGGAAAAGAAATGCGCCGTATCTGTTGTCCGCAGCTTCGGAACTAGTGGAGCGGGGGTTCGGAAAGCAGAGGGTCAAATTTGTGAATTGGTTTTGGGGGAAAAGAAATGCGCCGTATCTGTTGTCATGAGCTTCGGAACTAGTAGAGCAGGGGCTCGGAAAGCAGAGTAAAATTTGTGAATTGGTTTTTGGGGAAAAGAAATTCGCCGTATCTTTTGTCAGGAGCTTCGGAACTAGTAGAGCAGGGGCTCGGAAAGCAGAGTAAAATTTGTGATTTGGTTTTTGGGGAAAAGAAATGCGCCGTATCTGTTGTCATGAGCTTCGGAACTAGTAGAGCGGGGTTCGGAAAGCAGAGGGTCAAATTTGTGAATTGGTTTTTGGGGAAAAGAAATGCGCCGTATCTGTTGTCAGGAGCTTCGGAACTAGTAGAGCAGGGGCTCGGAAAGCAGAGGGTAAAATTTGGGAATTGGTTTTTGAGGAAAAGAAATGCGCCGTATCTGTTGTCCGCAGCTTCAGAACTATTAGAGCGGGGGCTCGGAAAGCAGAGGGTAAAATTGGTGAATTGATTTTTGAGGAAATCAAATGCGCCGTATCTGTTGTCCGCAGCTTCAGACCTAGTAGAGCAGGGGCTCGGAAAGCAGAAGGTAAAATTTGTGAATTGGTTTTTGGGGAAAAGAAATGCGCCGTATCTGTTGTCCGCAGCTTCGGAACTAGTAGAGCGGGGACTCGGAAAGCAGAGGGTAAAATTGGTGAATTGGTATTTGAGGAAAAGAAATGCGCCGTATCTGTTGTCCGCAGCTCCGGAACTAGTAGAGCGGGGACTCGGAAAGCAGAGGCTAAACTTTTTCAATTGTTTTTTAGGAAAAGAAATGTGCCGTATATGTTGCCCGCACGGTCGGAACTAGTAAAGCAGGAGCTCGGAAAGCAGAGTAAAATTTGTGAATTGATTTTTGGGGAAAAGAAATGCGCCGTATCTGTTGTCAGGAGCTTCGGAACTAGTAGAGTGGGGGCGCGGACAGCAGGGGGTAAAATTTGTGAATTGGTTTTTGAAGAAATGATATGCGCCGCATCTGTTGTCCGCAGCTTCGGAACTAGTTGAGCTGGGACTCGGAAAGCAGAGGGTAAAATTTTTGAATTGGTTTTTGAGGAAAAGAAATGTGCCGTATCTGTTGCCCGCAGCGTTGGAACTAGTGGAGCGGGGGTTCGGAAAGCAGAGGGTAAAATTTGTGAATTGATTTTTGGGGAAAAGAAATGCGCCGTATCTTGTCAGGAGCTTCGGAACTGGTAGAGCGGGGGCTCGGACAGCAGAGGGTAAAATTTGTGAATTGGTTTTTGAGGAAACGAAATGCGCCGTATCTGTTGTCAGGAGGTTCGGAACTAGTAGAGCGGGGGCTCGGAAAGAAGAGCGTAAAATTTGTGAAGGGGTTTTCAAGCAAAAAAATGCGCCGTATCTGTTGTCCGCAGCTTCGGAACCAGTAGAGCGCGGGCTCGGTAAGCAGAGGGTCAAATTTGTGAATTGGCTTTTGAGGAAAAGAAATGCGCCGTATCTGGTGTCAGGAGCTTCCGAACTAGTAGAGCGGGGCTCGGAAAGAAGAGGGTAAAATTTGTGAATGGGTTTTTAAGGAATAAAAATGCGCCGTATCAGTTGTCCGCAGTTTCGGAACTAGTAGAGCGGGGGCTCGGAAAGCAGAGGGTAAACTTTGTGAATTGGTTTTTGAGGAAAAGAAATGCGCCGTATCTGTTCTCCGCAGCTTCGGAACTAGTAGAGCGGGGGCTCGGAAAGCAGAGGGTAAACTTTGTGAATTGGTTTTTGAGGAAAAGAAATGCGCCGTATCTGTTGTCCGCAGCTTCGGAACTAGTAGAGCGGGGGCTCGGAAAGAAGAGGGTCAAATTTCTGAATTGGTTTTTGAGGAAAAGAAATGCGCCGTATCTGTTGTCCGCAGCTTCGGAACTAGTAGAGCGGGGGCTCGGAAAGCAGAGGGTAAACTTTGTGAATTGGTTTTTGAGGAAAAGAAATGCGCCGTATCTGTTGTCCGCAGCTTCGGAACTAGTAGAGCGGGGGCTCGGAAAGCAGAGGGTAAAATTTGTGAATTGGTTTTTGGGGAAAAGAAATGCGCCGTATCTGTTGTCCGCAGCTTCGGAACTAGTAGAGGGGTGGCTCGGAAAGCAGAGGGTCAAATTTCTGAATTGGTTTTTGAGGAAAAGAAATGCCCCGTATCTGTTGTCATGAGCTTCGGAACTAGTAGAGCGGGGGTTCGGAAAGCAGAGGGTCAAATTTGTGAATTGGTTTTTGGGGAAAAGAAATGCGCCGTATCTGTTGTCCGCAGCTTCGGAACTAGTAGAGCGGGGGCTCGGAAAGCAGAGGGTAAAATTTGTGAATTGGTTTTTGGGGAAAAGAAATGCGCCGTATCTGTTGTCCGCAGCTTCGGAACTAGTAGAGGGGTGGCTCGGAAAGCAGAGGGTCAAATTTCTGAATTGGTTTTTGAGGAAAAGAAATGCTCCGTATCTGTTGTCATGAGCTTCGGAACTAGTAGAGAGGGGGTTCGGAAAGCAGAAGTTCAAATTTGTGAATTGGTTTTTGGGGAAAAGAAATGCGCCGTATCTGTTGTCAGGAGCTTCGGAACTAGTAGAGCGGGGGTTCGGAAAGCAGAGGGTCAAATTTGTGAATTGGTTTCTCGGGAAAAGAAATGCGCCGTATCTGTTGTCATGAGCTTCGGAACTAGTAGAGCGGAGGTTCGGAAAGCAGAGGGTCAAATTTCTGAATTGGTTTTTGGGGAAAAGAAATGCGCCGTATCTGTTGTCATGAGCTTCGGAAATAGTAGAGCGGGGGTTCGGAAAGCAGAGGATCAAATTTGTGAATTGGTTTTTGGGGAAAATAAATGCGCCGTATCTGTTGTCATGAGCTTCGGAACTAGTAGAGCAGGGGTTCGGAAAGTAGAGGGTCAAATTTGTTAATTTGTTTTTGGGGAAAAGAAATGCGTCGTCTCTGTTGTCATGAGCTTCGGAACTAGTAGAGCGGGGGTTCGGAAAGCAGAGGGTCAAATTTGTGAATTGGTTTTTGGGGAAAAGAAATGCGCCGTATCTGTTGTCAGGAGCTTCGGAACTAGTAGAGCGAGGGCTCGGAAAGCAGAAGGTAAAATTTGTGAATTGATTTTTGAGGAAAAGAAATGCGCCGTATCTGTTGTCCGCAGCTTCGGAACTAGTGGAGCGGGGGTTCGGAAAGCAGAGGGTCAAATTTGTGAATTGGTTTTTGAGCCGTATCTGTTGTCCGCAGCTTCGGAACTAGTAGAGCGGGGGCTCGGAAAGCAGAGGGTAAAATTGGTGAATTGGTATTTGAGGAAAAGAAATGCGCCGTATGTGTTGTCCACAGCTTCGGAACTAGTAGAGCGGGGGCTCGGAAAGAAGAGTGTAAAATTTGTGAATGGGTTTTTAAGGAATAGAATGCGCCGTATCTGTTGTCCCCAGCTTCGGAACTAGTAGAGCGGGGGCTCGGAAAGCAGAGGGTAAAATTTGTGAATTGGTTTTTGAGCCGTATCTGTTGTCCGCAGCTTCGGAACTAGTAGAGCGGGGGCTCGGAAAGAAGAGGGTAAAATTTGTGAATGTTTTTTTAAGGAATAGAAATGCGCCGTATCTGTTGTCCGCAGCTTCGGAACTAGTAGAGCGGGGGCTCGGAAAGCAGAGGGTAAAATTTGTGAATTGGTTTTTGGGGAAAAGAAATGCGCCGTATCTGTTGTCATGAGCTTCGGAACTAGTAGAGCGGGGGCTCGGAAAGCAGAGGGTAAAATTTGTGAATTGATTTTTCAGGAAAATAAATGCGCCGTATCTGTTGTCCGCAGCTTCGGAACTAGAAGAGTGGGGGTTCGGAAAGCAGAGGGTCAAATTTGTGAATTGGTTTTTGAGGAAATGAAATGCGCCGCATCTGTTGTCCGCAGCTTCGGAAGTAGTAGAGCGGGGACTCGGAAAGCAGAGGCTAAAATTTTTCAATTGGTTTTTAGGAAAAGAAATGTGCCGTATATGTTGCCCGCACGGTCGGAACTAGTAAAGCAGGAGCACGGAAAGCAGAGTAAAATTTGTGATTTGATTTTTGGGGAAAAGAAATGCGCCGTATCTGTTGTCAGGAGCTTCGGAACTAGTAGAGCGGGGGCGCGGACAGCAGAGGGTAAAATTTGTGAATTGGTTTTTGAGGAATAGAATTGCGCCGTATCTGTTGTCCGCAGCTTCGGAACTAGTAGAGCGGGGGCTCGGAAAGCAGAGGGTAAAATTTGTGACTTGGTATTTGGGAAAAAGAAATGCGCCGTATCTGTTGTCCGCAGCTTCAGAACTAGTAGAGCGGGGGTTCGGAAAGCAGAGGGTAAAATTTGTGAATTGGTTTTTGAGGAAATGATATGCACCGCATCTGTTGTCCGCAGCTTCGGAACTAGTTGAGCTGGGACTCGGAAAGCAGAGGGTAAAAATTTTGAATTGGTTTTTGAGGAAAAGAAATGTGCCGTATCTGTTGCCCGCAGCGTCGGAACTAGTGGAGCGGGGGTTCGGAAAGCAGAGGGTAAAATTTGTGAATTGATTTTTGGGGAAAAGAAATGCGCCGTATCTTGTCAGGAGCTTCGGAACTAGTAGAGCGGGGGCTCGGACAGCAGAGGGTAAAATTTGTGAATTGGTTTTTGAGGAAACGAAATGCGCTGTATCTGTTGTCAGGAGGTTCGAAACTAGTAGAGCGGGGGCTCGGAAAGAAGAGGGTAAAATTTGTGAAGGGGTTTTCAAGCAAAAAAATGCGCCGTATCTGTTGTCCGCAGCTTCGGAACCAGTAGAGCGCGGGCTCGGAAAGCAGAGGGTCAAATTTGTGAATTGGTTTTTGAGGAAAAGAAATGCGCCGTATCTGGTGTCAGGAGCTTCCGAACTAGTAGAGCGGGGCTCGGAAAGAAGAGGGTAAAGTTTGTGAATGGGTTTTTAAGGAATAGAAATGCGCCGTATCAGTTGTCCGCAGTTTCGGAACTAGTAGAGCGGGGGCTCGGAAAGCAGAGGGTAAACTTTGTGAATTGGTTTTTGAGGAAAAGAAATGCGCCGTATCTGTTGTCCGCAGCTTCGGAACTAGTAGAGCGGGGGCTCGGAAAGCAAAGGGTAAACTTTGTGAATTGCTTTTGAGGAAAAGAAACGCGCCGTATCTGTTGTCCGCAGCTTCGGAACTAGTAGAGCGGGGGCTCGGAAAGCAGAGGGTAAACTTTGTGAATTGGTTTTTGAGGAAAAGAAATGCGCCGTATCTGTTGTCCGCAGCTTCGGAACTAGTAGAGCGGGGGCTCGGAAAGCAGAGGGTAAAATTTGTGAATTGGTTTTTGGGGAAAGAAATGCGCCGTATCTGTTTTCCGCAGCTTCGGAACTAGTAGAGGGGTGGCTCGGAAAGCAGAGGGTCAAATTTCTGAATTGGTTTTTGAGGAAAAGAAATGCCCCGTATCTGTTGTCCGCAACTTCGGAACTAGTAGAGCGGGGGCTCGGAAAGCAGAGGGTAAAATTGGTGAATTGGTATTTGAGGAAAAGAAATGCGCCGTATGTGTTGTCCACAGCTTCGGAACTAGTAGAGCGGGGGCTCGGAAAGAAGAGGGTAAAATTTGTGAATGGGTTTTTAAGGAATAGAATGCGCCGTATCTGTTGTCCCCAGCTTCGGAACTAGTAGAGCGGGGGCTCGGAAAGCAGAGGGTAAAATTTGTGAATTGGTTTTTGGGGAAAAGAAATGCGCCGTATCTGTTGTCCGCAGCTTCGGAACTAGTATAGCGGGGGCTCGGAAAACAGAGGGTAAAATTTGTGAATTGGTTTTTGGGGAAAAGAAATGCGCCGTATCTGTTGTCATGAGCTTCGGAACTAGTAGAGCGGGGGCTCGAAACGCAGAGGGTAAAATTTGTGAATTGATTTTTCAGGAAAATAAATGCGCCGTATCTGTTGTCCGCAGCTTCGGAACTAGAAGAGTGGGGGTTCGGAAAGCAGAGGGTCAAATTTGTGAATTGGTTTTTGAGGAAATGAAATGCGCCGCATCTGTTGTCCGCAGCTTCGGAAGTAGTAGAGCGGGGACTCGGAAAGCAGAGGGTAAAATTTTTGAATATGTTTTTGAGGAAAAGAAATGTGCCGTATCTGTTGTCCGCAGGGTCGGAACTAGTAGAGCGGGGGCTCGGAAAGCAGAGGGTAAAATTTGTGAATTGATTTTTGAGGAAATGAAATGCGCCGCATCTGTTGTCCGCAGCTTCGGAAGTAGTAGAGCAGGGGCTCGGAAAGCCGAGTAAAATTTGGGAATTGATTTTTGGGGAAAAGAAATGCGCCGTATCTGTTGTCAGAACCTTCGGAACTAGTAGAGCAGGGGCTCGGAAAGCAGAGTAAAATTTGTGAATTGATTTTTGAGGAAAAGAAATGCGCCGTATCTGTTGTCATGAGCTTCGGAACTAGTAGAGCGGGGGCTCGGAAAGCAGAGGGTAAAATTTGTGAATTGGTTTTTGAGGAAAAGAAATGCGCCGTATTTGTCGCCCGCAGCTTCGGAAGTAGTAGAGCGGGGGTTCCGAAAGCAGAGGGTCAAATTTGTGAATTGGTTTTTGGGGAAAAGAAATGCGCCGTATCTGTTGTCATGAGCTTCGGAACTAGTAGAGCAGGGGCTCGGAAAGCAGAGTAAAATTTGTCAGTTGGTTTTTGGGGAAAAGAAATGCGCCGTATCTGTTTTCATGAGCTTCGGAACTAGTAGAGCAGGGGCTCGGAAAGCAGAGTAAAATTTGTGAATTGGTTTTTGGGGAAAAGAAATGCGCCGTATCTGTTGTCAGGAGCTTCGGGACTAGTAGAGCAGGGGCTCGGAAAGCAGAGTAAAATTTGTGAATTGGTTTTGGGGGAAACGAAATGCGCCGTATCTGTTGTCATGAGCTTCGGAACTAGTAGAGCGGGGGTTCGGAAAGCAGAGGGTCAAATTTGTGAATTGGTTTTTGGGAAAAAGAAATGCGACGTATCTGTTGTCAGGAGCTTCGGAACTAGTAGAGCGGGGGTTCGGAAAGCAGAGGGTCAAATTTCTGAATTGGTTTTTGGGGAAAAGAAATGCGCCGTATCTGTTGTCATGAGCTTCGGAACTAGTAGAGCAGGGGCTCGGAAAGCAGAGGGTCAAATTTGTGAATTGGTTTTTGGGGAAAAGAAATGCGCCGTATCTGTTGTCATGAGCTTCGGAAATAGTAGAGCGGGGGTTCGGAAAGCAGAGGATTAAATTTGTGAATTGGTTTTTGGGGAAAATAAATGCGCCGTATCTGTTGTCATGAGCTTCGGAACTAGTAGAGCAGGGGTTCGGAAAGTAGAGGGTCAAATTTGTGAATTGGTTTTTGGGGAAAAGAAATGCGTCGTCTCTGTTGTCATGAGCTTGGGAACTAGTAGAGCGGGGGTTCGCAAAGCAGAGGGTCAAATTTGTGAATTGGTTTTTGGGGAAAAGAAATGCGCCGTATCTGTTGTCATGAGCTTCGGAACTAGTAGAGCAGGGGTTCGGAAAGTAGAGGGTCAAATTTGTGAATTGGTTTTTGGGGAAAAGAATTGCGTCGTCTCTGTTGTCATGAGCTTCGGAACTAGTAGAGCGGGGGTTCGGAAAGCAGAGGGTCAAATTTGTGAATTGGTTTTTGGGGAAAAGAAATACGCCGTATCTGTTGTCAGGAGCTTCGGAACTAGTAGAGCGGGGGCTCGGAAAGCAGAAGGTAAAGTTTGTGAATTGATTTTTGAGGAAAAGAAATGCGCCGTATCTGTTGTCCGCAGCTTCGGAACTAGTGGAGCGGGGGTTCGGAAAGCAGAGGGTCAAATTTGTGAATTGGTTTTGGGGGAAAAGAAATGCGCCGTATCTGTTGTCATGAGCTTCGGAACTAGTAGAGCAGGGGCTCGGAAAGCAGAGTAAAATTTGTGAATTGGTTTTTGTGGAAAAGAAATGCGCCGTATCTGTTGTCAGGAGCTTCGGAACTAGTAGAGCAGGGGCTCGGAAAGCAGAGTAAAATTTGTGAATTGGTTTTTGGGGAAAAGAAATGCGCCGTATCTGTTGTCATGAGCTTCGGAACTAGTAGAGCGCGATTCGGAAAGCAGAGGGTCAAATTTGTGAATTGGTTTTTGGGGAAAAGAAATGCGCCGTATCTGTTGTCAGGAGCTTCGGAACTAGTAGAGCAGGGGCTCGGAAAGCAGAGGGTAAAATTTGGGAATTGGTTTTTGAGGAAAAGAAATGCGCCGTATCTGTTGTCCGCAGCTTCAGAACTATTAGAGCGGGGGCTCGGAAAGCAGAGGGTAAAATTGGTGAATTGATTTTTGAGGAAATCAAATGCGCCGTATCTGTTGTCCGCAGCTTCAGACCTAGTAGAGCAGGGGCTCGGAAAGCAGAAGGTAAAATTTGTGAATTGGTTTTTGGGGAAAAGAAATGCGCCGTATCTGTTGTCCGCAGCTTCGGAACTAGTAGAGTGGGGGCGCGGACAGCAGAGGGTAAAATTTGTGAATTGGTTTTTGAGGAATAGAATTGCGCCGTATCTGTTGTCCGCAGCTTCGGAACTAGTAGAGCGGGGGCTCGGAAAGCAGAGGGTAAAATTTGTGAATTGGTATTTGGGAAAAAGAAATGCGCCGTATCTGTTGTCCGCAGCTTCGGAACTAGTAGAGCGGGGGTTCGGAAAGCAGAGGGTAAAATTTGTGAATTGGTTTTTGAAGAAATGATATGCGCCGCATCTGTTGTCCGCAGCTTCGGAACTAGTTGAGCTGGCACTCGGAAAGCAGAGGGTAAAATTTTTGAATTGGTTTTTGAGGAAAAGAAATGTGGCGTATCTGTTGCCCGCAGCGTCGGAACTAGTGGAGCGGGGGTTCGGAAAGCAGAGGGTAAAATTTGTGAATTGATTTTTGGGGAAAAGAAATGCGCCGTATCTTGTCAGGAGCTTCGGAACTAGTAGAGCGGGAGCTCGGACAGCAGAGGGTAAAATTTGTGAATTGGTTTTTGAGGAAACGAAATGCGCCGTATCTGTTGTCAGGAGGTTCGGAACTAGTAGAGCGGGGGCTCTTAAAGAAGAGCGTAAAATTTGTGAAGGGGTTTTCAAGCAAAAAAATGCGCCGTATCTGTTGTCCGCAGCTTCGGAACCAGTAGAGCGCGGGCTCGGAAAGCAGAGGGTCAAATTTGTGAATTGGCTTTTGAGGAAAAGAAATGCGCCGTATCTGGTGTCAGGAGCTTCCGAACTAGTAGAGCGGGGCTCGGAAAGAAGAGGGTAAAATTTGTGAATGGGTTTTTAAGGAATAGAAATGCGCCGTATCTGTTCTCCGCAGCTTCGGAACTAGTAGAGCGGGGGATCGGAAAGCAGAGGGTAAACTTTGTGAATTGGTTTTTGAGGAAAAGAAATGCGCCGTATCTGTTGTCCGCAGCTTCGGAACTAGTAGAGCGGGGGCTCGGAAAGAAGAGGGTCAAATTTCTGAATTGGTTTTTGAGGAAAAGAAATGCGCCGTATCTGTTGTCCGCAGCTTCGGAACTAGTAGAGCGGGGGCTCGGAAAGCAGAGGGTAAACTTTGTGAATTGGTTTTTGAGGAAAAGAAATGCGCCGTATCTGTTGTCCGCAGCTTCGGAACTAGTAGAGCGGGGGCTCGGAAAGCAGAGGGTAAAATTTGTGAATTGGTTTTTGGGGAAAAGAAATGCGCCGTATCTGTTGTCCGCAGCTTCGGAACTAGTAGAGCGGTGGCTCGGAAAGCAGAGGGTCAAATTTCTGAATTGGTTTCTCGGGAAAAGAAATGCGCCGTATCTGTTGTCATGAGCTTCGGAACTAGTAGAGCGGGGGTTCGGAAAGCAGAGGGTAGAATTTCTGAATTGGTTTGTGGGGAAAAGAAATGCGCCGTATCTGTTGTCATGATCTTCGGAACTAGTAGAGCAGGGGCTCGGAAAGCAGAGGGTCAAATTTGTGAATTGGTTTTTGGGGAAAAGAAATGCGCCGTATCGGTTGTCATGAGCTTCGGAAATAGTAGAGCGGGGGTTCGGAAAGCAGAGGATCAAATTTGTGAATTGGTTTTTGGGGAAAATAAATGCGCCGTATCTGTTGTCATGAGCTTCGGAACTAGTAGAGCAGGGGTTCGGAAAGTAGAGGGTCAAATTTGTGAATTGGTTTTTGGGGAAAAGAAATGCGTCGTCTCTGTTGTCATGAGCTTCGGAACTAGTAGAGCGGGGGTTCGGAAAGCAGAGGGTCAAATTTGTGAATTGGTTTTTGGGGAAAAGAAATGCGCCGTATCTGTTGTCAGGAGCTTCGGAACTAGTAGAGCGAGGGCTCGGAAAGCAGAAGGTAAAATTTGTGAATTGATTTTTGAGGAAAAGAAATGCGCCGTATCTGTTGTCCGCAGCTTCGGAACTAGTGGAGCGGGGGTTCGGAAAGCAGAGGGTCAAATTTGTGAATTGGTTTTTGAGCCGTATCTGTTGTCCGCAGCTTCGGAACTAGTAGAGCGGGGGCTCGGAAAGCGGAGGGTAAAATTGGTGAATTGTTATTTGAGGAAAAGATATGCGCCGTATGTGTTGTCCACAGCTTCGGAACTAGTAGAGCGGGGGCTCGGAAAGAAGAGGGTAAAATTTGTGAATGGGTTTTTAAGGAATAGAATGCGCCGTATCTGTTGTCCCCAGCTTCGGAACTAGTAGAGCGGGGGCTCGGAAAGCAGAGGGTAAAATTTGTGAATTGGTTTTTGGGGAAAAGAAATGCGCCGTATCTGTTGTCATGAGCTTCGGAACTAGTAGAGCGGGGGCTCGGAAACCAGAGGGTAAAATTTGTGAATTGATGTTTCAGGAAAATAAATGCGCCGTATCTGTTGTCCGCAGCTTCGGAACTAGAAGAGTGGGGGTTCGGAAAGCAGAGGGTCAAATTTGCGAATTGGTTTTTGAGGAAATGAAATGCGCCGCATCTGTTGTCCGCAGCTTCGGAAGTAGTAGAGCGGGGACTCGGAAAGCAGAGGCTAAAATTTTTCAATTGGTTTTTAGGAAAAGAAATGTGCAGTATATGTTGCCCGCACGGTCGGAACTAGTAAAGCAGGAGCTCGGAAAGCAGAGTAAAATTTGTGAATTGATTTTTGGGGAAAAGAAATGCGCCGCATCTGTTGTCAGGAGCTTCGGAACTAGTAGAGCGGGGGCGCGGACAGCAGAGGGTAAAATTTGTGAATTGGTTTTTGAGGATTAGAATTGCGCCGTATCTGTTGTCCGCAGCTTCGGAACTAGTAGAGCGGGGGCTCGGAAAGCAGAGGGTAAAATTTGTGACTTGGTATTTGGGAAAAAGAAATGCGCCGTATCTGTTGTCCGCAGCTTCAGAACTAGTAGAGCGGGGGTTCGGAAAGCAGAGGGTAAAATTTGTGAATTGGTTTTTGAGGAAATGATATGCACCGCATCTGTTGTCCGCAGCTTCGGAACTAGTTGAGCTGGGACTCGGAAAGCAGAGGGTAAAATTTTTGAATTGGTTTTTGAGGAAAAGAAATGTGCCGTATCTGTTGCCCGCAGCGTCGGAACTAGTGGAGCGGGGGTTCGGAAAGCAGAGGGTAAAATTTGTGAATTGATTTTTGGGGAAAAGAAATGCGCCGTATCTTGTCAGGAGCTTCGGAACTAGTAGAGCGGGGGCTCGGACAGCAGAGGGTAAAATTTGTGAATTGGTTTTTGAGGAAACGAAATGCGCCGTATCTGTTGTCAGGAGGTTCGAAACTAGTAGAGCGGGGGCTCGGAAAGAAGAGGGTAAAATTTGTGAAGGGGTTTTCAAGCAAAAAAATGCGCCGTATCTGTTGTCCGCAGCTTCGGAACTAGTAGAGCGGGGGCTCGGAAAGAAGAGGGTCAAATTTCTGAATTGGTTTTTGAGGAAAAGAAATGCGCCGTATCTGTTGTCAGGAGGTTCGAAACTAGTAGAGCGGGGGCTCGGAAAGAAGAGGGTAAAATTTGTGAAGGGGTTTTCAAGCAAAAAAATGCGCCGTATCTGTTGTCCGCAGCTTCGGAACTAGTAGAGCGCGGGCTCGGAAAGCAGAGGGTCAAATTTGTGAATTGGTTTTTGAGGAAAAGAAATGCGCCGTATCTGTTGTCCGCAGCTTCGGAACTAGTAGAGCGGGGGCTCGGAAAGCAGAGGGTAAACTTTGTGAATTGGTTTTTGAGGAAAAGAAATGCGCCGTATCTGTTGTCCGCAGCTTCGGAACTAGTAGAGCGGGGGCTCGGAAAGCAGAGGGTAAAATTTGTGAATTGGTTTTTGGGGAAAAGAAATGCGCCGTATCTGTTTTCCGCAGCTTCGGAACTAGTAGAGGGGTGGCTCGGAAAGCAGAGGGTCAAATTTCTGAATTGGTTTTTGAGGAAAAGAAATGCCCCGTATCTGTTGTCCGCAACTTCGGAACTAGTAGAGCGGGGGCTCGGAAAGCAGAGGGTAAAATTGGTGAATTGGTATTTGAGGAAAAGAAATGCGCCGTATGTGTTGTCCACAGCTTCGTAACTAGTAGAGCGGGGGCTCGGAAAGAAGAGGGTAAAATTTGTGAATGGGTTTTTAAGGAATAGAATGCGCCGTATCTGTTGTCCCCAGCTTCGGAACTAGTAGAGCGGGGGCTCGGAAAGCAGAGGGTAAAATTTGTGAATTGGTTTTTGAGCCGTATCTGTTGTCCGCAGCTTCGGAACTAGTAGAGCGGGGGCTCGGAAAACAGAGGGTAAAATTTGTGAATTGGTTTTTGGGGAAAAGAAATGCGCCGTATCTGTTGTCATGAGCTTCGGAACTAGTAGAGCGGGGGCTCGAAAAGCAGAGGGTAAAATTTGTGAATTGATTTTTCAGGAAAATAAATGCGCCGTATCTGTTGTCCGCAGCTTCGGAACTAGAAGAGTGGGGGTTCGGAAAGCAGAGGGTCAAATTTGTGAATTGGTTTTTGAGGAAATGAAATGCGCCGCATCTGTTGTCCGCAGCTTCGGAAGTAGTAGAGCGGGGACTCGGAAAGCAGAGGGTAAAATTTTTGAATATGTTTTTGAGGAAAAGAAATGTGCCGTATCTGTTGTCCGCAGGGTCGGAACTAGTAGAGCGGGGGCTCGGAAAGCAGAGGGTAAAATTTGTGAATTGATTTTTGAGGAAATGAAATGCGCCGCATCTGTTGTCCGCAGCTTCGGAAGTAGTAGAGCAGGGGCTCGGAAAGCCGAGTAAAATTTGGGAATTGATTTTTGGGGAAAAGAAATGCGCCGTATCTGTTGTCAGAACCTTCGGAACTAGTAGAGCAGGGGCTCGGAAAGCAGAGTAAAATTTGTGAATTGATTTTTGAGGAAAAGAAATGCGCCGTATCTGTTGTCATGAGCTTCGGAACTAGTAGAGCGGGGGCTCGGAAAGCAGAGGGTAAAATTTGTGAATTGGTTTTTGAGGAAAAGAAATGCGCCGTATTTGTCGCCCGCAGCTTCGGAACTAGTAGAGCGGGGGTTCCGAAAGCAGAGGGTCAAATTTGTGAATTGGTTTTTGGGGAAAAGAAATGCGCCGTATCTGTTGTCATGAGCTTCGGAACTAGTAGAGCAGGGGCTCGGAAAGCAGAGTAAAATTTGTCAGTTGGTTTTTGGGGAAAAGAAATGCGCCGTATCTGTTGTCATGAGCTTCGGAACTAGTAGAGCAGGGGCTCGGAAAGCAGAGTAAAATTTGCGAATTGGTTTTTGGGGAAAAGAAATGCGCCGTATCTGTTGTCAGGAGCTTCGGGACTAGTAGAGCAGGGGCTCGGAAAGCAGAGTAAAATTTGTGAATTGGTTTTGGGGGAAACGAAATGCGCCGTATCTGTTGTCATGAGCTTCGGAACTAGTAGAGCGGGGGTTCGGAAAGCAGAGGGTCAAATTTGTGAATTGGTTTTTGGGAAAAAGAAATGCGCCGTATCTGTTGTCAGGAGCTTCGGAACTAGTAGAGCGGGGGTTCGGAAAGCAGAGGGTCAAATTTGTGAATTGGTTTCTGGGGAAAAGAAATGCGCCGTATCTGTTGTCATGATCTTCGGAACTAGTAGAGCGGGGGTTCGGAAAGCAGAGGGTCAAATTTCTGAATTGGTTTTTGGGGAAAAGAAATGCGCCGTATCTGTTGTCATGAGCTTCGGAACTAGTAGAGCAGGGGCTCGGAAAGCAGAGGGTCAAATTTGTGAATTGGTTTTTGGGGAAAAGAAATGCGCCGTATCTGTTGTCATGAGCTTCGGAAATAGTAGAGCGGGGGATCGGAAAGCAGAGGATCAAATTTGTGAATTGGTTTTTGGGGAAAATAAATGCGCCGTATCTGTTGTCATGAGCTTCGGAACTAGTAGAGCAGGGGTTCGGAAAGTAGAGGGTCAAATTTGTGAATTGGTTTTTGGGGAAAAGAAATGCGTCGTCTCTGTTGTCATGAGCTTCGGAACTAGTAGAGCGGGGGTTCGCAAAGCAGAGGGTCAAATTTGTGAATTGGTTTTTGGGGAAAAGAAATGCGCCGTATCTGTTGTCATGAGCTTCGGAACTAGTAGAGCAGGGATTCGGAAAGTAGAGGGTCAAATTTGTGAATTGGTTTTTGGGGAAAAGAATTGCGTCGTCTCTGTTGTCATGAGCTTCGGAACTAGTAGAGCGGGGGTTCGGAAAGCAGAGGGTCAAATTTGTGAATTGGTTTTTGGGGAAAAGAAATGCGCCGTATCTGTTGTCAGGAGCTTCGGAACTAGTAGAGCGGGGGCTCGGAAAGCAGAAGGTAAAGTTTGTGAATTGATTTTTGAGGAAAAGAAATGCGCCGTATCTGTTGTCCGCAGCTTCGGAACTAGTGGAGCGGGGGTTCGGAAAGCAGAGGGTCAAATTTGTGAATTGGTTTTGGGGGAAAAGAAATGCGCCGTATCTGTTGTCATGAGCTTCAGAACTAGTAGAGCAGGGGCTCGGAAAGCAGAGTAAAATTTGTGAATTGGTTTTTGGGGAAAAGAAATGCGCCGTATCTGTTGTCAGGAGCTTCGGAACTAGTAGAGCAGGGGCTCGGAAAGCAGAGTAAAATTTGTGAATTGGTTTTTGGGGAAAAGAAATGCGCCGTATCTGTTGTCATGAGCTTCGGAACTAGTAGAGCGGGGTTCGGAAAGCAGAGGGTCAAATTTGTGAATTGGTTTTTGGGGAAAAGAAATGCGCCGTATCTGTTGTCAGGAGCTTCGGAACTAGTAGAGCAGGGGCTCGGAAAGCAGAGGGTAAAATTTGGGAATTGGTTTTTGAGGAAAAGAAATGCGCCGTATCTGTTGTCCGCAGCTTCAGAACTATTAGAGCGGGGGCTCGGAAAGCAGAGGGTAAAATTGGTGAATTGATTTTTGAGGAAATCAAATGCGCCGTATCTGTTGTCCGCAGCTTCAGACCTAGTAGAGCAGGGGCTCGGAAAGCAGAAGGTAAAATTTGTGAATTGGTTTTTGGGGAAAAGAAATGCGCCGTATCTGTTGTCCGCAGCTTCGGAACTAGTAGAGTGGGGGCGCGGACAGCAGAGGGTAAAATTTGTGAATTGGTTTTTGAGGAATAGAATTGCGCCGTATCTGTTGTCCGCAGCTTCGGAACTAGTAGAGCGGGGGCTCGGAAAGCAGAGGGTAAAATTTGTGAATTGGTATTTGGGAAAAAGAAATGCGCCGTATCTGTTGTCCGCAGCTTCGGAACTAGTAGAGCGGGGGTTCGGAAAGCAGAGGGTAAAATTTGTGAATTGGTTTTTGAAGAAATGATATGCGCCGCATCTGTTGTCCGCAGCTTCGGAACTAGTTGAGCTGGCACTCGGAAAGCAGAGGGTAAAATTTTTGAATTGGTTTTTGAGGAAAAGAAATGTGCCGTATCTGTTGCCCGCAGCGTCGGAACTAGTGGAGCGGGGGTTCGGAAAGCAGAGGGTAAAATTTGTGAATTGATTTTTGGGGAAAAGAAATGCGCCGTATCTTGTCAGGAGCTTCGGAACTAGTAGAGCGGGGGCTCGGACAGCAGAGGGTAAAATTTGTGAATTGGTTTTTGAGGAAACGAAATGCGCCGTATCTGTTGTCAGGAGGTTCGGAACTAGTAGAGCGGGGGCTCGGAAAGAAGAGCGTAAAATTTGTGAAGGAGTTTTCAAGGAAAAAAATGCGCCGTATCTGTTGTCCGCAGCTTCGGAACCAGTAGAGCGCGGGCTCGGAAAGCAGAGGGTCAAATTTGTGAATTGGCTTTTGAGGAAAAGAAATGCGCCGTATCTGGTGTCAGGAGCTTCCGAACTAGTAGAGCGGGGCTCGGAAAGAAGAGGGTAAAATTTGTGAATGGGTTTTTAAGGAATAGAAATGCGCCGTATCAGTTGTCCGCAGTTTCGGAACTAGTAGAGCGGGGGCTCGGAAAGCAGAGGGTAAACTTTGTGAATTGGTTTTTGAGGAAAAGAAATGCGCCGTATCTGTTCTCCGCAGCTTCGGAACTAGTAGAGCGGGGGATCGGAAAGCAGAGGGTAAACTTTGTGAATTGGTTTTTGAGGAAAAGAAATGCGCCGTATGTGTTGTCCGCAGCTTCGGAACTAGTAGAGCGGGGGCTCGGAAAGAAGAGGGTCAAATTTCTGAATTGGTTTTTGAGGAAAAGAAATGCGCCGTATCTGTTGTCCGCAGCTTCGGAACTAGTAGAGCGGGGGCTCGGAAAGCAGAGGGTAAACTTTGTGAATTGGTTTTTGAGGAAAAGAAATGCGCCGTATCTGTTGTCCGCAGCTTCGGAACTAGTAGAGCGGGGGCTCGGAAAGCAGAGGGTAAAATTTGTGAATTGGTTTTTGGGGAAAAGAAATGCGCCGTATCTGTTGTCCGCAGCTTCGGAACTAGTAGAGCGGTGGCTCGGAAAGCAGAGGGTCAAATTTCTGAATTGGTTTTTGAGGAAAAGAAATGCCCCGTATCTGTTGTCCGCAACTTCGGAACTAGTAGAGCGGGGGCTCGGAAAGAAGAGTGTAAAATTTGTGAATGGGTTTTTAAGGAATAGAATGCGCCGTATCTGTTGTCCCCAGCTTCGGAACTAGTAGAGCGGGGGCTCGGAAAGCAGAGGGTAAAATTTGTGAATTGGTTTTTGAGCCGTATCTGTTGTCCGCAGCTTCGGAACTAGTAGAGCGGGGGCTCGGAAAACAGAGGGTAAAATTTGTGAATTGGTTTTTGGGGAAAAGAAATGCGCCGTATCTGTTGTCATGAGCTTCGGAACTAGTAGAGCGGGGGCTCGAAAAGCAGAGGGTAAAATTTGTGAATTGATTTTTCAGGAAAATAAATGCGCCGTATCTGTTGTCCGCAGCTTCGGAACTAGAAGAGTGGGGGTTCGGAAAGCAGAGGGTCAAATTTGTGAATTGGTTTTTGAGGAAATGAAATGCGCCGCATCTGTTGTCCGCAGCTTCGGAAGTAGTAGAGCGGGGACTCGGAAAGCAGAGGGTAAAATTTTTGAATATGTTTTTGAGGAAAAGAAATGTGCCGTATCTGTTGTCCGCAGGGTCGGAACTAGTAGAGCGGGGGCTCGGAAAGCAGAGGGTAAAATTTGTGAATTGATTTTTGAGGAAATGAAATGCGCCGCATCTGTTGTCCGCAGCTTCGGAAGTAGTAGAGCAGGGGCTCGGAAAGCCGAGTAAAATTTGGGAATTGATTTTTGGGGAAAAGAAATGCGCCGTATCTGTTGTCAGAACCTTCGGAACTAGTAGAGCAGGGGCTCGGAAAGCAGAGTAAAATTTGTGAATTGATTTTTGAGGAAAAGAAATGCGCCGTATCTGTTGTCATGAGCTTCGGAACTAGTAGAGCGGGGGCTCGGAAAGCAGAGGGTAAAATTTGTGAATTGGTTTTTGAGGAAAAGAAATGCGCCGTATTTGTCGCCCGCAGCTTCGGAACTAGTAGAGCGGGGGTTCCGAAAGCAGAGGGTCAAATTTGTGAATTGGTTTTTGGGGAAAAGAAATGCGCCGTATCTGTTGTCATGAGCTTCGGAACTAGTAGAGCAGGGGCTCGGAAAGCAGAGTAAAATTTGCGAATTGGTTTTTGGGGAAAAGAAATGCGCCGTATCTGTTGTCAGGAGCTTCGGGACTAGTAGAGCAGGGGCTCGGAAAGCAGACTAAAATTTGTGAATTGGTTTTGGGGGAAACGAAATGCGCCGTATCTGTTGTCATGAGCTTCGGAACTAGTAGAGCGGGGGTTCGGAAAGCAGAGGGTCAAATTTGTGAATTGGTTTTTGGGAAAAAGAAATGCGCCGTATCTGTTGTCAGGAGCTTCGGAACTAGTAGAGCTGGGGGTTCGGAAAGCAGAGGGTCAAATTTGTGAATTGGTTTCTGGGGAAAAGAAATGCGCCGTATCTGTTGTCATGATCTTCGAAACTAGTAGAGCGGGGGTTCGGAAAGCAGAGGGTCAAATTTCTGAATTGGTTTTTGGGGAAAGAAATGCGCCGTATCTGTTGTCATGAGCTTCGGAACTAGTAGAGCAGGGGCTCGAAAAGCAGAGGGTCAAATTTGTGAATTGGTTTTTGGTTAAAAGAAATGCGCCGTATCTGTTGTCATGAGCTTCGGAAATAGTAGAGCGGGGGTTCGGAAAGCAGAGGATCAAATTTGTGAATTGGTTTTTGGGGAAAATAAATGCGCCGTATCTGTTGTCATGAGCTTCGGAACTAGTAGAGCAGGGGTTCGGAAAGTAGAGGGTTAAATTTGTGAATTGGTTTTTGGGGAAAAGAAATGCGTCGTCTCTGTTGTCATGAGCTTCGGAACTAGTAGAGCGGGGGTTCGCAAAGCAGAGGGTCAAATTTGTGAATTGGTTTTTGGGGAAAAGAAATGCGCCGTATCTGTTGTCATGAGCTTCGGAACTAGTAGAGCAGGGATTCGGAAAGTAGAGGGTCAAATTTGTGAATTGGTTTTTGGGGAAAAGAATTGCGTCGTCTCTGTTGTCATGAGCTTCGGAACTAGTAGAGCGGGGGTTCGGAAAGCAGAGGGTCAAATTTGTGAATTGGTTTTTGGGGAAAAGAAATGCGCCGTATCTGTTGTCAGGAGCTTCGGAACTAGTAGAGCGGGGGCTCGAAAAGCAGAAGGTAAAGTTTGTGAATTGATTTTTGAGGAAAAGAAATGCGCCGTATCTGTTGTCCGCAGCTTCGGAACTAGTGGAGCGGGGGTTCGGAAAGCAGAGGGTCAAATTTGTGAATTGGTTTTGGGGGAAAAGAAATGCGCCGTATCTGTTGTCATGCAGGGGCTCGGAAAGCAGAGTAAAATTTGTGAATTGGTTTTGGGGGAAAAGAAATGCGCCGTATCTGTTGTCAGGAGCTTCGGAACTAGTAGAGCAGGGGCTCGGAAAGCAGAGTAAAATTTGTGAATTGGTTTTTGGGGAAAAGAAATGCGCCGTATCTGTTGTCATGAGCTTCGGAACTAGTAGAGCGGGGTTCGTAAAGCAGAGGGTCAAATTTGTGAATTGGTTTTTGGGGAAAAGAAATGCGCCGTATCTGTTGTCAGGAGCTTCGGAACTAGTAGAGCAGGGGCTCGGAAAGCAGAGGGTAAAATTTGGGAATTGGTTTTTGAGGAAAAGAAATGCGCCGTATCTGTTGTCCGCAGCTTCAGAACTATTAGAGCGGGGGCTCGGAAAGCAGAGGGTAAAATTGGTGAATTGATTTTTGAGGAAATCAAATGCGCCGTATCTGTTGTCCGCAGCTTCAGACCTAGTAGAGCAGGGGCTCGGAAAGCAGAAGGTAAAATTTGTGAATTGGTTTTTGGGGAAAAGAAATGCGCCGTATCTGTTGTCCGCAGCTTCGGAACTAGTAGAGTGGGGGCGCGGACAGCAGAGGGTAAAATTTGTGAATTGGTTTTTGAGGAATAGAATTGCGCCGTATCTGTTGTCCGCAGCTTCGGAACTAGTAGAGCGGGGGCTCGGAAAGCAGAGGGTAAAATTTGTGAATTGGTATTTGGGAAAAAGAAATGCGCCGTATCTGTTGTCCGCAGCTTCGGAACTAGTAGAGCGGGGGTTCGGAAAGCAGAGGGTAAAATTTGTGAATTGGTTTTTGAAGAAATGATATGCGCCGCATCTGTTGTCCGCAGCTTCGGAACTAGTTGAGCTGGCACTCGGAAAGCAGAGGGTAAAATTTTTGAATTGGTTTTTGAGGAAAAGAAATGTGCCGTATCTGTTGCCCGCAGCGTCGGAACTAGTGGAGTGGGGGTTCGGAAAGCAGAGGGTAAAATTTGTGAATTGATTTTTGGGGAAAAGAAATGCGCCGTATCTTGTCAGGAGCTTCGGAACTAGTAGAGCGGGGGCTCGGACAGCAGAGGGTAAAATTTGTGAATTGGTTTTTGAGGAAACGAAATGCGCCGTATCTGTTGTCAGGAGGTTCGGAACTAGTAGAGCGGGGGCTCGGAAAGAAGAGCGTAAAATTTGTGAAGGAGTTTTCAAGCAAAAAAATGCGCCGTATCTGTTGTCCGCAGCTTCGGAACCAGTAGAGCGCGGGCTCGGAAAGCAGAGGGTCAAATTTGTGAATTGGCTTTTGAGGAAAAGAAATGCGCCGTATCTGGTGTCAGGAGCTTCCGAACTAGTAGAGCGGGGCTCGGAAAGAAGAGGGTAAAATTTGTGAATGGGTTTTTAAGGAATAGAAATGCGCCGTATCAGTTGTCCGCAGTTTCGGAACTAGTAGAGCGGGGGCTCGGAAAGCAGAGGGTAAACTTTGTGAATTGGTTTTTGAGGAAAAGAAATGCGCCGTATCTGTTCTCCGCAGCTTCGGAACTAGTAGAGCGGGGGATCGGA
This sequence comes from Amblyomma mixtum, assembly GCF_055824585.1. Lineage (NCBI taxonomy): Eukaryota > Metazoa > Arthropoda > Arachnida > Ixodida > Ixodidae > Amblyomma > Amblyomma mixtum. The sequence goes on from NW_028317706.1 coordinate 1,026,015, forward strand.
AAGCAGAGGGTAAACTTTGTGAATTGGTTTTTGAGGAAAAGAAATGCGCCGTATCTGTTGTCCGCAGCTTCGGAACTAGTAGAGCGGGGGCTCGGAAAGAAGAGGGTCAAATTTCTGAATTGGTTTTTGAGGAAAAGAAATGCGCCGTATCTGTTGTCCGCAGCTTCGGAACTAGTAGAGCGGGGGCTCGGAAAGCAGAGGGTAAACTTTGTGAATTGGTTTTTGAGGAAAAGAAATGCGCCGTATCTGTTGCCCGCAGCTTCGGAACTAGTAGAGCGGGGGCTCGGAAAGCAGAGGGTAAAATTTGTGAATTGGTTTTTGGGGAAAAGAAATGCGCCGTATCTGTTGTCCGCAGCTTCGGAACTAGTAGAGCGGTGGCTCGGAAAGCAGAGGGTCAAATTTCTGAATTGGTTTCTCGGGAAAAGAAATGCGCCGTATCTGTTGTCATGAGCTTCGGAACTAGTAGAGCGGGGGTTCGGAAAGCAGAGGGTCAAATTTCTGAATTGGTTTTTGGGGAAAAGAAATGCGCCGTATCTGTTGTCATGATCTTCGGAACTAGTAGAGCAGGGGCTCGGAAAGCAGAGGGTCAAATTTGTGAATTGGTTTTTGGGGAAAAGAAATGCGCCGTATCGGTTGTCATGAGCTTCGGAAATAGTAGAGCGGGGGTTCGGAAAGCAGAGGATCAAATTTGTGAATTGGTTTTTGGGGAAAATAAATGCGCCGTATCTGTTGTCATGAGCTTCGGAACTAGTAGAGCAGGGGTTCGGAAAGTAGAGGGTCAAATTTGTGAATTGGTTTTTGGGGAAAAGAAATGCGTCGTCTCTGTTGTCATGAGCTTCGGAACTAGTAGAGCGGGGGTTCGGAAAGCAGAGGGTCAAATTTGTGAATTGGTTTTTGGGGAAAAGAAATGCGCCGTATCTGTTGTCAGGAGCTTCGGAACTAGTAGAGCGAGGGCTCGGAAAGCAGAAGGTAAAATTTGTGAATTGATTTTTGAGGAAAAGAAATGCGCCGTATCTGTTGTCCGCAGCTTCGGAACTAGTGGAGCGGGGGTTCGGAAAGCAGAGGGTCAAATTTGTGAATTGGTTTTTGAGCCGTATCTGTTGTCCGCAGCTTCGGAACTAGTAGAGCGGGGGCTCGGAAAGCAGAGGGTAAAATTGGTGAATTGGTATTTGAGGAAAAGAAATGCGCCGTATCTGTTGTCCGCAGCTTCGGAACTAGTAGAGCGGGGGCTCGGAAAGAAGAGGGTCAAATTTCTGAATTGGTTTTTGAGGAAAAGAAATGCGCCGTATCTGTTGTCCGCAGCTTCGGAACTAGTAGAGCGGGGGCTCGGAAAGCAGAGGGTAAACTTTGTGAATTGGTTTTTGAGGAAAAGAAATGCGCCGTATCTGTTGCCCGCAGCTTCGGAACTAGTAGAGCGGGGGCTCGGAAAGCAGAGGGTAAAATTTGTGAATTGGTTTTTGGGGAAAAGAAATGCGCCGTATCTGTTGTCCGCAGCTTCGGAACTAGTAGAGCGGTGGCTCGGAAAGCAGAGGGTCAAATTTCTGAATTGGTTTCTCGGGAAAAGAAATGCGCCGTATCTGTTGTCATGAGCTTCGGAACTAGTAGAGCGGGGGTTCGGAAAGCAGAGGGTCAAATTTCTGAATTGGTTTTTGGGGAAAAGAAATGCGCCGTATCTGTTGTCATGATCTTCGGAACTAGTAGAGCAGGGGCTCGGAAAGCAGAGGGTCAAATTTGTGAATTGGTTTTTGGGGAAAAGAAATGCGCCGTATCGGTTGTCATGAGCTTCGGAAATAGTAGAGCGGGGGTTCGGAAAGCAGAGGATCAAATTTGTGAATTGGTTTTTGGGGAAAATAAATGCGCCGTATCTGTTGTCATGAGCTTCGGAACTAGTAGAGCAGGGGTTCGGAAAGTAGAGGGTCAAATTTGTGAATTGGTTTTTGGGGAAAAGAAATGCGTCGTCTCTGTTGTCATGAGCTTCGGAACTAGTAGAGCGGGGGTTCGGAAAGCAGAGGGTCAAATTTGTGAATTGGTTTTTGGGGAAAAGAAATGCGCCGTATCTGTTGTCAGGAGCTTCGGAACTAGTAGAGCGAGGGCTCGGAAAGCAGAAGGTAAAATTTGTGAATTGATTTTTGAGGAAAAGAAATGCGCCGTATCTGTTGTCCGCAGCTTCGGAACTAGTGGAGCGGGGGTTCGGAAAGCAGAGGGTCAAATTTGTGAATTGGTTTTTGAGCCGTATCTGTTGTCCGCAGCTTCGGAACTAGTAGAGCGGGGGCTCGGAAAGCAGAGGGTAAAATTGGTGAATTGGTATTTGAGGAAAGGAAATGCGCCGTATGTGTTGTCCACAGCTTCGGAACTAGTAGAGCGGGGGCTCGGAAAGAAGAGGGTAAAATTTGTGAATGGGTTTTTAAGGAATAGAATGCGCCGTATCTGTTGTCCCCAGCTTCGGAACTAGTAGAGCGGGGGCTCGGAAAGCAGAGGGTAAAATATGTGAATTGGTTTTTGAGCCGTATCTGTTGTCCGCAGCTTCGGAACTAGTAGAGCGGGGGCTCGGAAAAAAGAGGGTAAAATTTGTGAATTTTTTTTAAGGAATAGAAATGCGCCGTATCTGTTGTCCGCAGCTTCGGAACTAGTAGAGCGGGGGCTCGGAAAGCAGAGGGTAAAATTTGTGAATTGGTTTTTGGGGAAAAGAAATGCGCCGTATCTGTTGTCATGAGCTTCGGAACTAGTAGAGCGGGGGCTCGGAAAGCAGAGGGTAAAATTTGTGAATTGATTTTTCAGGAAAATAAATGCGCCGTATCTGTTGACCGCAGCTTCGGAACTAGAAGAGTGGGGGTTCGGAAAGCAGAGGGTCAAATTTGCGAATTGGTTTTTGAGGAAATGAAATGCGCCGCATCTGTTGTCCGCAGCTCCGGAAGTAGTAGAGCGGGGACTCGGAAAGCAGAGGCTAAAATTTTTCAATTGGTTTTTAGGAAAAGAAATGTGCCGTATATGTTGCCCGCACGGTCGGAACTAGTAAAGCAGGAGCTCGGAAAGCAGAGTAAAATTTGTGAATTGATTTTTGGGGAAAAGAAATGCGCCGTATCTGTTGTCAGGAGCTTCGGAACTAGTAGAGCGGGGGCGCGGACAGCAGAGGGTAAAATTTGTGAATTGGTTTTTGAGGAATAGAATTGCGCCGTATCTGTTGTCCGCAGCTTCGGAACTAGTTGAGCTGGGACTCGGAAAGCAGAGGGTAAAATTTTTGAATTGGTATTTGAGGAAAAGAAATGTGCCGTATCTGTTGCCCGCAGCGTCGGAACTAGTGGAGCGGGGGTTCGGAAAGCAGAGGGTAAAATTTGTGAATTGATTTTTGGGGAAAAGAAATGCGCCGAATCTTGACAGGAGCTTCGGAACTAGTAGAGCGGGGGCTCGGACAGCAGAGGGTAAAATTTGTGAATTGGTTTTTGAGGAAACGAAATGCGCCGTATCTGTTGTCAGGAGGTTCGAAACTAGTAGAGCGGGGGCTCGGAAAGAAGAGGGTAAAATTTGTGAAGGGGTTTTCAAGCAAAAAAATGCGCCGTATCTGTTGTCCGCAGCTTCGGAACCAGTAGAGCGCGGGCTCGGAAAGCAGAGGGTCAAATTTGTGAATTGGTTTTTGGATAAAAGAAATGCGCCGTATCTGTTGTCCGCGGCTTCGGAACTAGTAGAGTGGGGGCTCGGAAAGAAGAGGGTAAAATTTGTGAATGTTTTTTTAAGGAATACAAATGCGCCGTATCTGTTGTCCGCAGCTTCGGAACTAGTAGAGCGGGGGCTCGGAAAGCAGAGGGTAAAATTTGTGAATTGGTTTTTGGGGAAAAGAAATGCGCCGTATCTGTTGTCATGAGCTTCGGAACTAGTAGAGCGGGGGCTCGGAAAGCAGAGGGTCAAATTTGTGAATTGGTTTTTGAGGAAATCAAATGCGCCGCATCTGTTGTCCGCAGCTTCGGAAGTAGTAGAGCGGGGACTCGGAAAGCAGAGGCTAAAATTTTTCAATTGGTTTTTAGGAAAAGAAATGTGCCGTATATGTTGCCCGCACGGTCGGAACTAGTAAAGCAGGAGCTCGGAAAGCAGAGTAAAATTTGTGAATTGATTTTTGGGGAAACGAAATGCGCCGTATCTGTTGTCAGGAGCTTCGGAACTAGTAGAGCGGGGGCGCGGACAGCAGAGGGTAAAATTTGTGAATTGGTTTTTGAGGAATAGAATTGCGCCGTATCTGTTGTCCGCAGCTTCGGAACTAGTAGAGCGGGGGCTCGGAAAGCAGAGGGTAAAATTTGTGAATTGGTATTTGGGAAAAAGAAATGCGCCGTATCTGTTGTCCGCAGCTTCGGAACTAGTAGAGCGGGGGTTCGGAAAGCAGAGGGTAAAATTTGTGAATTGGTTTTTGAGGAAATGATATGCGCCGCATCTGTTGTCCGCAGCTTCGGAACTAGTTGAGCTGGGACTCGGAAAGCAGAGGGTAAAATTTTTGAATTGGTTTTTGAGGAAAAGAAATGTGCCGTATCTGTTGCCCGCAGCGTCGGAACTAGTGGAGCGGGGGTTCGGAAAGCAGAGGGTAAAATTTGTGAATTGATTATTGGGGAAAAGAAATGCGCCGTATCTTGTCAGGAGCTTCGGAACTAGTAGAGCGGGGGCTCGGACAGCAGAGGGTAAAATTTGTGAATTGTTTTTTGAGGAAAAGAAATGCGCCGTATCTGTTGTCCGCAGCTTCGGAACTAGTAGAGCGGGGGCTCGGAAAGCAGAGGGTAAAATTTGTGAATTGGTTTTTGGGGAAAAGAAATGCGCCGTATCTGTTGTCCGCAGCTTCGGAACTAGTAGAGCGGTGGCTCGGAAAGCAGAGGGTCAAATTTCTGAATTGGTTTCTCGGGAAAAGAAATGCGCCGTATCTGTTGTCATGAGCTTCGGAACTAGTAGAGCGGGGGTTCGGAAGGCAGAGGGTCAAATTTCTGAATTGGTTTTTGGGGAAAAGAAATGCGCCGTATCTGTTGTCATGATCTTCGGAACTAGTAGAGCAGGGGCTCGGAAAGCAGAGGGTCAAATTTGTGAATTGGTTTTTGGGGAAAAGAAATGCGCCGTATCGGTTGTCATGAGCTTCGGAAATAGTAGAGCGGGGGTTCGGAAAGCAGAGGATCAAATTTGTGAATTGGTTTTTGGGGAAAATAAATGCGCCGTATCTGTTGTCATGAGCTTCGGAACTAGTAGAGCAGGGGTTCGGAAAGTAGAGGGTCAAATTTGTGAATTGGTTTTTGGGGAAAAGAAATGCGTCGTCTCTGTTGTCATGAGCTTCGGAACTAGTAGAGCGGGGGTTCGGAAAGCAGAGGGTCAAATTTGTGAATTGGTTTTTGGGGAAAAGAAATGCGCCGTATCTGTTGTCAGGAGCTTCGGAACTAGTAGAGCGAGGGCTCGGAAAGCAGAAGGTAAAATTTGTGAATTGATTTTTGAGGAAAAGAAATGCGCCGTATCTGTTGTCCGCAGCTTCGGAACTAGTGGAGCGGGGGTTCGGAAAGCAGAGGGTCAAATTTGTGAATTGGTTTTTGAGCCGTATCTGTTGTCCGCAGCTTCGGAACTAGTAGAGCGGGGGCTCGGAAAGCAGAGGGTAAAATTGGTGAATTGGTATTTGAGGAAAAGAAATGCGCCGTATGTGTTGTCCACAGCTTCGGAACTAGTAGAGCGGGGGCTCGGAAAGAAGAGGGTAAAATTTGTGAATGGGTTTTTAAGGAATAGAATGCGCCGTATCTGTTGTCCCCAGCTTCGGAACTAGTAGAGCGGGGGCTCGGAAAGCAGAGGGTAAAATATGTGAATTGGTTTTTGAGCCGTATCTGTTGTCCGCAGCTTCGGAACTAGTAGAGCGGGGGCTCGGAAAAAAGAGGGTAAAATTTGTGAATTTTTTTAAGGAATAGAAATGCGCCGTATCTGTTGTCCGCAGCTTCGGAACTAGTAGAGCGGGGGCTCGGAAAGCAGAGGGTAAAATTTGTGAATTGGTTTTTGGGGAAAAGAAATGCGCCGTATCTGTTGTCATGAGCTTCGCAACTAGTAGAGCGGGGGCTCGGAAAGCAGAGGGTAAAATTTGTGAATTGATTTTTCAGGAAAATAAATGCGCCGTATCTGTTGACCGCAGCTTCGGAACTAGAAGAGTGGGGGTTCGGAAAGCAGAGGGTCAAATTTGCGAATTGGTTTTTGAGGAAATGAAATGCGCCGCATCTGTTGTCCGCAGCTCCGGAAGTAGTAGAGCGGGGACTCGGAAAGCAGAGGCTAAAATTTTTCAATTGGTTTTTAGGAAAAGAAATGTGTCGTATATGTTGCCCGCACGGTCGGAACTAGTAAAGCAGGAGCTCGGAAAGCAGAGTAAAATTTGTGAATTGATTTTTGGGGAAAAGAAATGCGCCGTATCTGTTGTCAGGAGCTTCGGAACTAGTAGAGCGGGGGCGCGGACAGCAGAGGGTAAAATTTGTGAATTGGTTTTTGAGGAATAGAATTGCGCCGTATCTGTTGTCCGCAGCTTCGGAACTAGTTGAGCTGGGACTCGGAAAGCAGAGGGTAAAATTTTTGAATTGGTTTTTGAGGAAAAGAAATGTGCCGTATCTGTTGCCCGCAGCGTCGGAACTAGTGGAGCGGGGGTTCGGAAAGCAGAGGGTAAAATTTGTGAATTGATTTTTGGGGAAAAGAAATGCGCCGAATCTTGACAGGAGCTTCGGAACTAGTAGAGCGGGGGCTCGGACAGCAGAGGGTAAAATTTGTGAATTGGTTTTTGAGGAAACGAAATGCGCCGTATCTGTTGTCAGGAGGTTCGAAACTAGTAGAGCGGGGGCTCGGAAAGAAGAGGGTAAAATTTGTGAAGGGGTTTTCAAGCAAAAAAATGCGCCGTATCTGTTGTCCGCAGCTTCGGAACCAGTAGAGCGCGGGCTCGGAAAGCAGAGGGTCAAATTTGTGAATTGGTTTTTGGATAAAAGAAATGCGCCGTATCTGTTGTCCGCGGCTTCGGAACTAGTAGAGTGGGGGCTCGGAAAGAAGAGGGTAAAATTTGTGAATGTTTTTTTAAGGAATACAAATGCGCCGTATCTGTTATCCGCAGCTTCGGAACTAGTAGAGCGGGGGCTCGGAAAGCAGAGGGTAATATTTGTGAATTGGTTTTTGGGGAAAAGAAATGCGCCGTATCTGTTGTCATGAGCTTCGGAACTAGTAGAGCGGGGGCTCGGAAAGCAGAGGGTCAAATTTGTGAATTGGTTTTTGAGGAAATCAAATGCGCCGCATCTGTTGTCCGCAGCTTCGGAAGTAGTAGAGCGGGGACTCGGAAAGCAGAGGCTAAAATTTTTCAATTGGTTTTTAGGAAAAGAAATGTGCCGTATATGTTGCCCGCACGGTCGGAACTAGTAAAGCAGGAGCTCGGAAAGCAGAGTAAAATTTGTGAATTGATTTTTGGGGAAACGAAATGCGCCGTATCTGTTGTCAGGAGCTTCGGAACTAGTAGAGCGGGGGCGCGGACAGCAGAGGGTAAAATTTGTGAATTGGTTTTTGAGGAATAGAATTGCGCCGTATCTGTTGTCCGCAGCTTCGGAACTAGTAGAGCGGGGGCTCGGAAAGCAGAGGGTAAAATTTGTGAATTGGTATTTGGGAAAAAGAAATGCGCCGTATCTGTTGTCCGCAGCTTCGGAACTAGTAGAGCGGGGGTTCGGAAAGCAGAGGGTAAAATTTGTGAATTGGTTTTTGAGGAAATGATATGCGCCGCATCTGTTGTCCGCAGCTTCGGAACTAGTTGAGCTGTGACTCGGAAAGCAGAGGGTAAAATTTTTGAATTGGTTTTTGAGGAAAAGAAATGTGCCGTATCTGTTGCCCGCAGCGTCGGAACTAGTGGAGCGGGGGTTCGGAAAGCAGAGGGTAAAATTTGTGAATTGATTTTTGGGGAAAAGAAATGCGCCGTATCTTGTCAGGAGCTTCGGAACTAGTAGAGCGGGGGCTCGGACAGCAGAGGGTAAAATTTGTGAATTGTTTTTTGAGGAAACGAAATGCGCCGTATCTGTTGTCAGGAGGTTCGGAACTAGTAGAGCGGGGGCTCGGAAAGAAGAGGGTAAAATTTGTGAAGGGGTTTTCAAGCAAAAAAATGCGCCGTATCTGTTGTCCGCAGCTTCGGAACCAGTAGAGCGCGGGCTCGGAAAGCAGAGGGTCAAATTTGTGAATTGGTTTTTGAGGAAAAGAAATGCGCCGTATCTGGTGTCAGGAGCTTCCGAACTAGTAGAGCGGGGGCTCGGAAAGCAGAGGGTAAACTTTGTGAATTGGTTTTTGAGGAAAAGAAATGCGCCGTATCTGTTGTCCGCAGCTTCGGAACTAGTAGAGCGGGGGCTCGGAAAGCAGAGGGTAAACTTTGTGAATTGGTTTTTGAGGAAAAGAAATGCGCCGTATCTGTTGTCCGCAGCTTCGGAACTAGTAGAGCGGGGGCTCGGAAAGAAGAGGGTCAAATTTCTGAATTGGTTTTTGAGGAAAAGAAATGCGCCGTATCTGTTGTCCGCAGCTTCGGAACTAGTAGAGCGGGGGCTCGGAAAGCAGAGGGTAAACTTTGTGAATTGGTTTTTGAGGAAAAGAAATGCGCCGTATCTGTTGTCCGCAGCTTCGGAACTAGTAGAGCGGGGGCTCGGAAAGCAGAGGGTAAAATTTGTGAATTGGTTTTTGGGGAAAAGAAATGCGCCGTATCTGTTGTCCGCAGCTTCGGAACTAGTAGAGGGGTGGCTCGGAAAGCAGAGGGTCAAATTTCTGAATTGGTTTTTGAGGAAAAGAAATGCCCCGTATCTTTTGTCCGCAACTTCGGAACTAGTAGAGCGGGGGCTCGGAAAGCAGAGGGTAAAATTGGTGAATTGGTATTTGAGGAAAAGAAATGCGCCGTATGTGTTGTCCACAGCTTCGGAACTAGTAGAGCGGGGGCTCGGAAAGAAGAGGGTAAAATTTGTGAATGGGTTTTTAAGGAATAGAATGCGCCGCATCTGTTGTCCCCAGCATCGGAACTAGTAGAGTGGGGGCTCGGAAAGCAGAGGGTAAAATTTGTGAATTGGTTTTTGAGCCGTATCTGTTGTCCGCAGCTTCGGAGCTAGTAGAGCGGGGGCTCGGAAAGAAGAGGGTAAAATTTGTGAATGTTTTTTTAAGGAATAGAAATGCGCCGTATCTGTTGTCCGCAGCTTCGGAACTAGTAGAGCGGGGGCTCGGAAAGCAGAGGGTAAAATTTGTGAATTGGTTTTTGGGGAAAAGAAATGCGCCGTATCTGTTGTCATGAGCTTCGGAACTAGTAGAGCGGGGGCTCGGAAAGCAGAGGGTCAAATTTGTGAATTGGTTTTTGAGGAAATGAAATGCGCCGCATCTGTTGTCCGCAGCTTCGGAAGTAGTAGAGCGGGGACTCAGAAAGCAGAGGGTAAAATTTTTGAATATGTTTTTGAGGAAAAGAAATGTGCCGTATCTGTTGTCCGCAGGGTCGGAACTAGTAGAGCGGGGGCTCGGAAAGCAGAGGGTAAAATTTGTGAATTGATTTTTGAGGAAATGAAATGCGCCGCATCTGTTGTCCGCAGCTTCGGAAGTAGTAGAGCAGGGGCTCGGAAAGCCGAGTAAAATTTGGGAATTGATTTTTGGGGAAAAGAAATGCGCCGTATCTGTTGTCAGAAGCTTCGGAACTAGTAGAGCAGGGGCTCGGAAAGCAGAGTAAAATTTGTGAATTGATTTTTGAGGAAAAGAAATGCGCCGTATCTGTTGTCATGAGCTTCGGAACTAGTAGAGCAGGGGCTCGGAAAGCAGAGTAAAATTTGTCAATTGGTTTTTGGGGAAGAGAAATGCGCCGTATCTGTTGTCATGAGCTTCGGAACTAGTAGAGCAGGGGCTCGGAAAGCAGAGTAAAATTTGTGAATTGGTTTTTGGGGAAAAGAAATGCGCCGTATCTGTTGTCAGGAGCTTCGGGACTAGTAGAGCAGGGGCTCGGAAAGCAGAGTAAAATTTGTGAATTGGTTTTGGGGGAGACGAAATGCGCCGTATCTATTGTCATGAGCTTCGGAACTAGTAGAGCGGGGGTTCGGAAAGCATAGGGTCAAATTTGTGAATTGGTTTTTGGGGAAAAGAAATGCGCCGTATCTGTTGTCAGGAGCTTCGGAACTAGTAGAGCGAGGGTTCGGAAAGCAGAGGGTCAAATTTGTGAATTGGTTTCTGGGGAAAAGAAATGCGCCGTATCTGTTCACATGAGCTTCGGAACTAGTAGAGCGGGGGTTCGGAAAACAGAGGGTCAAATTTCTGAATTGGTTTTTGGGGAAAAGAAATGCGCCGTATCTGTTGTCATGAGCTTCGGAACTAGTAGAGCAGAGGCTCGGAAAGCAGAGGGTCAAATTTGTGAATTGGTTTTTGGGGAAAAGAAATGCGCCGTATCTGTTGTCATGAGCTTCGGAAATAGTAGAGCGGGGGTTCGGAAAGCAGAGGATCAAATTTGTGAATTGGTTTTTGGGGAAAATAAATGCGCCGTATCTGTTGTCATGAGCTTCGGAACTAGTAGAGCAGGGGTTCGGAAAGTAGAGGGTCAAATTTGTGAATTGGTTTTTGGGGAAAAGAAATGCGTCGTCTCGGTTGTCATGAGCTTCGGAACTAGTAGAGCGGGGGTTCGGAAAGCAGAGGGTCAAATTTGTGAATTGGTTTTTGGGGAAAAGAAATGCGCCGTATCTGTTGTCAGGAGCTTCGGAACTAGTAGAGCGGGGGCTCGGAAAGCAGAAGGTAAAATTTGTGAATTGATTTTTGAGGAAAAGAAATGCGCCGTATTTGTTGCCCGCAGCTTCCGAACTAGTAGAGCGGGGGTTCCGAAAGCAGAGGGTCAAATTTGTGAATTGGTTTTTGGGGAAAAGAAATGCGCCGTATCTGTTGTCATGAGCTTCGGAACTAGTAGAGCAGGGGCTCGGAAAGCAGAGTAAAATTTGTCAATTGGTTTTTGGGGAAAAGAAATGCGCCGTATCTGTTGTCATGAGCTTCGGAACTAGTAGAGCAGGGGCTCGGAAAGCAGAGTAAAATTTGTGAATTGGTTTTTGGGGAAAAGAAATGCGCCGTATCTGTTGTCAGGAGCTTCGGGACTAGTAGAGCAGGGGCTCGGAAAGCAGAGTAAAATTTGTGAATTGGTTTTGGGGGAGACGAAATGCGCCGTATCTATTGTCATGAGCTTCGGAACTAGTAGAGCGGGGGTTCGGAAAGCAGAGGGTCAAATTTGTGAATTGGTTTTTGGGGAAAAGAAATGCGCCGTATCTGTTGTCAGGAGCTTCGGAACTAGTAGAGCGGGGGTTCGGAAAGCAGAGGGTCAAATTTGTGAATTGGTTTCTGGGAAAAAGAAATGCGCCGTATCTGTTGTCCGCAGCTTCGGAACTAGTAGAGCGGGGGTTCGGAAAGCAGAGGGTAAAATTTGTGAATTGGTTTTTGAGGAAATGATATGCGCCGCATCTGTTGTCCGCAGCTTCGGAACTAGTTGAGCTGGGACTCGGAAAGCAGAGGGTAAAATTTTTGAATTGGTTTTTGAGGAAAAGAAATGTGCCGTATCTGTTGCCCGCAGCGTCGGAACTAGTGGAGCGGGGGTTCGGAAAGCAGAGGGTAAAATTTGTGAATTGATTTTTGGGCAAAAGAAATGCGCCGTATCTTGTCAGGAGCTTCGGAACTAGTAGAGCGGGGGCTCGGACAGCAGAGGGTAAAATTTGTGAATTGTTTTTTGAGGAAACGAAATGCGCCGTATC